>NW_024543083.1:9620000-10120000 GCF_018167655.1 Microtus oregoni | reverse complement strand
GGCTTGCAGCATTGGACCACATTGTTTCTGCTGCCAGGAGACAAAAAGTGATAAATGCCTGTTGTCAACTTCTCTTGTTGTCTCTTTTTAATTTAGTATGGGCTCCTAGTCCATGTGAAATGGCTCAACCCAGAATGAAGGTGGGCCTTTCCACCTCAAGGAACCTAGTTCACCTCTCAGAGATAGCCCCTGAAGCTTCTCTCATTGGAGATAGGCTGGGGAAAGCAGGTAGGATCCGCATTGGGGTGCTTTGTCTACTGTTCTCCTGTGAGGTACAGGCCTGCACTCTGCACCCTCAGGGCCGCCTCGGACACAGGGAGTCACACTTCTCCAGGCTAAGTGGGAGAACTAACAAAGGAAACCCTCAAGTCCTTTCCACTGGAGGAGAGCTGAGAGCTCACTCTGGCTGGACCCTTTGGCTGGAGGCAGGGTCTCTTTGGTAACCAGCTGAAGGAGCATGTAAATCTAAACCCTTAAGTCAGGAAAGGAAAATGGAAAAGCTCCAAGGAGTGAAGAGGCCTGGTGAGAGCTGTTCTCCTCCTGAGCAGTGGTTGATTAGAGAATGAAGCAAGACACAAGGAAGGGAGTTAGCCTGGGGTAAGCGTCCTTGAGGAAGGTATTAACAGTGCATGTGCAGAAGCCGGGAGAGCTTCTAATGCAAGAATGGTGTCACATGATATGATTCCCAGTGTCCTGGGCACGGTCTCTTATTCCCAGATTTCTGGCTCATGTCCTAGAAAGGAGTCATTCTCAAGGGGAAATATTACATAAAGAAACATATATTTGGGGAAAATTTGGATGAATATATAGTATTTTTGGTCTCTCTGATATATTTCTGTATAGCTGTCCACAAACAACTCAATGCTGGAGTTACGAGCTTGTCTTTCTTTCTCCAGAATCCTCCTAATTACTCCAGAAGTCAGTCAATAACCTTATATAGCAATGAGCTTGTTCATGTGGCATCTGTGTATCTCTTGACAGTCATCCACTTGGGAAAAGCCATAAATCAAAAACAAAAATAAACAAACCAAAAACCAAAATCCATACAATCATAGAATAGCTGTAAACAAACAAGTTTGCTGTCAAGTGGCCAAGGGCCCAGCCAGGCTCATCCCTGCCTTGGTCTTCTTCTGTTTGTTCTAGAGAATTCTCTTTTACACTATGTAAGTCGATGTAGAATCACACGTAGAATACATGGCAGTCAAGAGCACACTTATGTTGGTACCCATGCCAGGCAGTACAGCATTATCTGAAGCCCTTGAAACTTTCCATGCAGAACTCACCCCCAAAGATATACAGCACAGCAACATGCCTTGGTTATAAACTTCATTTCTGATGCTTTCAATATTCAGACAATACAAAAATTTCCCGTCAGAATTTCACACGTCAGTCACAGGTGAAGGACGAGTAGGTTGTGAGAAGGTTTGAAAGCATCACGCTGTAACATCCCTTTTCCGGGAAGTCACACCCTTGATGCAGTTATCATTCCTTCTCCTCACCCCTCCCATCCTTTGCATCCCTTCTTTTTGTAATTCACTGCATCCTTAGTGATTGGGTTACCATTTGTTTCCAAACACCGGACCAGGTCTCTATTCCATTCACATAAAAATCCGAGCATGTAGGACAGCCTACAGGGCTACATGCACCTAACATTCCTCCCTCCAGGCATGTCTTTGTCCCGTTGCCAGCTTCTTGCCTCTTTCTTTTGGCTCCAGCTGCACAGAGTTCTTTGTTCCCTTTGAAGAGCTCATTAGCAAGGTCTTGTCCCTTGCCTTATCTCTTGCTGGTCTGAACCGCTGCTGTCCCTGGCAACCATGACAGGCACATGGCAAGTGGCTGCACATGCCTGGGCCTCTCTTCTTGGTACTCTGCCCTTCATTGTCTTTTTTCGTGTCTGAAGTGGGATATAATTTACTCATTCCACTCATCCGCATCCCACATACAAACTACAAGATGCTGGCTTCTGCCATTTTGGTTTCTTGCTACATCTCTATCACATTAAAACAGTGTGTGGCTCTAAATTTATACAAAGAACAAATATCAGAATTGCCATATTTGAATACGGTCAGATGGGAGGGTAGGGCTGAGAAAGCCAAAGCGGTTCTCTCCAGTCACATGACTGGGAAATGGCCAGGCCTATCTATGTTCCAGTTCTCATATGGGTCCGCCTGGCCCCCAGGCCCACAGCTCTCCCGACAGACTATGATTTTCTTTATTTCTCATGGCCAGTGAAGAGCTTTCATGGCAGTAGCAGGGAGCTGCTATTTCATGGACCTCAGTCAGGCTGTGAGAGAGTAGGAGAAGCTAAAAAAAGGGGTTGGGGTGGGGGAAAGGAACATCAACAAAGGATCAAGGGAAGGGGATGTGTATCCCCTGTGGTTTATGAGATTAGCCAGACTGGATGGCACACGCAGCTGGGGAAGCAGGGACACGTAGGAGCCAGCCAAGTGTTCCATTTAGATGTCACACACAGCTGTCTAATTGGCACTTGCTGTTTGTTAACAGAAACAGCCTCACTATCTAGAAAGGAGAGGTCATCGCAATAGCGCCAAGGATGTACCTTGAGAAATGCCACTCCCTCCTCCTCACCATTGCAACTCTGAATTCTCCCCCTGGTAGCCTGTGGTGTGCTCTTTCAATGACTGAAAAATCTCCTCTGCTGGACTCGCTACGGCAGGCAGGATGGATCTGTGGGAACGGCAGGCAGCTCTATTCCAAGCCACTCCTGCATGCTGCAGATAACCCCCATTCCTGTGGCAACTGGTGAGGGACTGACCATGGCCTGGCCTCTGCGGCCCTCACAGAGTCTCTCTGAGCCCTTCTCCTTTCCAGACACCAGTCACCAGCACAGAAAGGTCATGGGTTAGAAGCAGATAATTATGCTGTCTCAGGAACTGAGGGTTTTCTCGGAGGACCACAGGAACGCAGCTCATCTCCTCAGTCTTTCTTCTTCAGTATTAACAAAGTCAACCAAAAAAAAAAAAAGGTTTTCTTCCCCACCAGGACTTACCAGTGCTGGCTGAGATGGATGAGAGCAGTCAGCATGAATTTTAATCAGGATGTCTTGTTTTTTAGCCCTGAGTTTTTCCTAATCGATCTTTTTTTTTTTTTTTTTTTTTGGTCTATTAACTAACAGCAAATAGTCATAGGCTTTGAGAATCAATCAATCCCGATGCAGAGAATCCAATTGCTTACATTTAGAGCTAAACTCTGGTGAGTGTTTCTACAGAAGCCAAATTTATGCAGAAGGTGTACCCCAAGAGGCTCATTTTTCCTTGGGAGAGTGACTGGCTCTCGGGCGCCTGTAAAAGGTGAACTCCTATTGTCAGTGAGTTTCCATTCCACCAAGTGTGTTCCAATTTTCCTTTCTTTCTCAGGGACGTACCCGTGGTGAGGGTGAGATCCATGTGGATCCTCCTGGACTTGGCTTTTCTTTTCCCTATGCCCAGCAATTTTGGTTTGCTGCAAGTTTTCCTGCAGGGGCCTTGCCCCTCTGGCCTCTGGGAGGCGTGCTGGGGAAGCTTCCATGCAAGGTGGCGTGCTCTGGGGTCAATGAGCACATTGTTCTGTGTATAAAGCGGGCTGGAGAGATGGAGTTTGGAGACCTGAAAAGACACATTGACTGCTTCTGCAAGGCTTAACGAGGGGCGCACAGCATCTCAGAGGACTACCGAGCCCAAGAGCAGTGTTTCTTAGCCTCATCTACCATGCAAGGCCCCCCTGTCAGCACACTTGTAGATGAAAATCTTGCTTTCTATACCTCAAACATATGAGGCAGGACCCCTTTGATGTTTGAAAGTCTGCTGTGACAGAATGATCATGAAAGGAAAAAAATCACTGGTGGTACTTTACTTAGCTAGCAAGTGTGTGGGTCTCATTATCCAATCTTAATTAAAATGAGAAACATCTAATTTAGTGAGTTGTAAGACCGTCAGATAATATGAAGTGATAAGTGTGATAGTTTTCTCATCAGTTGCTGTCTTCACAGTGAATTAACCACTTACAAAGGGCTCGCATTCATTTCCTCTTTCCTCACTAATGTCCTACACACGTCTTTCTTACACCCCTTTCAGAGAGTGAAATAATTTGCTGTTGGTTCCTGATGTAGAAGGTGTCACATGACATTCCCCAGTTATGTTCTGGATGTCCTCCTGACACGGTGGGAAGGATGGCTTTGAAAGGTTGAGTTCACTGATCAGAAACTCTAGCTCTCTCCTCTCCTCTCCTCTCCTCTCCTCTGTAGGATGTGCTTTCTTTTGTTTTGGTCCAGATCTGGATGACCTGGATAATGCCACAGCAAGCCACAGGCTCTCGATACCCTTTGTGATCTCATTGTCTTCCTCTAGCCTCTCCATACATTCATAAGAGAGAGTTTAGCTCTTTTTATCAAACACACCAGCAGCTGTGGGTGGTGGATGTATGGATATGTGTGTCGACTGGAGGTTGTCAAATGAACCCTAATACTGGAGAGAAAGTTGTAGGCATTCTCTCTGTGGATTTGCCATTTTGGAGTGTAGTTACTTTTAATGAGACTCACAGAAAATCGCTAAACTTGGAACCAAATGACAGGGTTGGGTTTGGCTCTCTAGTACTGCCCTTGGGCAAGCTATGGGACATCAGTATCTGGGGAGAAAGGGGAGCTAGAGAAGGGGTTCATCTTAGTCATTGAGCAGAGGATGAGTCTGAGGCTCAAGGGGTTGCCATGACACTGTGGGGCAACCATTTTGTGGTAGATTATTGCAGAGTCAGCGTTCTTCTTGCTACATCACAGTAAGTGAACTTGTATCAGGCTCTGGGGGTTTAGTCTAACTATTGTCAAGATGTGTTATAAAAATCTACATTATCAAGCTACTGCTATTGCTTGTAAATGGAGACCGCTTTTCTGTTTCTCAGATACCCAGACCTGAATTATCACATAGAAGAAACTACACTAATTACAACATTGTTTGTCCAATAGCTTAGGCATATTCCTAGATAGCTCTTACATCTTAAGTTAACCCATTTTTATTAATCTGTGTCTCACCACGAGGCTGTGGCCTACCAGTAAGGTTCCAGTGTCCTTTTCCTTTTACAGTTAAATGACATCGCCTTGACTCCACCCACTCTCTCTGTTTCTGTTTTGCTTTCCCACCTGGCTTTACTCTGCTAAGCCATTGGCCCAGAAAGCTTTATTCATCCACCAATAAAAGCAATGCATATACAGAAGACCATCCCGCATCAATTGCTAGCACTCACCAGGCAGCTGGGGTGCCAGAGTCCATTCCAGGGTCCTCTACATGGGTATCTATTCTCACAATCCCCTTCGTCTCCATGGTGCCTTCCTCGGCATCAGAGCTTGGCCCTGTGTCTCTGCCAGCAGGATGGCTCATATTCCTATTGTTCTCTGAGGTACAACTCACCCATGATTTTTCCTACAGCCTCATCATTCCCCTTCCACCAGACCTTCCCTCCTATCCTCCCCAAACTCACTCCTCCCAGCTCTGTCCTGGGCTTCTGTTGCTTGGCCTCTGTACCTTCAACCCATTCTGCCCCATTCCAGAAGGTCAGCCTTCCTCCGACCGTTGCTCACCATTGCTCTCCTGAACAAATCAGGGCTCAGTTGGTGGTGTTAGGCCCCTAGGTTTTCAGAAGCCCTGCTCTGCGGGAAGTTTGGCTGTGAGCCGAACAGGGGAATGCAATATTTCAGAAAGTGTGTCAACTTCTCTTCATCTACTGAAGACCAAAGTGCTTGAGAGAGAGAGAGAGGTGAAGGTCAGTTGAACAGAACAGTGGTTCATCTAGTCAAAAATTACCCCGCTGTCTCCTCACTTTGTTTCCTATGTGTTAAAAAACATGAATGTGTTTCACATAGCTATAAAAAGGAAGACGGCACTGTAGTTTATGTTGGAAAGTATATCTAATTGAAGAGATGTTTGGTGGCTCCGGACTAGCGCTGTGTTACAAAGTTCTGTGTCTACTCACAGAGTGTGGTGAGGGAACCACATGTATGTGGCTGTGGACATTTGCAATGCAACTAATGTGAGCCGTCAACTGACTTTTGATAGTATTTTATTTTATGCTGCAAGAGCCACCCATCACAGCCACACACACTGCAGACACCACAGAAGACAATGCAGCCTTCTCTAGCTTGAGTACTATTATGGACCCTCCAGATCTTGATGCACTTTCATCATGCCTCGTAGGGCAGAGGGAACACGGCTATCTCTGCTCTCTAGAAGCTAGATCTGCCTCAAGGCCCTGCCTCTGTGTCTGCCTTTCTCACTAGACTTAGCATTGATTTAGCCTAAAACTGAGGTCCACGTAGAAGACAAATAAAAAGAATAGTGATTGCAAGAGACCATTTGCTATTTCCATGAACTGGCTACATAGTACTTACATTTAGTAACTCAGTCTTCATGGCATCGCAATGAGGTCTGTCCATCAGTGTAGTATAGCCATTTTATGCGCAGGAAACTAAGGCATAGCCACAGAGGTAGCATGTACTAGGATTTAAGTTCAGACATTAGAAAGTAAAGCCTTCTCTCTGACAGCTTCTGAAGGGTTTCTGGCATGCTACCTTGCAGACAAATTCCTGACCTAGCACCTTGAACCTTCTCAGTACTTACTCTGCATGACAGTGAAGTCTGAATTTAAAAAAAAAAAAAAAAAGGATTCCAAGAATGCCCTAAGCTGGTGCCAGTTCATTCTGGCACTGCCAAGGGCTAGTGTAGACTTTACAAGCATAGGACACAGTGTTCAGTAGACCTGCACTTGGGGCATCAGCTGTAAGCCCCGGGGCTCCTCTGCCCGCCTGGACTTCTCATTAGCGATGCATCTCAAGTTCAAGAATTCATTGGCAGGAATCTCAGAATCCAGGAAAGAGCTAGACTTTTGGTTAGTTTCACTTGGCTACAAATGGGAACCAGCCAAATGAGAAGGCGTTGAACTCAGGATCTGGGGGAGGTGGCATTTCTGGAGCTCCTGGGTCCCATCCCTGTATAATGAGGACACACTGTCCTTCCAGCGCATTGAGGCACTGGCTCAGGAAGCTGGGTTGAGCCCTGGGGCCAGCAGTGGTGACCATGGCTTCATTGCGTAGGTGAACTTGGCTAGATCGGTAGCTGTGTCTGTACTCTGGCTCAGGCACACTCTGCTCCCTGAGGCTGCGCAGGCGTGCTTTGGCCTCTGCCTTCTAACCATGTAGCTGAGGTTTTAAAGTGTGACTAACTTCTATGCTGGAACTGCCTCAGAATTTAGCAGGGACATCACTTTACCACCACAAACTATTATGTCCCATCACCAATAGGAAAGATTTCTCTAAGGGTTGAAGATCTCCATTCCAACGGCCTGGAGAAAAGGCGGAACCCCTCTGTAGGAATCTTTTTAAATTAGCATATGTTACACAAATAAAATAATGGCTTTGTCATGACATTTTCACACATGAGCATCCTGGACTCTGCAGACAGCCATGCCTGCGCCAGCCATGTCTGCGCCAGACACTTTTCTAGTGACTAGAGATGAGGATGGGGACATAGACCAGGCTGGCCTCGAACTCAGAGATCTGCCTGCCTCTGCCTCCTGAGTGCTGGGATTAAAGGCGTGCGCCACCACCGCCAGCCGTCTTTGCATTTTTTAGTCATTCCTGGGCACGTGCATTTTCTCATTTCCTCTTCATGAAACTCCCATTAGAAAGACTATCAATGCCTTTGTTTTAGAGATAAATGAGGATAAAAAGTTAACAGTGCTGCCCATTAACATCCACTCTCACTACTGATGTGAGGTTGGGTGGCTTTGTTTGTTGAGAGAGGGAGCAGGAGGAGAGAGAGAGACCATGGAGGCCAGAAGAGGGTATCAGATCCCCCATAGCTGGGGTTACCCCCAGTGACTAGGAACTGCCTGACATAGGTTCTGGGAACCGAACTCAGGTCCTCTAGAACACGAGTATTCACGTTCAGTCACAGAACCCTTTCTCCAGCCCCTGGTGTGATGTTTAAAATAACTGTCAATATATAACTGTGATGTTCCCTAACTGTCAATCACAAGTTCTTTGAATATATAAGAATAATAAATGGCTGAGCAATAGGGATGCAGAGCTCTGAATCTTCCTAGAAATATGCTCCAGAAATGGACTTGTTCAAAATGGAGAGCAAGTGGCCATGGGCAGGAAATGGACCTGTTTAGAACGGAGAGCCAGTGAGCCATGGGCACAGCTGAGGCTTCTTCCAGATGTGGCAGTTGATCCATTTTCTGATTCCTCTTATGGGTTTAGTGAGGAAAGGTTATGCCCTTCCCTATGCCAGGTCTGTAATAACATAGACAACATAGAGTTAGGAAGATACAGCCCAGACTAAGCATGGGCTTCGACATACCGTTACAGTATAAAACCAGCTGTGTTGGAGGAGGGAGGATGCTTGTTTGTCCCAGCCGCCCAGAACCGAAATAATCACACAGAAACTATATTAATTAAACCACTGCTTGGCCCATTATCTCTAGCTTCTTATTGGCTAACTCTTACTTAACCCATTTCTATTAATCTGTATATCGCCATGTGGCTGTGGCTTACTGGGTAAAGTTCCCAGCACCTGTCTCTGGTGGCTCCATGGCTTCTTTCTTAACTCTGCCCTCTTTCTCCCAGTATACAGCCTAGCTTTTCCCACCTAGTTCTGTTCTGCCCTTGCCATAGGCTCAAAGCAGTTCTTTATTCATTAGCCAATAAAAGCAAGACATAGACAGAAGAATCTCCCACAGCACAGGTGGTCAGCGGGATAATCCAAGAGAGCAGCTAGAACCAGGCTCTGAGTCTGGAGAAACGGTGAGGTGAGAGGAGTGTCAAGGAGGTTGGAGGAAAGCATATGTGTGCCAAGACTTGAAAATGAGCAGGTACTTAACAGGTCTTTCCCTACACATTGGAGGAAAGGGGCTCAAGTCTGTCCACTCTCCTGCCCAGCCAGAGGGACCTTAAGGTGCATCAGATCTTAGTGTTTTGTAAGCTTCTTGCCCTGTTTACATTTACCTGTGAGACTCAAACCCCCTAGGAGGAGTGTGGACGTGAGAACTTAGATCTCAAGAATGGTGAGCATGAATGTACCTGTGTGCTAGGGGCTTTTTCAGGCTTCTGCATTTGTGAAGTGCTGGAGTTGGGCTTCCTGAGATAATCCCAGGGGTCCTTCTGGCTCTAACAATTCATTATTTTGAGAATTTTTTTTATGGAAAAAAAGTGTTTTGCAAAGCAAATGAATAGTGTAAACAAGATTATAAAGAGAATGTTTGCCTTCTTAAGGGAATAAACTGTTCTAAAATGCACCAGGAGCATTCATTTGCATATAAACAATGCAAATTTTATATAAGTAAAGGAGGCTTGTTTTTTTTTTTTAGGTGCTTTGGTAAGTTGATTACAAATACTTTGTCAATTGTGCAAGTCTATGTGTATTAGGAAGTGATATATCTGAATTCCTTGTAAATAGCCTATACTTTGGGCTGTTCATGACAGCTGAATTTTCTTAAATCACTGTTTGGAATTTGTATTCCCAGGAGAGATTTGAATACATTCATCTTGTGCTTATCTGATGCCAACTGAACCCCATTTGCCTTTGGGCATTTTGAGTCAGCACGGCCCTGCCCTGCAGCATCCAAAGGCCTGGCTGCACTTGTAACTCATGCTGCCTATGGCTTCTGCATCTCTCTTCTCCCTCATACATCTGAGCACTTCTTCCCTCCACTCCCTCTACCCACCAGACTGCACTGAGTTCCAGTAAAGTTGAACTCTGCAAATATTTCATTCATGTAGACCACGACATTTACGATTTGAGCATTATTCGGAGGTGGCAGTCTTCTTCCTGTTCTAACTTTCCCCCACATTCTCTTTCTCCCCTCCCCACTATTTCCTGAACCCTTCATTCTCCAGACAGCTACCAGTCTCAGAAACTGTGTCTGACCTGCCTCCTTTATCATCTGACTCTCTGCCATAAGCATAGAAATTGCCTATCACTTGCAGAAGCTTGGCCATTTTCTCACGGCTTTCTTTCCTATTCCAAAGTGGCTGTTGGAAATAGCCAGTTACAGTTGATTGTGTCAGGGTGAATTCAGGCAAGGATTATCTGGGGAACACATGGCTTCTTTAAGAATCCTTAGGGATCTGGACAAGTAAAACGACTGGGCAAATTTCCAGGCAGAATGAGCAACCTATGCAAATGGACATTGTAGAGGAGACCATGGCAGGGGCAGGAACCTCAAGTGATCTGCAGAATCGTGACTGAGAGGCATTATCCCGAGGGCATCCCTCCCCAGAAGGTGGCCCAGAGTCTGAAAGCCACCATGTTAGAGTGCCCTTTCTGTTTCATGAGAATATACTTTTCCATTCTGGAGCAGGAGGTGCTTCTACGATGCTGAGACAGTAGTAGATGTGAAGTGAAGCAGGAGGCCAACAGATCGGCAGTTGATTGGTTGCAACATGATAGGAAAAAGGAACAACAAGGAGAATGCCCTGAATCCTGTCTTTAAATGTGGGAGTATGGGAAGGGAGGAATGAAAGAGCAGGTGTTCCTTGAGGAATACACTTTAACTTGGTTTTTCATTATGCCATCTGATAAAGTTGAGTAAAGGCGCTAAGCCTTTGGCTACCAACTATTTTGGGGGATATAGGTTGGATATTTTTGGTGATGGGGTGAAGCTAGGCATGATACACGGTAAGCAAGGGCTGTAGTACTGAGCTGTGTACCTAGCCCTGCTTGTTTTCTTCCTTTTTGTCTTGAGACAGGGCCCACTAAGTTGCTCTAGCTGGCCTTGAACTCATGTTCTCCCAGACCTTTAATCTGTGATTCTCTTGCCTCAGCATCCTAGATGGCTTGGTCAGTCAAATAGTTTCTATCGTGACTATTTAGTACACAGATCTAAGAACACAACTCCTCCTTGCCCGGCACTCTGCCTGTGTAGTTTCCTATGAACCACGACCTGTGGTGGCATTTTGTCACTGTTTCCTTGTGGTCTGACTGTCAGATATGCAGCTCTATGAGACCAGACAATATTATTCTGCTTTGGTGTTTAGCTTATTATGGAACGGTTGAAATTTAGTGTGGGGACAGATGGGTTCTTCCATTCCCCTTTAATGCCTCCTTTCAAACATGCATGCTGATTCAGTCACAGGAAGATAACCTCTGTACATTTCTGGTCATTTTCAAAGGTGAGATCATTTTTTAGTGAGTCTTATGATGTCACACTGCAATGTCTGGCTGGTCTCCGGGTGGGAGCAAAACCCACTCTTTTGAACGTTTTGGATCTAAGATGCAGCAAATGGCAAGGTCTAGAAATCTCTGATGTGCTTGTGTTTGCCTGATCCTGAGGCGCAATTCTCATCTGTCTAGTGCCAAGGCCACCCCATGCCATAGGAGCTCCAGTTCACAGGAGTTACATGTCATTCCATGACTCTCTGACATGGAAGCTTCTGGAAGACACGAGCAACTTTTATAACTGGTTCCATTTCTTTCCAATGGTGTTCCGAGACCCCCAGTGAAGTTAACACCTAGCGATCTCTCTCAGAAAGGTTGCAAGTGTTCACAGGGGGCCAGTAGGCTTATCCTGCTTACTGTGTGTGCTGGCTGTAGAGGGTGCTGTGTTACGTTGGCATGTGTAGTTGGCGACTGAAATTCTCTCTTCCAACTCAATCCAACTGGACACAGGCTGTGAGACTACAAGCGAGGATCAATCTCGTGGCTAGCCCGACAAACCTGGGAAAGAGGGCTCTTCATCTGAAGAGCTGTCTCTGATGGACTGCCCTGCGGTCATGTCTGTAGTGAGTTTCCTTGATTAGTAATTGATAGAGGAGGGCCGGGTCCTGTGGGCAGTACCCTCCATAAGTAGGCAGGCCTAACTTGTACAAAAAGGTAGCGCCGTGTGAGCCTGGGAGCAAGCCAGGCAAAAGCCATTTCTCCTTGGTTGCCACCTTAGTATCTGCTCCAGGCTCCTGCTATAGCTTCCTTTGATGATAGATTATAATCTATATGATGAAATATGCTTTTCATCACGGTGTTTATCACAGCGACAGACAGCAAACTGGAACACTCACCTTCCACAGAACTAGTAACCATGTCATGAATTCGCCTTCCTCTGCTTTCCTTCAATTTTCTATTTTAAGAAATTTCTGAAAATATATGAATTATGCAGCTTATCTCTCAGATGAAAAGGAATTTTCTGCTCGGATTGAATAGCTCCATATTTATTAATAGCAGTAAAGATTTCCATGCTCTTTGTATCCAATGGAATGCTACATAAAATACGAAGGAGCCATTCCAGCAAGGATAGCAGCTACAGGGGAATAATTATAAAAAGCTATATGGAATTGAAAGGCCCTTTAATTTGTCATCACTTCTCTGCATTCAGAAAGGATCTGAATAATTATGCTGACTATAAAGGGAACTGAGTGATATTTTTCCTCATTATGAGATTAAATCCTTAATAGACCACTTTCGCTATAAGTTTAAACAAAATTCCCCACTCGTCTGGATTCCAAGAACGATGCAGTCGGGATTGGCGACTGCTTGCTGTGGATATGCTTGGACTCCTGACTGGTACCCATGGATATGCGGTTCTGACTGGTACCCACGGATGTGCTTGGACTCCTGACTGGTACCCACGCATGTGCGATCCTGACTGGTACCCACGGATGTGCGGTCCTGACTGGTACCCACGGATGTGCTTGGACTCCTGACTGGTACTCACGGATGTGTGATCCTGACTGGTACCCACGGATGTGCTTGGACTCCTGACTGGTACCCACGGATGTGCGGTTCAGGCTCATTTTCATTTGAAAAACATTCATCTCCACAGTTTATGGAAATGGAATTATACTTGCCTGCTAAGTATGAACTTTTGGCCTTTATGTTGCATTAATTCATGCAGTTGACAAGGACAGTAGGATTTCCTTAGGTCACAAACTATTGGTGACAGAGACCTAATGCAAGATTGTTTTCTTTTAATAGAGTTTTTCTTTTTAGGGGAAGTATTTTTAAACAGGGCTGTGGTTTCCAAGGTCATTTCAAGGCCAAACTTCAAAGCCGTTAGAAAGAAGAAAAAGTGTGGAGCCGTCTTTTCTTTGTGGTTTTGCACTATACTGACAACATTCTAATCCTCAGAATATTCAACAGAAGCTTTTTTTGGGGGGGGGGATGAGGTTTTGTATATGAGTGAAAATGTTTCACTTTGTAGATGTTGAACATTTTCATTAAATTGCCATCAAGACATCTGGCTCTCTGTACAGAAAGATGCTATCTAAGCTGCTGTGGAGGTATCCTAAACAGTATGACTACTTATCTGTGAACCCTGTTTACTACTGCAATAATAGCCAGCATGATAAGATATGCCCATAGGTATAATAGTCACACAAATGTTAGAGGGGTAACCAACTGCTTTCTAATAGGATTTAAGGCCCACTCCACAGGAGGAAACTCATGCCTGCTATTGCAATTGTGGCCAAGAATTCATGGCTGGGGAGCTCACAGGCCCCAGGGGGTAAATCCTCTTAGTGCTGTTTTGCTAAATGGACATGGTATCAAACCGTCTTCTAAATTCATGGGTCTCTCTCTATAGTTTAGTGCAGCCCTCATATCTTATCAGAACATTTCTCTATCCTTAGATGGTGGTTGATTCAGAAGCTCACAGTTGGGTAAAGTACAAAGAATAAATGACTGGAGTGCTCAGCCACCATATTACATTTATATCATACCTCATCCCCAAGGCTCAAGGACCATCGTGGAAGATAGGGCAGGGAGATTGTGGGAGCTGAAGGCCAGGGAAGACTAGAGCAAAATGACCGGTATAAGCTGCACGTAATTTCTTACATAGAGGTGAGATCCTGGGCCTATTCCCACTTTTCAGAACTGGGACCCCATCTGGCTCGAACCTCTACAGACCTTGCAGATGCTGCCACAATCTCTCTGAGCATCTGAAAGATGCTGTTTCCTTGGAGTCATCCATCACCTCTGGCTCTTATAATTTTTCTGCTTTCTCTTCCACTTTGATTCCTGAGCCTTAAGTGGAAGCGTTTGATAAAGACATCCCATTTGGGTCCAGGTGCTCTAAAGTCTCTAACTCTGAACATTGCTCAATCGTGGGTGTCTTTGTTAATTCTCACCCACTGCAAGAAGTTTCTCTGATGCAGGTTGAACTGTATGGATAGCAGTATGTCGTTAGGATTCATTTTATTGCTGTGTTCCTTTGACATAACAATAATATTATATTTTCCTTTAAGTCTATTTAGTGCTTGGCCATTTTTAGCAATATCAGGTTATAGGTTACATCTTATGTAGTGAGCCTTATACCTAACAGGAGAGACAGTACCCAACCAGACATATTTCACTACCAAGTTACGGCTCTAGTGCCAGTTTGAGTGTTTGACCAAAGAAGTCCCATGAAATCCCCTAAGCATTACAGACTATTGTAAAAGCTATTGGTTGCTTTCCACAACCTGATGGTAAAGACCTATTGCTACAACACTCCATTATGAAACCCAACATGGTAGAGTCAAGCTGGTGCCCAGCTAGGAGCTTTACTCCTACTAACCAGCATTCGTGATGCTGGAAGGTCCTATGCAAGCTATCAAAGGAGAACGGGTGTCGATATCACCCAGCTACAAACCCTTTGACCTACAACAGCAGCCTATCTGCAAGGTTTACTAGAGCAATAGTGGCACAAATGTTATGGAAGGAACCAACCACCTTTGGGCATCTGTTGCTTTTATATTAAGATCATTTGGAAAGGAGCAAGTATCTGGATTGAGTGTAGAAGTGCAGATTCTTCACAATATGGAGATGGCATTGATCATTCAGCCATTACATAATATAGATTATTTAATCTCCTAAAAGAATCACTATAGAAGACCTGGGGAGATAGCTAAGAGGGTAAAGGTGGAGAGAAATAAGGATGGAAAGTTGAAGTTGTTCCTAACTGCCATACAGATGTGACACATGTGTACACACATGCTCATACTACATACTCACACACACTAAAATGATTCACCATCTAAATTCAGCTTAATTTAAATTTGATGGTGTTGGGGTTGAAGGGAGGGAGAGTGGGAGAGGGGAGTGCCAACGTGTGTAATTATGGAGGAAAGTACCATTGTCTTCCTTTCTGTCTTACAGCCTGAAGAATAAGTAGTGAATGCATCAGTCAAGAGCTGAGAAGAGATGCCGGCATTTCTCTGTGGCAGAGAACTGCTCACCAACCCCAAGAGGACCCTTTCTCGAGCAATGAACACTTCTTTCAAGGATGCACAGATTAACACATGACCAATCTTGATTTTTGGAAGTAGATAAGATTTCTTTTCTTCGTTTAATTTAGTGGCAAATTATACTCGGATGAGTTTAAAGAATCCTTTCTCGGTAACATGTTTAGCACAAGTTCCAAACTGCAATCGCACAGCAGTTAGTTGGAGCATTATTTGAACTTACAAAGAGTGAAAAAATTTAATTTCCTATTTATTCTAGATTTCCTTAGAGTTGCAGTGATTCCGTGAGACCCTTCATGATTATCATGTAAGTCTCCTAGATCCATTAACAAACATACTTTTGTCATCACGGGGAACATAGTTGGTGACAACACCCACAGAAACAGAACAAATAGTGGTTTTGTGGAAGTTATGTAACAGACAGACTACTGGTCCTTCCTGCTTCACACCCGTGAGCCAGCCTTGTCTCTACATGCCAGGAGCATGAGAGTAGGTGGGAACAGAGAGGAAGGACCTTCACCCTGGATCACCTTGATGGAGAGCTTCCCAAGATTAAGCCAAGTTCTCCTTTGCAAACTGCAAGATCATAGCTTAGGAAAAGAATTAGTTTGATTGCATGATGATCCTATTAACTCCAAATGTTGCCGTAGCAGCTGACCTTGGTGTGATGCTTTACTGAAGGTATCCGAAGGAGAATGTAAACCCCAGAGTGAGATGGAAGTAGTTCTTAGAAAGTTGGCCTGAATTGTGCGCTTCCATCTGGGACAGTGATGATTCGGGGAGAAAGTGACTAAATCCTAAAGAAGCTCCATTCTTCCGTTTCTCTTCCACCGAGTTGCTGAGCTGGGAATCGGTGACTTGAAAAAGAATGCCTCTGGGTAGAGGATAGACCAGACAGGATGGAGTCTGAGTGCAACTGTAAAATTCCTCCTCCAGGGTTAATTGCTCTGCGTTGGGATGGGAGGTAGTGTCTTGTAGACACTACAGGGTAGATGCAGAACTTTCGTTCCTGGGCTCTCAGCTGGCTGGAGCAGCCCTTTACACCTTGTGACCACCAATCTAATGAAGTCGGACTTTTCCAGACGTCATTGCTTTCCACGGAGATCTGAAGTGGTTACAGCCAGTGAGCAATACATGAGACGACACGGATGTACAGTGTTGTTCTTAAGGTGCCTGTTTTGTTGTGTGAGGGAGTCACAGTCACTGTGGCTGCGAAAAGGAAAGTCACACACCACCCCACGCTGCAAGTGGGGAGGAAGATGGGTGTGGTGACACCAGTTTTATTTTGCTATTTTGGGAAGAAGCACACAACAGAGCTACAACCGTCCAGTGATGGCTCTTCTGAATGTGTGGGATAAAGCTTTATTTGTCGATTCTGCTGTAAAATAAGCATAGTCTGAGTTTTGTATTTTTAAATCTTTTTTTTTCTGTTTATGTTTAGTGCCTGAGCTCTTTCCCTGAAGTGTTGTGTTTATTTCTTTTTAACGACCTAAGATAGAAAAGCCTAGGAATATAGATTCCCTTTGCGTTACAGTGAAGCCTTGCCAAGCCCTTTATAGTTGAACCTCCAGCTCCAATAATCTGATTATTTCAGAGTGCCTCATCGAAATACCATTGCTCTTTGGCAAGCTGACTCAAGCACCCCACCAGAAATCTTGTCTGTTTGATTGTCCTCACTTTTATTCAAGCCCACGCAGATAAGGGGAGTTACGTTCCAGCACACCATGAAGACCACTTACCCAGACCATGTGATGCAGGAGAGCTCAGAAATGCTCCTGTGTCCTAGGGACCATAGAATAGGAACACCTTTACACAGAAAACTGCTGTGCACTGTTCCTTTGGTGTGGCTGTATGTTTAATTACATCTTATATTACTTTCTGATTTCATTGTGGGTAGATGGGAGTTAGATTTAGGGCAAATGTTTTCAAATGGCCAGTTAATTCTGCTGGAAAGAAGAGAGACACATGCTGCCATCGCTCTGGACACCCTGGAACATGAGGAAAACACACACCCCATTAACTCTGTGTTAAACCGAGATGTCTATGTTCAATTGGACAGTCATTGATGGTTGATATGGTCAAACGTCTCTTTCTCTTCTCTTCCCATCCCATGACATAATCTCGGGAATTCGACACGCATTGTTCCTGTTCTCTAGCACTGAACTCCAAGCATATAGCCCTGATTCCCCTGGGGACTAAATCACTCCCTAGTCCTGTCCTGGCAATACAATTCAAATTTGCTTTACAAAACATTCTTCCCTTTTAGTGCAGAAATAAGCTTGAGGCTAACTCATGTGCCAGTGGTCACAAATGTCACAGCAGTGAGTCCCAGATTGATGAGCTCTCCTTATATACAGTCGCCACAGCCTGGCGAACTAATAAATATGCTCATAAAGCAATCCACTAAGCAGCAAATGCAGCAACGATCCCTTCTGCTGATAAAGTAGCCATAAAACTCATCTGCTGCTGCTGGGCCGGAAGACCAATAGGATTTGAACTTTCTTGGCCTCTTAGATGACATAGGAACATAAATTGAAACTGCAGGGATCTTCACGCTGTCTGTTGGAGTAAGTTTATTAGGCCAACCATATCAAAAGGCAAGAACAAGGAGCCACATGTACAGCACTGACCTCCTGCAGAACTCCCCGCCTTTTGGTCAAAGCTGAGTGAAACTTCTTTTTTTTTTGACAAGCCAGTGGGAATACAAAAAAACGCTAAACCCAATAGGAGACTGCCAGGTCGTAACCACCCCCCACCAACCCATGTGTCATTCACTTGATCAGCTTGTCCAATGGATTACTTTTCTTTTGTAAGAATAAAATTAAGAAGGATCTGTCTGTTCCACATATTATTGTAGGGATGGATCCCCTCCTCATTTCTGGTTTCGAATCTGTTCATATTCAAGGCATGTTAAACTACCTCATAGGTTTGTTGTGTGGATTAGCTGATTAATAAAAACTGCTTAAGATAATGAGTCTGCCTGTGCGTGCTGCCTTAGTGTTTTTCCTCATCGAAGATCCGTGAGGAAAATCAACTGTGTGATATTTAAATTGGATGTGCAAAGGCCAGATGTGGCGGCCACAGCTGCCATCCTGAGTGTGCCAGGATAGACTAAGCACACGATCCAAAACTGGTAGATATACCACCAGACAACACCAAATAACCAGCAAACAAAATCAAAAGTTTATTAATTATTTTAAATTATACTTTTGTTTGTTCTTTTATGTATCTATTTGTTTTTATTTTATGGGTTTTTTTTTTTTTTGAGACAAGGTCTCTCTTTGTAGCTCAGGCTTGCCTGGAACTGTCAGTGTCCTGCCTTGGCCTCCCAAAAGGCTTCTAAATTCTTAAAAAGAGGAGTCAACACTGGCCTTCAGAGTATCCGAAATGATATTATGGTGGTTGAAATGTCTGCCTTTATAGTAATTTATAGTAAAATTACAGTGGTTTTGAGACTACATCTCTCATACCATGGCTGTAGATTCCTTCACATCTGGAATAACAGGTACACACTCCAGCTGCTCTGTGTGCACCTTAGCACCCATGAGGTCGGCAGCACCGGTGAACATCTGCCTTAATTGTGCCGTTCTGAAAACCTGTTAAATTCTATTTTCATTTAAGTGTGTGTGTGTGTGTGTGCGGTTTATAAAGCACTGTGTGGGGGAGGGGATGCATGCTCCTCTGCCTGGAGACCAGAAGCTAACCTTGGGTGTTGTTCCTTCTCGGGCACCATCCACCTTGTTTTTGAGACAGTGTCTCTCACAACCTTGCTTTGTTTGGCCCCTGAGCCCCACAGGTCTTGCTGTTTCTATCTCCACAGCACTGGGATTTCAAGGATGTGCCACCATACCCAGACTTTATCTGGGTTCTAGGTGGGGCCTGAATGTGGGGTCTCTGTTGCTTGTATAGGACGCACTTTGACAAGGAATCTACCGACTGGGCTATCTTTATAGCCCTTAGTTTGAAAAGAGCAACAACAAACTCAGCAGCCTAAAGAGAAGGAAATGGAGCTAGGACTATCCAGTTTCCCAGTGACATCATCTGGAAACTCCATAGTAACTAGTTAAAAAGTAATTTTACCACTGTCCCCACTTGGCAGCCATTTTCCTCTACATGATTAATTATTCCTTAATCGCTATTATGAGTAGAGGTTTTAAATGCTAATTTCAAATGCTTCAACTTAATTAGTAATTCACTCTGACCTTTAAAACCCATACTCTGTAATCTTTAAATTATATGAGTAAGGGAAAAAAAAAATCTAATTTCTTCCAACTGCCATTAATAAGTAATCCACAACCTACTGTCACTTGGAGTCAGCTGAGGTTATCCCAAGTCCAAGCTCAAGTTCTCCTGTGGTCACCAGAGTCAGTGAGGGCTAAGGGTGACTCGGCTTCTGAGAACAAGGTAATGCACACACAGCACCATTTTTACTTGAAGGAAATGAAAACAGCTGTGCACAATAATGGCTTCCCCTATGATTCTCTTCGGAGGATTCTCGGCACACTTCCCACCGGAGCTGCTGCTTTTCAAGGAAGTAGTGGAATGTCTGGCAGGAAGGCCAGGAGCATCCAAGCCTCATCTTAGCCTTGCTTTCAGTGGCTAAGGAAGGATCTGCTCTGAGACCATTCAGGTTCTGTGTGTGTGTGTGTGTGTGTGCATGTGTGCGCTCACGCATGTGCATGCGTGTATGTTCATCCATCTCAAAACTGTCTTCAGTTGTTGATCAAAACTGACTCTACTGTTAATCAAGGCTGTCACATTAGTACTGGTGACTATCACTGGCAAGTCAGGCGTTGTTCTCTCTCCCTTGGTCCACTCCTCTTGGAGAAGTCTCGGAGAAGCTGCTAACTGGGAGAGTGATCAGCTCCTCTAATATTACTCACTCCATATTGTGTAGGCAAGGGTGTAGGAATATTTGCCTGTTCTCTCAATAACATAATCTCTTTGTCTGGGTTCAGAATGTTGTAACAGAGGACGGCCAGTGTGCAAGAAAGAGAGCTTCCACTCCCACCTCGAGAGAACTTTTCAGGTTCTGGGCTAGAGCAGATGTGGGAAGAAAGCCCTGCCCTGCAGATTGCCAGTCTTCCGCTCTCAGTACATCGATGGACTCCTATGGCTCGGCTCTGTATGCGAATGCTGCCAGCTAGCTCCTCATTTCCTACTGTGGCATTTGTGGCCACAGGCCTTGAGGATTACACTGTCAGAAGTTTGGGGTGCCTTGTCCTTTCTACCTTTGTTTTCTTTTTATCACTCTTACCTAGCAAATGTGACTGATAACAAGGAATTTCGAGACTCCATGCCATTTGCAAGGCAAGCTGAAAAGCCAAGTTCCCGCTTGCTCCCTAAAAGTAGTTTTTAAAGTATTTATTCTTCATTTATCCTCCTTATACCACTTAATTTAAGGCTGCTCATAAGCCTATAACTACCCTCTTTGTATAACTTTTCTTCCTTCATCGCTCTTGGGTTTACAGAGTTTAACCCTGAAAACTAGACAAGTGTCCCCTGTGAATTCTTTGGGGTCTTGTGATGTAAGAAGTCTCCTGGGACTCGGGGTTCAACCAGGCATTAGCTGTTGGCAGTGCTAGGAGAGAAAGAAGCAAATAGTGAGATTTCATCTTTGTTTTTTGCTCCTTGCCACACTCATGGGCTCCAAGACAGCCCCGCCCCATTCTTCCCCTCCCCAACTTCATAGTCAGGTGTTATTTGTGGCTTCTCTGCACTGCTGTAGTGCAAGCAAGAGACCATCTTCTAGGGAAGGTCTGTTACTTTCTCAGTTATTGCTGGTATTTAAAAAGTACTAATCATTTTCCCTTTGAAATTATCTTTATCCAACCATCTGAGAAGGGAAATGGGAACCACCAGAAGGAAAAGACATTTTAAAAAAAAATTTAAGAAACCATGCACTCTTTTGTCGATGATGATCCAAATTAAAACAAGAGGTGTAAGAGGGGTGTGTGTGTGTGTGTGTGTGTGTGTGTGTGTGTGTGTGCATGCGCACGCGTGCATGAGTGTGCATGTGTGCTGTTTGTCAGAGTCTGGGTGACATCAAATCTTTGCTGTCAGCTTGACACACTTGGGAAGAAAGGATCTCTATTGAAGAGCGGCCTCTAGCTGACTAGCCTGTGGGCATGTCTGTGTGACATTTTCTTGATTGCTAATTGGAAGGAGTCCTAGCCCACCGTGCATGGTGCTGTCCCTAGGCAGGTGGGCCTGCATTGTGTGAGGAAGCAGGCAGAGCAAGGCAAAGAAAGCCGCATTTCTCTGCTGTCTCTGCTTTGGTCCCTGGCTCTACGCTCTTGCCTGGGCTTCTCCTCAATGGTGGACATTGAGCTGTTAGCCAAATAAACTCTTTCTCCTAAGTTACTTTTGGTTAGAATTCTTAATCACAGCAACAGAAATCTAACTAGGTCATACAATAAGCTAATTTAACAATGAGTTATTAAACACAAGCAAAGATAGATTATGGGAAAATGATAGAGAGAGATAGGTGGGGGTTAATGTATTATTATGCCAATGCTTTGTTTTGATCTTGGATACATATGTGACTTTTTCCCCCTGAACTTCAGTTACTCGGTATTAAGAGTGAGGCTCAGAGACAGTCTTCATTGTCATTATTTAATGTTGGCCTGGGGTTTGTAGCTGAGGTTGGTCATACACCCATGATCCTCTTGCCTCAGCTTCTTGAGTGCTTGAACTATATTACCATGCTGTTCAAATAATGATCCCTTCAGCCTAAAGGGAAGAGATTTCTAAGGCGATGGTGGTGGTGGTGATGATGATGGCAATGATGATGATGATGGTGGTGGTGGTGTGCTAGAGAGGTCCTTGGGAAGCTGAACATGCCTCCACAACCCAGCTATACTCTTTGAATTTTCTTCTGATAGATTTGAAAAGGCCCTACAAACTGCCTTTCTTCTCTCTTTGTGACCTTCCAACTAACTAATAGTTATTCAATTTAACAGAGAACTGCAACTGGTCTTTAAAACCATCTTGTCCATCACCCCCATTCCGAGCATGCTCATTTTGAAAACATGATGGAATTAAAGCACATGTTGGAGGGGTTGCTGCTAGAACAACTCCTCTAGGGAAGAGCTTCCCAAAAGAGTGGAAAAACCATTGTATCCCAGAAGCTGTCGCTGTGAATACCAGAGGCACCGTTATCTGTCTCCTGTCCTCTGTATACCACAACAACCCCCAACCCAGGCTAAGGGACCCCTGAGAGTTTGTTCCCCTTCATTCCACAAGCCACAAGCATCTGTGCCTACAGCTCTGCCAGCCAGATGGGCTTTAAACCAGTACAGGAACATCACACAGGTAGGTGAAGGCTAGCCATTCGGATCTCAGAGCAGCCACTGGGGAGTCCTAGTTGCTCCAGCAATAGAGTGTCCATGCCACCTCTCTGTAGCTCCCCACAGCATGCGCCCCTTATGTGCCCTGGATGGAGTATGCACATATTTCTTCTTATTAAAGTGATCCTACTCCAACATGACCTTTTGTTATTTTTTTGTTACATTTTTTTGGTAAGTAGCACAGCTGTGGACAGCTCGCCTTTATTCCTTTGTTTCAGGATAGGAGGCATTTAACAGCGAAAGTAAAGCTGGATTTATGGCTGCCAGTCTGCTTGAGTGTAATAAATGTCAAGCAGACATTGCTGAGTCACAGACTTTGCGAGTCGAGACTCACCCACTCCATAAATCTGCTTACTGCGCAGGAGTCCCGCTCTATGAAGTTGGCCGACAACACAAATGCGCGTGAAGATCTGAACGGCCAGTTCTTCAAATAAGTCAGCACGTTAGCACCTTAGCTTTGCCCCTCTGCTCCTGGTTGGACGTCTCTGCCTCAGGAAGAGGACCAGTTATTCATAGCGTTCTCCACATCGTGAATGTCAGAGGGGAGGGCGCGGGGTGAGGATATAGCTAGGTCCTCATTACAATTGGGAGGCAAGTGGGTTCCTGTAGAGTTGGAACCTGGTTATTTCTCTTTTGTCTTCTTGAGGGCACAATACATTTCAGAGACCTATGAGCCAATAAGAAACTAACTTGGCCTTGGTCAGGAGTGGGGTAGGCGTCTTCCCTCCTACCCAGAGCCTGGTGTACCACTCTGCCCACAGTGACACTTGATGCTCATGATCAGCTCTCAGGAGCCTGCAGTACAGTTCCTGCTTAGGCCGGAATCCTGCTCCTTCATTCTTCCTCCTGGAGCCGGGTCCATGAGTTCAGTCCTGAGGCTGTATCCCACTGATGCCCCTCTGGAAGGGGCAGTCTCTGCTCCCCTGGGTAGCTCTTCTGTGCCAGTAACTCTCTCTACTTATACTATTCTTCCAGTTGAGAGTGTTCTCAGCAAGTATGGATGGGACTTTGACAGTGCAGTAAGAGGCAGGAACAAAAGGGACATGTGTGTATGTGTGACCCGCACATGGTTTTCAAAGTCAGTTCCAAAGCAGAGCACCTCCTTAGCATGTAGGAGACCCTGGGACTGATTCTCACAACCACGGAAAGTTTCCCTGACTCAGGATCTGAAGAAATTAATCATCCCTAGTCATAATCTTGAACACATGTTAAAATTTTGCTCATGCATGAGGGCAATCAAGGTGTAGACACAGAAAGAGAACAGGAAGCGAGGAGGCTGAAGTTTCAGCAATGCCCTGGCAGTAGATATAATGGACTTCTAGAAAAGACGCTATTTCCTCCAGGTTTGACTTTGCTGGTAAAATGGTAGGGAGAAAATGAGGTTAGCCATTATACAGCCTGTAGAATGTTAAAGCGATGGCCCTTTTATTACAACACCCAAATGAAGCAGAGCCTCCTGCTTCTCTATTTAGAGATGTGAATTAAAGCAATCCAGGAGCCTCGCTGGAACCCATGAAGGGAGCGCTGGCGCCATCGGTACTATTAAGTGTTGCCAATCCTGCCTAGAAAGACAAGTGGTCGCAAACTTGAAGACTTCCAAGATTCCTTGCTTTTTGTCAGCAGCAAGAGGGTGATGCTCAAATGCCATCGTCATTCCTGTGCACTTTATTCTGTCCCTGGCCTGTCTGCTCTTTTATTTTGTGCCTCTAGAATGGTTGAAGGTGCCCTTAGCTTCAGCTGGCAGTGACAGAGAGACAACTTAATATTATATCCAAATATGTTAAACAGTTTTAACAAAGCGAGAGGCAGGGATCCAGGATGAATCCAGTGTGTAGCCCAAGGGCAACAGAGAAAAGATTTTCTCACAGCTTTTGAACAGTTCACATCCTGCAGCCTGGGTGTCGGCAACAGCACGGGCGCGTGCCTGTCACCAGTCACTAACAAGAGTCTTCTCAATATCTCCTGCCTCTGAGTGTGCAGTCCTAACAAAACACTCTGGTAAATCCCACTGGCCCCAAAGTCACAAAGGAACAACACGTGTCAACCCTAGGGTGAGAAATGAGGAACTGTCTTCAGCCTGGGCTTAGGAATGCTGGGAAATGTTTATAAGATAGAGTAGAGGTTGGCAGGTCTCATTAGAAGCTACAACTGAGAACAGGGCCAGGAAAAGGCTGCCTTTTATGTCCTTGGGCTCAGCATCTGCGTGGTAGTGCTCCTCCAAAGATCCATCCACATCAAACTTACCACTGAGAGGAGTCAGGCCAAAGCACCCGCTTGGGGTTGAATGGGTGGCGCACAGGGAGCAATGCCCATAAGGCACAGCACAGAGAAGAATAGCGGGGTAAGGGCAGCCTACCCTGATGCATGGTCACTGTAGGAATAAACTCCCTGGTGATGATGGTTGATAAGGCAGGGGTGTAAATAATGAGAGTATAAACAGAATATTTGGTGACCCTGAAGTATTGTGGGTTAGTATCCGGGCTTCTGAACCCGCCTGCCCTTGAGATCCTGACAGGATGTGTCCTCAGCTGCAGCCACTAAGAGCATCTTCTGTCCATGTTTCTAATTCCCTTTTAAAGGTGGGCCTTGCCCTCCTCCCAGCTCTTCCTTTCTCTTTTTCTGCTTCTCTGCCTGTCTCTCTGTCTCTCCCCCTTCTCTCTACCTTTCTCTTCCCTTCTGCTGCTCCTGTCCTCAGAGGCCAGTCTCCCCTCTCCCCTTCTGCCTTTTCCCATTCACTTTCCCCCAGTAAGAAACCCCTCCACGCGAGTTCTCTTGCATGCCATTTTTTTTTTAAAATGGTAAACACTGTGAGCATGTGCTGAGTTTTAGGTTTTAAAGACTTTTATTTACACACAAGGTCTTAAACGTTTTTAATCCTTTGTAATTGTTAGTCAGGATACTGTTTTCTCTGTCCCTCATAGTTGGACATGGAAGACTCAGTGAAACAGAGTAAAGTCCTTTGGAAGAGGATGTTTTCAATTTGCTTCTGAAATGGCAAGGCCAGAGAGCTATCATGATCACACTGCATATCAAATAGCACACTGCTTCCTAGGAATAGAAGGCCCCCTGTTAATTCTGCTTCTGGGAAGTGGAGGCCAAGGAGCACTCGATTCTGGAAATGCTTTGGCTGGGTGATCATGTGCCATTGGCTGGGGGACTGCAGAGCAGACATGGCAAAGGAAAATCTGGCCAAATTGGGCTTTGGGGGAAAGGACAAAACTTGAGTCTTCAGATGTTTATTTAGCGCCTTGATGATGGTCTATAGAAGGGAAACTGAGAATGACCTTGTCATGACTCCCAGTCTGGAGACAGACACGCAGTTTTACATTATGCTTCCAAGTTTTCTTTAAAGCATGGGAGAGACTCAGGCATGGCAGAGTTCTAGCTCCAGATCAGTCCATCCTGAGGCATCTGGAGAGGTACTTTCCTGTCATACTATATAGGATGTCATGAGTGCTCCCTAATGTCCCATTCTGGTCCATTCCTTTCAACCTATCCTTCTGCCTATTCTACTGTACCAAAAAGACCAGCACAATGGGCCTCCCCTCTCAAGGGACCAACTCCTCCACATCCCCCCTCGTGCACACATACCCTATCAGCACAGGATCTTGTAGGACAGAAAGGGCAGAGGGAACCACCTGGCCTCAGTGGTGTCAGCTGTTGAGAGACAAAGCCCAGCAAAGCACTGCTGTAGAGAATCAGGAAATCAGGCAGCTGTTGAGAGGGTAGGCGGGTAAAGGTGCCAGTCAGCCTGAGCTTGGGTTATGCTGTCATCCCCCAACACCAAAAGGCAGAACCAGTCCGTCAGACACAAGCCACTGCCATGGGTCTTTCTGGAAGCTAAGAAACGCAGTATAGAGAGGATCTCAGGGTGAGGACAAAGCTGCACTTGCCACAAACTTACAGCCCTCATTAGAAATGCATTTGATAATCACATAATTGGTAATTGAATTTATGTAAATAAAAAAACACGGAGTTGCTCATTGTGCCCAGGGACAAATGGAATTGTCCTGCAGTGGGAAGCATTTAAGCACAGTGATGAAGCCCTGTCTGTTTGATTAAGGGCCTGCTTTTCACCGCAAACAAGCTGTCATGTCAATTTCCTCTGGTAGCTTGTGAAATAGCCCAGGCCCGTTCAGGCCATCAACAGGAGTAGGTATCTCAAGGCTTTAACCAGTTCAACAATATATTCTCTTTTCCTTCTGATCACAAGCCCCCTCCCCCAGAAAAAAAAATATAAGGAAACAGATGAAATCAAGTCACTCTGTGATGTGGGACAAAGAGTTGGTTGCCCATTTTTTGAAAGCTCTGTGTCATGCATGCAGTCTGTCCATGAGGAAAGTCAGCTAAATATAGAAACTTCAACCAAAGAAAAGTCAGTCAGACTGTCTCAGTTCTGCAAAGGTAAGCAAAATGACTTCTGTGAGCGACCGAAGGCCCTGGTTATCGGGGTGACTGTTGTGGAAATAAGGCCGCAAGACAGGCGATGCAGGTGAGCGTAAGAAATTCATCAGTAGCACAAACCGTCAATTTGATAAATCCAAGTGACCTGAGAGAGAGGAAAAAAAAAGTTTGCAGAGCTGGTCTCGCCTACCATGCTTCGACATCCTTCTCTGAGGACAGCCCTCGGGACTCCTTTTGTTTTGAAGTTTTTTATATGCATCATCCTTCTATAGCTGGGTCACACCAATGCAAAAAAAGGACAATGCGACTGGCCTAAACTTGTAGCTAACTACCCAGAGAAGAAGGGCCAGAATTTGGGCTGTGAGGCCACTCTCTACAGATGGTACTTGATGCTTTCCAAAGATTCAAATCACAGCCCCCTCCACCCACCTCCTGCTCTCATTAGACCCTGAGAATACTTTTTGTGGTTTTGAAGTTTCAGACTTAGAAACAAGCCCCCCAAAGAAGCCCTTAGAACCACGGGGACCAGGAGACGAACCCGCAGTGACGCCCCTTGGTTCCCAAGAATGAGGACTATAGTTCAGGGTTCCAGAAACTGATGGGAATGCTGGAAGCATGCAGCAGCCCGCTCGTGACTTCAGCCACTGAAGGTGGCAACCAAAGATCGCTAGATCAAGTCAGCTAGAAAGACAAGGTGTGCTGGCGAGCTCTGGGGTTCAGCTGAGAGCCCCTGTGTCAGTGAATAAGGTGGAAGTACCATTGAGAATGAATCCCAACATTAGCCTTGGGCCTCCACAGGGCGCATGCACTGTTCCCCTACACATGCAAAGCGTTTCTAATGAAAACAGTAGGGTCACCGGCCACACAAGTCCTTTCATTAGATACTTCTCTTTGCTCAGCTGTGCATGGACCAGCCATCTACTCATAGACTGGGATGTAGTACACATATAACTATTGATTCTGACCTTCAATGAGTGGACCGTGGGCTTCACACTGATTTCACTGAGGTAAGAGCACTCTGCACTGTTTCTGGTGCACACTAGCCAGCTTGAGCCAACCAAAGATGTCCAGCCCTCTTATGCCGAGTGAAGACAAACAGCTCCATCTGGTCTATCACTTCCTCTATCCTTTCCTAACTTTTGCTACAGTTCTGCAGGTCTCACCATTTTCTCAGTGTTACCAACTCCCTGCCATGCTCCAATAGCTCATTTCCAGAAGCACCTCCAATATTTGTTGTGTAAAAATACCTACTTCGAACCTCTTCTGTCTTGACTTTGCTTTCTGCCCCCCTCCATTTCAACATCATTCTCAGACCCAACATGATTACATTGGTCAATTGAGGAAACAGGAATGAGAAGGCCAGCTGGATGAAGATAACCCCGTCATGTGGCGGCAGCCATGATGCCCCTGTTCTGGTATGTAGCCTTTTTCGATCTTTTGAGGCGGTCATCACAGCACAGCTGATGTCTCTCCAGAAAAGCTTTGGTCCTACACTACTCAGCTGTTTGGAGTTTGTGACGCTGACCCCGTTGCCCTCTCTGTAGCTAGCATCCTATCAAACGCTAAGGGTGTGACAGTCACCTGCTTAAACTCCCTCAGCTGTTCTTCCAAAGTCAAGTGCTGAGAGCTCTATCTTGGAGGCTGCAGCAACACAGGAGGTTGCTTCCGTTTCCAAGAGTCTCCACAGCCAAGCACACAGAGCTGCATAGTTCTGAACTTCCACTTCCTATTGTCTGCCCTGCAGCCAGACCCGGGGCCCTCTTGAGCATGGCCAACAATATTTGTTTGCGACTTTACCATGGAATCCTGAACAAGGGAGTCCTGTGAAAGAAGTCAGCTCTGGGCTTCACCCCTGCAACTCCAGGCTTCACCCCTGCAACTCCAGGCTTCACCCCTGCAACTCCGGGCTTCACCCCTGCCACTGGCTTTTTTTTAAAGACAGAATTCACAAGCTGGCAGCAGCTGTCTTACTGCCTCTTCTCAGCTGTCGTGCACAGATCCAAAGTTTCACCTTTGCATTGTTAGAGGTTGCTCGCCTTTTTCACCTGAAAGTTAGGAATAATAATGCCCATTTAAAAATGCAGTTGTGGGGATTCTGTAAGATCTCTCTGTGGAAAGTGCTTATCATTTATTCATTCCAAAAGTATTTCAAACTCATGTCACAGCTATGATGTATTTATTACAGCTGATTCTTTTCACATAGTGAGCAGACTCTATGTAGTGGGGGGGGGGGGCTCGTAGTGGTGAAATTTTACTTGTCCTTCTGCTAAGCATTGAAACAAGCAAATACGTTTTTCCTTTTCATTTTTTCCATTCTATTTTTGACTATATTATACATCTATGCAATGTATAATGGGCACACTCACCCCATTGTCTTCCTTTATCCCCTGCTATTCCTGCTGACCCTCTTTTTTTTAATCTCAACTGCCCTCCATTTTCCATTCATGTGTGTTGTCCCACCCCTCCCCGCCACCTCCCCCACTGCCTCCATCATGTGTGAAGGGCTTGTACAGCTAGCCACAGCGGCTGTATTCACAACTGCAACAGTCGTGTCTTGTCCAGAAAACAGCATTTTATAGCATCCCTCCCCATCCTTCTGACTCCAAGTGTGTATGTGTGTGCATGTGTGTATGTGCGCGCAAGTGTGTGTGTGCATGTGTGTGTAAGTGCACGAGTGTGTGTGTGTATGTGTGTGTGATATGTAAATGTCCTGTCTAGGGCTCAGGACTCAGTTCTAGATTAGTTTCTGTTTCCTGAATCAGAAATGTCTTCAACAGCAGGGCTTTATCATCTACTTCTAGCAAACACCCAGGAGCGAATGTGCTCTTGCTGATGCGCAAGCACCTGGGGACTCCCTGGCCAATAATTCCCAGGGAATCAGTCCACCACTGGCGCTGGGTTATTCATTTCAAAACCCGTGGCTTCTGGGAGGAGCATTATGGCACCATGCAGTGCGCAAACCAATTTTTATATTATTTTCAAGGTACTTGTAAATGAGCAGGTTTGTGTGCCTTCCTCACACACTCCTGGTTTTGGTTAACTCTGCCCTATACCCCAACACTCCCTCCACTACCTGTCCCTTCCCCATTGAAATCTTCGCAGTCCTAACATTTTCCCTTATCTACTTTCATACTGCATGTGATGCTTTCTCCTCTCCCCATGTCCTTAAGGCCTCTTCCCCACTTTGCATGACTCCTTTCTTACTTTCTGGCCTCCACAGACTCTCCATCTTAAGCAATTTGAAGCTAAGATCCACATATGAGAAAAAAACAGAGTTTGTCTTTCTGGGCCTGGGTTATCTCACTCCACATAATATTTTCCCAATTCTGTCCATTTTCCTTGTAATTTCATTTTTCTTTACAGTCAAATAAAATTCCATTGTGAATGGGGCTACATTTTCATTATCCACCCATCAGCTGAAAGGCCTCTGGGTAGTTCTACTTTCTATCTATTGTAAAGAGAGCAGCAGAGGACATGGATATACAGTTATCTCTGTCCTATGATACAGTCTTCTTGGTGTATGTCCAGGAGTGAGATTATATTTTTAGCTTTTACAAAAACGCCTCCACAGTGATTTATACAGGGGCTGCACTAATTTACACTCACACCTACAGTGACCAAGTGTCCCCTTCCCCTCCATTCTTACCAGTGTTTGTGGTCATTTGCTTTCCTTTGATAGGCATGTGATGGGGAAAGAGTTTCAAAGTAATCTTAATTTGGATTTCCTTGGTGGCTAGTGACATTAAACACTTGTAAAGGTGTTTATTGGATAGCTGTGTTGCTTCTTTTGAGTTCTATTTGTTCAGTTCCATAGTCTACTCTTTGACTGGGCTCTTTTTCTCTATGTTAAATTTTCTGAGCTCTCTGCCCACTCTAGTGTTAGCCCTCTGTAAGCTGGCAAAGACATTCATTCTCTCATTGCGTCGGCTTCTGCTTCACTCAATTGGCTTTCAACCAACCCTCTGCCGGCTGGAAGAATGAATTCACAAGCTCACATTAGTCAATTGTTGGTCTTATTTCCTAAGTGACATGTGACCTTTCCTGTCCAGTTCCCACACCTTGAAACGTAGTCCACACCATTCCTTTCTAACTGTTTCAGCATTCCGGGTCTTACACTGTGATCTTTGATTCATTCAGTGTTGATTTGGGGACTGGGTGAGCAACAGAGATCTAGTTAATTCTTCCATGTATGGCCTAGTTTTCAACACTACTGTTGAAGATGCTGTCTTCCCTCCACTGCATATTTTTTGTATTATTGACCTAAGATCAGGTGATTCTGGCTCTACAGATTCATATCTGGGTCTTATTTTAGTCCATTGGCACGTGCGCTGGCTTTCACACTACTTCTGTGACATTTTGCTACGGTGACTTTACCATGGAGACCGAGAAGTGTGCCTGGCTGATCTGTGCATACCCAGGCCTAACATCAAGGCAGAAATACAAGTAAATAAAGACAGAGATGAGCAGTCAGACACTGATCCTAAAAAAGCCCATGGGCAGAGCCATTGTCCAGGGCTTGCCTACCTCTTACAACACAAGGGAACAAAAAAGTGAAAACCGAGGAATAAAGAATTCTATTAGCCTGGCTGTGCTATGTTTCACTGGAGTTGGTTTGATGGAAACAGTCTTCTACAGCCATAAATCATTCATGTTCCTTCCAGTGCATAGGGTCTGTGTCCTTCCCTTCTGAACTGGGGTGGGCTTTAACCACCAGCATATGTTTTAATGGCCGTTCTGGGTCTTACAAATTGGCAGCAGTTGCCAATTCTTTCGTTGTTGTGGTTGTTTGTTTGCAGAGTCCTAGGCTACAAAGAAGAAGCCTGACCACTCTGACGAAAAGACTATGGAGACTGTAAATACAGCCATGGGAATGGAATTATCCAGATCTGCCTAAAGAGTCCGTCTAGACACTGAGTGTCACAGGTGACTGGGGAACAGTTATTCTGAAGTAACTCCCCAAGAACTGAGAAACAGAGGGATAGGCTCATTAACCTATCTTCATTGGTGTTCCTTCCTGCTGCCTCTACTCAGTAGACAGCTTCAAGTGGATGGACCCAGCCCCAAACAAAAAAGATCTTTCCTACTTTATGTTTTGATAAGTAATCTTGCGTTGGGAGATATTCCATCACACTGTGAAGCCCAAGTCTACATTTGTGTTAATTAAATAAAATTAACCTTGGGTTAGGAGGCTGGGTTAGCAGCTAGTTGGCAGAAAGTAATCATAGAGCATCAGAGGGCATCCGGAAGAGTTAGAGAGATGCACAGGAAGTAGCCGGAAGGAATTTGAAGTGGCAGAGCTTTTTATGCTTTGGTGGGTCAGAAGGATGCTCTCTTTTGGAGATGCTGGCAAGGAGACAGGGTCAGCTAGTTGCTACTCTGCCTCTCTGAGCTTGCTGGTTTTCACCCCAGCCTTTTAATCTCCAATCTTACTGATGAACAGAACAATAGAGATTTAGTTAAAGCTACCTTTAGTAGCAACAACAGGGGCAGTGCCTGTGGGAACAGAAATCCCACCAGGCCTGAGCTGTCAGGCTGCTGCCAGAGAAGCAGGCCTGTAACTGTGGAGATGCAATTGCTGGCTGAAATAGCAGTTGATTAAGTCACAGCCACTGTGCTGAAGTTGAAACAACAATCTTGTTGAACAGTAGACTGCCCCTATGGAGGGAATGAAGCAAAGTGGGGCAGATCATGGGGAAACTGAACCACAGCTTAGAGGTTAACATAACTTCCAAGAGCTGCAATGCTAAATTCACAAATTCAGAAAAATCTCCGGAACAAGATGTCTAAAACCAGAAATGCAGTCTGTTGCTATGCATTGTTACTTGGAAAATGGGGGACTTGGGGGACGTTGGAATTGTGATTAGGTTCTTATGAAGTGGAGAGCCAGGAATGGACTCTCTGCAAGATTAAAATGAAATGTTTGACCTTAGGAGATGCCAGATCTAGCTTTATCATGATGCATAAAAGTTTAACACTTCCGGCGGTCATAAAAGATATAAATGTGAAAAATGATAGGCTATTTTAGACCAATTTCTGAATATTGTTAAAAATGTAGCTTTATGAAGGGCTCAAAAGGTAATTGCTGGGAGTGGTGTGTGAAAGAGATGCTGGAAAGCCAATCCTGCCCATACTTTAACTAGGATAAAACTGATCATATTGATAGCAAAAAAGAAAAAAGCTAACAGATCTCTCATAAATTAGTGTCTTAATTACAATACTTAAATTATCACTTCAACAGAATTATCATTTTAAAGATGATTCTGTGCTCTCTGCCCAAGAAAAGACTGGGAAAGTGTAAAGCCCGTGGCTGCCACGTTCTCAAATACACTGACTATCCAGCATGGTGTCGGAAGTGCTCACATTTCTTATGTGGTCGCATATCACCGATTTTTCCTTTGGGTTTATATGAGAACATTCAGAAATTTTGCCTAATACTCGAAATGCAAAAATGTCCCTTAAAATATATCTCGCTGGGCCTCCTGTCACTCATTTGATGATCTTGCAATGGCCTTTTTCAGTTTGCATCTTGGGTCTGTCTTTATATCTACAAATGTTTTCTGTGATGATTGAGCAGCATATGGTACCATTGTCTCTATCCGATTCTTCTCAGCTTTAGTTGTCAATAGCTCTTTGCCTTTTGATGCACCCTCAAGGAGAGCTCTGTGAATGTCCTCTCGCTGGTTCTTTTTATTATTTAGAACCAATCCTGTCTGAGGAGTTTGTGAGGCAGATTGCTGTCCAATGATTGCGTTACAGTGGTATCTCATCTTTGCTTATTCCAGCTACCAAATTTTATACCCTTTTCTGCTTCTCAGCTGCCCATTTTTCCATCTCAAATTGTCTCTGTACTTAATCTTTTTGACTCTCCTTTTGATGTAGTAGTCCCATTTTTGAGTGTTATTGAGAATGTAAGAAATAGGCTTCCAAATATATTTTTGTTTCTTGCGCTAGCTGATGAAAAATGTGTGTTTGCTGTCTTATGTTTCAAAACAAATTCTTGGCTCTACTGCCTGTTTCTTTTTATTGTTGCTGATCCTTACAAGACCAAGGTTTGTCATTTGTCCTCAAAAAGAGCAGAATCTTGTGGCTTCCTTGTTATGACTGCTTAGAAATTGCCTGTTAGAATCCATCAAGAAGGATTCAGAGAAGTTATTATTATTATTATTTTTTACCTAAGTTTGCCTAACGTATTATCCAGTGTCTTGTGACTATCTACTGTTTATCCTTTAGGTCTGCACTGTCTAATGGCCACCACAGTCACTAGCCACATAGGCCAATTAGAATTGAATAAATAAGTGTCTCTGCACCTTCATTGGCATGAGCGACATTCTGAGTGCTCCCTGAGCACATGGACCATTGCAATCATTCCTTCACCAGTCGATGCTGCTGTAGAGAGAGATTCATCCATTCCTCCTCTAAGGCGGCCTACGAAAAACTGACTTTATTTCTGTAAAATTAAAATGTGCAATGATTATTTTTTTTCTTGTTAGATTATTGAAAAATAAATAAGAAATGCAGCTTCCACTGTGCACCTCTATCACACTTCTTCCTTCCTACCCCTACCACTTATTATTATATTTTTACTATTGCAAGCTATAAAATGGTCCCCTTTGATCTGCTTCCCATGTTGGTCACTGTAACAAGTTCTGTCTCCAGAAATGCCCTGCTCAGAAAAAGACAAGGTCCCAGAAACAGAAGCAATGGCAGATTGTCTGCTTGGACGAAGGGCTGAGATGTGAGGACCAGGGCAGCCACTGGAGGAACAGAGGTTAGCTGCTGGCTAACAGAGGCCCCTCGCCTCTTAGGCAGGCACATAGTAAGCAGGACTGATAGGAGTCCCTCTCCTGACTGCAGGTCTACGTTGCTGCATGTCAAAGTTTCATCTGTGTCTCTCAGAATAAGGCCATCCACCAGCTGCCCTATCTATACTTGCCCAATATCTATTACACATATACAGCTTCGTCTGTGTCTCTCAGTATAAGGACATTCACTGACTTCTCCATTTTTCAGTGGAATTGTGAGCTAACAGACACCTAGTATGTTTTAATGTTTACTCCTATGGGACGGCAGGCAAGGGAGACACCAGTACTGGGATGGACATTCTCTTCACCTGAAGGTACCTCCCCCGGCTTGACTTCAAGGTCATTCTGTTGGAGATCAGCATCAACAAAAATACCACTTACCAGGGTAGATTAGAAAAGTTAGTAAAAGGTACGAAGACATGAGTGAAAATAATAAAACAGAAAAGATAGGATAGTACCGAGAGGGAGTTCCAGTGGATACTGAAATCACCTACGTTTAATTTTCCATACACTTTTATACTCAATACAGTAGGAGGAAGAAGACAAAAGATTGCTTTAACATGATACAAAGGACAACTACAACAGTTACTTCCCTCAATACTTTGAGACATCAGGTCTTTAGTATTCTGTTATTTAGGCAGTGAACCCACCCTATATCAAGAATCCTTATAAGAGTTGTCCTAATCATGGTTTCTCTTCACAGCAATAAAAACCCTAACTAAGACAGAAGTTGGCACCAGGGAGTGGGATATTGATTGCTATGGTAGGCCAGACCATGTGTTTGTTTGGAGGAATTTGGACTTTGATACTTTGGGTAATGAAAGCAGTGGAATGCTTTAAGCACTGCTTAATAGGCCATACCGGTAGGAACATGGAAGACAGTGCCGCTGAATGTGATTTGATGAACTGTGGGAGGCTTGATCCAAAAGTTCCTGAGGAGAAGAGTGTTAATATGTGGCCCAGAGACTTGTCTTGTGATCCTTTGGTTAAGAAAGTGGCTGCTTTTTGCCCTTGTCTGAAGAGTCTGTCTGAGGCTAAAGTGAAGAGTTTTGCATTAATTCCATTGACAGAAGAAATCTCAAAACAGCCTAGTGTAGATTCTGTTGTGTGGCTATTAGTGGTAACTCTAATGAAGATTTATAATCAAAAGAAGCAAGCTGAGCAGGATAATTTACAAAATGTAAATTTTGAGAAGAAAAAGAACACCAGGAAATGGAATGCAAATAAATCCTCTGTTCAAGGAGATAAATGGATTAAGAAATGGGATAAAGAGAGTGGTGACCTCAGGGAAAGATCCCATCCAGCTAAGTTTCCAATGTGTGGAAAGAAACTTGCTGAACATAGAGGACAATGAGGACTACTGAGAACTCAAGAACAATGGCAATGGGTTTTTGATCCTACTGCAGGTACTGGCTTTGTGGGAGCCTAGGCAGTTTGGATGCTCCCCTTACTAGACCTGGATGGAGGTGGGTGGTCCTTGGACTTCCCACAGGGCAGGGAACCCTGATTGCTCTTTGGGCTGTCGAGGGAGGGGGACTTGATTGGAGGAGGGGGAGGGAAATGGGAAGCGGTGGCGGGGAAGAGACAGAAATCTTTAATAAATAAATAAATAAATAAATAAATAAATAAATAAATAAATAAAAACTTAGAGCTGGGTGGGGTGGGTTACACCTTTAATCCCAACACTCTGAAGGCAGAGTCTGACACATCTCTGAGTTTGAGGCCTGCCTGGACTAGAGATCTAGTTTCAGGACAGCCAATCTTAGGCTGTGAAAGACAGAACACTGGTGAAAATATAATTGAATGAGGGAGGCATACTCCAGCCCCTGCAAGCAGCAGAACTTGGCGGCTTCAGTCACATGGTTCTGACTTTAGCATTAAGGATAGAGGAAAGGAGTTATGGGATAAGGTCACTGAAACCAGGCATGTGTTAGGGGTTGTCCCTAAATGTAGAGAGGCCATTGCATGAAGCTGTGAACTTTAAGCCTAGATTTCTTTGGAGAACCAGAAATGCTAGAGCTGCCTTGGGATACTGCCAAGGAGAACTGAAAACAGGAAGTGGAACTATCCCAGAGAAAGCAGTATGCTGCAGTCAAACCAGAATGGAGCTAGAGATCTGAAGAGTGTTTTGATATCAGGCATGAAGCTGCAACGTTTGGAGTTTGCCCAGCTGGGTTTCAGTCTTGCTTTGGTCCAGTGTTCCTCACTGTGCTCTCTTCCATATGATTTGGAATGGAAATATTTATCCTATGCCATCGTAAGTTGGAAGAGGAACTATCCCACTTTTTTATTTTGCTTTTTTATTTTGATTTTACAGGAGATTGTAGTTAAGAGATTGCATGAGTCTCAGAAGAGACTTTGGACTTTGGATTTCAAAAGAAGTTTGAGACTGTTATTGACTATGGGGACTTCTGAAATTGGACTAAATGCATTTTGCATTATGATATCATTACAAGCTTATAGGGGTCAGGGAATGGAATGTTGTGGTTTGAATTGACCCCCATAAGCTCATAAGGACTGGCGTGGTCTTGTTGGAAGAAGTCACTGTGGGAGTTGGCTTTGAGAATTTTTATGCTCAGGATACTGCCCAGTGTGTACAGGTATTTACATGTGTGATATGTATATGTACATGGTATATATGGTATGTGTGTGAGTGTTCATGCGTGTATGTGTACCAAGCTTAATTTTGGGGCCACCAACCAACTCCCAAAATCAAGACTTATTCTTAGTTATAAAAGTTCAACCTAGCTTAGGCTCATTGATGATTGATGGCTCTATCTCTCTTTAACTTAAATTAACCTGTTGGCTGAAGGCTGTTAGTTTGTTCCCAGTTGCTCAGCCCCAAAATAATCACACAGAAACCATATTGTTTGCAATACTTTTTGGTCATTAGCTTAAGCATATTTCTAGCTTGCTCTTATATCCTAAACTAGCCCATCTCCATTAATCTGTGCATCACCATGAGGCTGTTGCCTACCAGCAAAGTTTCAATAGGCCCCAGTGGATGTGTCTGTGCCTAGCTGTAGCTACATGGCTTCTCCATGACTACACCTACTCTGTCTATATATCTCTTTCAGCCTGGCTTTACTCTGTTAAGCTATTGGCTAAAAGCCGATTCTTTATTAACCAGTGGAAATAAAACTTATTCAGAGCATACACCACCTCCCACATCCTTAACCTCCTTCTCTTGATCTACCTTTTGCCTTGGGGCTTTTTACCTTTCTTTCCTTCTGGATATCTGACTTTCGTGCTCTCTCCTTGGCTGACTGGTGGCTATGCTTCTGGCCCCAGGCATTCCCCTCTCTCCCTTGTTTTCTCCTCTTTCTCTCATTCTTCTTGAGCCTAGATTTCTCCCCCCTACTTATTCTCTCTGCATACCAGCCCTGCCTATCCCTCTCTCTGCCTAGTGAATGGCCATTCAGATCTTTATTAGACCAACCAGGTGCCTTAGGAAGGCCAGGTGAAGCAGCAACACATCTTTACATAATTAAACAAATGAAACATAAACAAACATAATATATCTTTGTCCAGTTACAATAATATCCCACAACATACATATCTGTGTATGTATATATGTATAGCCCTTCATGTGGTAAGGGATACCAATAAAAACAACTTTGAGGGAAGGATTTGTCAGGCTTGTGGTTCAGGGGATGCAGTCCATCACAGTAAGGACACAAGGTGGTGGATACAGTCATCTCCGTAGGGACACAGGGTGATGGGTATGGTCTATCACAGCAGGGACACAGGGTGGAGGGTACAGTCCATCATAGTAAGGACACAGGGTGGTGGATACAGTCATCTCAGTAAGGACACAGGGTGATGGGTATAGTCCATCACAGCAGGGACACAGGGTGGTGGGTACGGTCCATCATAGTAAGGACACAGGGTGGTGGATACAGTCATCTCAGTAAGGACACAGGGTGATGGGTATAGTCCATCACAGCAGGGACACAGGGGGGTGGGTACAGTCCATCTCAGCAGGTATGCAGCGTGATGGAGTGGATCAGAGGAGTCATCAAGGGCTTATTCTCAGTGGACCAGGAAGCAAAGGGTTCTGGTAGGAAGTGGGGACAGGATTTATATCCAAGGCCCCTTCCTAGTGACCTGGGACTGATTCCTAGGTCCTGTCCAAACCCTCAAAAACAGCACACCTAACCCAAAACACATGTTCAAACACATGAGCCCCATAAGACACATTTCACATTCAAACCCTAATGTGACTGAAGGTTCATACTGGGTGAGAAAAAAGAAAATCAGTGAGTTTGGGCATGCAGATCCATCCAGGAAGACCTGTGGTTTCCCACTAATCTCAAAGGAATGGGAAGAGATTCTCCATCATGATCCTTTTCTTCCCCCTGCCTCTCTCTCAGGCCCAACAGACTCTTCTCTGTGGAGGGCCAGATGGTCAACCTATGAGGCCCCTTGAGTCAGGCAACCTCTTTACATCCATTAACTTCTATGAGTCATAGACCAGTTATATTCAGCTCCTAAGCACATATGGCTGTACTTGATAAAGGCAGAAATGTGAGCTTTATGTAATTTTCAAATACCTTGAACATTATTCTTCTGCTGATACATTTGATATACTTTTAACCATGTGGTAGTCCTGGGTAGCTTGGAGGCTGTAGAAAAAATACCACTGGGGACAGATTTGCCCACAGTTCATAGCTTAGTGTCCAATCCTGTCTCCAGCTAAGACCAGAACAGGACTATTAAGATACTGTCACTTAGGCTGAAGGACTCTCAGGCAAATAACGTGAAGTAGGTACAGCTTCTTGTTACTTTAAGAAGACACTCCAGGCACATGCGTTATACAGTAAAAGGGTTGATTTTGGCTCACCATTGGGATTGCACAGTCCTCCCCTCCCCCTGCCATGCTTCAGGCTTCTGATGAGGGCAGCTGGTGCATGTGGTGGTGCCAACAGCCTGCATTTAGGCCCGGCAACAGAACTCTACCAGGATCCCATAAGCCTCTTGGAGGTCGGACCTTTAACAGCTTCTTTTAGGCTCCACCTACTAAAATTCTACATTCTCCACCAATAGACGCAGCCTGGAGAACCAGTCTCCCTCTCTATTGCCCTGGGGTACCATCCATATTCAAATCAGAGCACCAGATGGCAGTTTGCCCTGCCCCTTCCTCTTCACATGCTCAGTTCATCCCTTTCTTCCCTCTGCCTTTCCACCTCACCGGGTATTCAGAAAGTTCCCATGGCCCCTTGGTCTGCTAGGAACCCCACAGTGTCATGTTACATACCTCTGTCCTACTCCAAGGGTCCTCCCCTTCCTGCTTCAGGGGGTTTGCTGATTGGGTGATGGCACCTAAAATATTAGCATGAAATCAACCTACTTTGAATAATTCGCACTATCAGACAGAAGACTTCATTTGCAAAGGTAAATCTTCCTTTAAAATATAGACGCGTAGCTTCTGAGTTGAGATGCCCAGTGAGAAAAAACGGGAGTGCCAAGGACTTTGTGCCTGTACCTGGCCTCTCTGTGATATCTTCCATTTCCTTATCGAGCAGTCCTTGATAAAAGGTCTCTAGTGTTGCCACACTTTAGATCAGCTCACCCCACCCCTGGGTGCTCCCACTCACACTCTGATGGCCTTTCGGAAAGATCTGGAAATGTGCCTGACTGATCTGCCCATGTCACCGGAACTGAAGTGTTCACGGGGCTTGTTCTGTCCCTAAAGGGCGATTCTGGAGGGGCTCTACCTGCACGGTGTATAGTCCATTTGGAGATACGACCCCTCTGTATTTGATCTGGCTGCTGTGACTAGGAATTCATCCTGGTGGGGCAAGAGACAAAGCAACATGAGCCCTAAGATGCTGCAATGTCTGGTAGAGCTTCTCTGAAGCAGCGAGCCTCATCAGGACCAGCTACAGCTAAGAGCCTTGTTTCTGGGCTGAAGCCTCCACACTCCCAGTACCACCCACCAACCCTACTAACTTCACAGCTAGTCCTACCTTCAGAACCCAAAGCATGGACAACACATAAAAATACTATGGGATTCTTTTCTGGTTCTAACATCTTCAAAATAATCTGCAATGTTAATACTTATGCTCTCTGAGTCTAGGATATCTATAAAATACAGAACTGGGTTAGGGAGTTAAGGGGTTGGGTCTATATAAAAATCTATCTAGTATCTGATACACCAGCCTCACTGCTGGAGTGGGGCATAGGTAGAGTGTGAACTATGAACCCTTGGTAATACATTCTGCTACTAGAGACATCCATCACCATGCAGAAACTACTAAACTAAATCATCAGTGACTGTTGACAACTTTCCTTAATAATCTGTGGTGGATACATTGATCACACAGCTCAAAACTATGCAATATTGACAACATGATTTATTTGACTTTAAAGGAAATGGTTCAGAGGCAGGTGGCTCTCTACATAGCTTCTGCCCTTGCAGTGATGGCATTCTGACAGTTTGCACTGCTTTGAGCTGAAATGATACAGATGGGCCTCGCCAGTGGGATCACATTGGTATCAGGTACAGTTACCTTGGTTGTTCATGGACTGAGGGACCTTGGATGGAGCTGGCTGTAGGTTACCAGCAGTATTGATGTGCAACCTGAGTCTTCTGTTTCTTGTCCCTGTGCTTTGACTCATGGGGGCATCCCCACACTTTATCTTGATTTCCTAACAAGGTCAAGATGTTCTAACAACATGGACCATTTGCTTACAGATCATTGACTCGCCCATGTTCTGAAGTTCCCTGAGAAGAGGAACCTTGTTCTACATGTTTAGAGGGTTCTTAGTACTAGGCAGGTGCATCAGGAAACTTGTCTAAGGAGTCTTTGCCTCATGTTGCTCTTTCTCTACATCTCAACACTTGGAGATATCACTTGGTTGTCCATGGATTCGGAGACCATGGACATAATGTATGTGCTCTGTGTCCTTGCTTACCTCAGTCTATGGAGTTCCTGGTACCCCACTCTCTTATTCTGTGTCAGGCTTCTTTGCCAAGGAAAAGGAGAATAAATGCTGAACACTGAATGATTTCCTTCTCCTTGATCCTTGAGCCTCCAGGTTTTCTGGTGTCATAAGCTTGGCAGTGATATCTAACCTCTTCACACTGTATCTGCCATGGGCAATATCTCCGGCTTCTGAAGCAGGCAGAGAAAGGCAATGTGGGGGGGGGGGGTCTGGGGCGGGGGAGACTGCTGTGATGAGATTGCCTGCCCACTTCTGGGGCTTACTGCCTCGGCTGTCACTTTCAGGAGCACAGCGGAAGGATGATGGCCTGCACCAGTTCTGAGGACTTCTTCTAAGTGGGATCGTGAAGGTCATACTTGGGGAGGAAAGAAGGAACATTAGTGCACTGTAAAATCACAGGACCAGTTAGAGGGAATTCAGCATAGCCAGGCAAGGAGCATCTTCCGCCAACGTGACTCGTCTTTATCAGTGTTTATACAAGTTCTCAGGGCTCTTAGGGGGCTGCAAATTAACACCTGAGGACAGATTCTGAGGACGTCACAGGGGACCCGTAAGAACCTACAGGCCTGGACAGGGGGCCTAATGGAGCAGCTGTCACTGGCTCTGGGTGATTGGCAGTTCGAGCTGCCAAGGCATTCTTCATGGAGCAAAAGTCATGGTGTATTTCACAGACCTCACTAACACCCTAGCTTGGCAGGACTAACGGCTGCACCTGGCCCCTACCACAATATCAGCTCTTCAGTGGGAATACGTTGAAGTTCCGAGTTCTGAGTCCTCCAATCTGCGAGGGATGCAAGATGAGTGGATGGAAATGCCTTCAGATGGCAGTGAGGAGAGCTAACTTGCGGAGTTCAGAAACTGGGGAGGAATTCTGAGCAGGGAGAGAGGGTGGAAGGAGTCCCCAGAGCCTCCCAGTTTGGTGTGGCATAAGCAGGTGTCTGCAGAGATTGGAAAAATTGATACAAGGGCGTCCGGTTTCCTTTCTATCACCCAGGCACCGGTAATTCTAAACGCTAGGGATGAAATTTTTCTAGAGCTGGAGAGGCCAATCTCTCTCACTCCCTAACTAACCCTTCCTTGGCCCTCCATATGCGCTTCCTTGAAAGTGAATTAATTTAATACTCTCCCTTCTTGATGAGGGAGATGAGCCCCAGTATCCGGCCAGAGCCCTGCAGCCAGAACGTCTGCTAGAAGCCAGCTCTCCTCTCTTCCTCCCAGAGGCCTTTCCAGCCCATTTACCTGCCTGACTCAGGGGTTGCAAACTCTGGTGGGCCCAGCAACCGCACCAAATTTGATCATGCTAAACAAATTAAGAAATCTAAAAGTGCTGGGAAGAAAGGCCAGCGGCTGCCCTCTGTGCCGGTTCTGCTCGCAGCTCATTCTGGGGAATTTCAGCCTGGAAGGTGTTTGTTTCCATCTGATCCTTCATTTGTAGTAAAGTCACTTTTTCCATACCGGGAAATCCATATCTCTTCGTCTAAGCTGCTTTCCATCTTAAGAAATTCTTAGGGTTTTCTCCTTGTGCACTGTGGATCTCAGGCCTCACATGTTAGTGTGAAAGGACTATATCCTAACTAGTGTGCGATGTTCTCAATGTAATTTTAAACTCTGTTTAATTCAGGCTCACAGCCTTCATCCTTCCTAGCTCAGGTATTGAAGGCTTTTATTGTATCAAGTTTTTCAACCACGGCTTTATTTTTGAAATGAAGTTCTCCTACTGGGAAGTCCCTGGCCATCAGCCTGTCCCTTGTTCATGCTCAGGGCTTCACCTTCCTCAAGGGGAGTCTCCAGCCTCCTGGATGGCACCCCCCCTCCCCCCCGTGCTACTTAGCCAATGTTTTGATGTGGAATTTTCTGGCATTTTGCATTTATTACTGCTGGTGATTCGCTTCCCTTTTGAAATAAATCATTTATTTCCTGAGCTTTTAAGACCAAAAACATATTATTTAAGACCCACCTGGAAACAGAATTAATCCAAGGAAATGCATCAACACTCCAAGAGAAAGGGCGGGCATGAGATTAAGTGACCAACCCACGGCAAGAGCAAGCTTCTGTTTGATTTATTCTTCTGAGGAGAATGGATTCATTACCTGGGTGACATGTCTGCCTGAATTATTTCTCCTGCTGACTTCCTTCTGCCCGCATCACCTCCTCTCTATGGACACACTGAAATCATGTGTTTATACCAAATCTTGGCCTCTGCTCATTTCTCTCTGTGTATCATGTGTACACCAAACTTCTTTTCCCCTGCCTTGAATCCTGAGGAAAAGGGAGAGAAGTAAAGCAGGCAGTAGGACGTGGAAATGCAGACTGAACTGGATGGCGTTGCCCTGCAGGATGCAGAGTTAGGAAGAGATAAATCCACCCTTCTGTGATGCGGAGCAGGCCGTGGAGATTGCTGGATCTGTTCAGCCCTCTGCGTTTCACAGCTCCCACTCACGACTAGTGAATGCTCATCCTCACTCCTTAAATCTCAGAGCCGTACAACTCTGTGCACAGCATTTTAAACCAAGTTCACTTGAGATTTTCTGTGTGCACTTAGGAGTCTGCAAGCCAGTGTTTAAAGTAGATTCAGACGAAGCCACAGGGAACCAGAAAGAACCCACAGCTGGGCAGCTGATCTGGGGTTGGTGGTAAATAGTAGGCTCTGGGTCATTCACTGGGTTGACATCAGGGTAGAGTTTGAATGGTTAAACCAGGGTGGTAAACTCTATAGGTTAGAGACTGGCATGATGAGGAAAATAGGCTTTAGATCTAACAAGATCTTGACTCCAGTCTCAACTCCAACTCAGCTCAACACACTAACCTTCAGGAGACATCTTCTTGTCACTGTTTTAGCTACCATCATGGTCCTGCAAACAATTTCAAAGCATCCCTTGGGTAAACTGAATTAAACTATATAGCTATCCCCTAATTATGGCTGTGGTGAAACACCATGACCAAAATTACCTTGAGGAGGAAAGGGTTAACTTGACTGGGTTAATTTAGAATGAAGGGACCTATTACCTCCCGTCTCTTCTGGGACTCACTTTCAGAAGGGTTTCTGCAGGACTTGGCTTGTGGTCTTCTCTGGCATGGCATGGCCTTGAGTAGAAGTTTAAGTCTAAGTAATTCAGCCTTCAGGCTTAGAGAGACTCCATGTCTGCATGCGAAATCATTTCTTTCCTTATGGACTTTATGTATAAAAAGGTCATATTTGGCTTTGTCTCACTGCTTAATTTGCTCAGAACTAAGCAAAATATAAAAAGTATCATTGACTTCTTTCATTGACTTTATTACCTTAAAGTGTCCGTGACTCAGTCTTAGCCTTGTTCCTTAAACGTTCAAATGATGCATGAATACCCTAAACTGATGAAGGCCATACAATATGTACACACAGCAGTGTGTAGAAGAGACACCGTGCCTCCCATTTTGAGTAATAGTGGGAAGATCTTAAATTGGATCCTCTTACTAAAAATCAGAACTGAACCAAACTGAAGTGGATCAAGACGTGTCTCTGATGGCTGTTTTGTGTCAATGTGACACAAGCTTGAGTCAACAGAGGAAGGAGCCTCAGTTGAGGAAATGCCTCCATGAGATCCAGCTGTAAGGCATTTGCTTAATTGGTGATTGATGGGGGAGGGCCAAGGTCATTGTGGGTGGTGCCATCCCTGGCCTGGTGGTCCTGGATTCTGTAAGGAAGCAGGCTGAGCAAACCATGAGGAGGGAGCCAGTAAGCAGCACCTCTCTACATTCTTTGCATCCGTTCCTGCCTCCAGGTTCCTTCCCTGTTTGAGTTCCTGTCCTCACTTCCTTTGGTGATGAACAGCAATATGGAAGTGTACGCCAAATAAACCCCTTCCTCTCCAGGTTACTTTTTGGTCACAGTGTTTTCATTGTAGCAACACAAACCCTAACTAAGGCAGATGGTTAATGTGTTCTGTTAAAGAAGCCAAGTTTATAAGTCCAAAGTTTATTATGCTTAGTTAGTTCTGGAGAAGGTAGCTACAAACCTCCTTTCCAAAGCTATATTCTGACCTTGGACTGTAACCTTGAGAATCCGCTTTATTAGTCACGGGAGTTAGGACACAGTGTAGCTGGATTTACACAGACTCGTTCTTCTCACAGGGAAAAAACAAGCTGGAGATGTTGCCCTGTTCATCTGAAAAGCAGAATTTACCACCGTTGTTAATGCATTAAACAAAACAGCATCTAGGAGTTTGCTGATGTAAAGGAGAACATCCCCTCCGCAAAGGAAAACAGTTACTTATTAAGAAAATATTTATTAAAAAAAAAGAAAGAAAGAAAATATTTATTTTACCCACGCCAAGGAGCTAGATGCTCTGGTAGAAATCAATAAACACAGAGTAAGATCCCCAGCGATACTTAGCTGCCAGTACATAGTAGGAAAAAACATAAAAAATTAACTAACTAGAGAAGTGGATGTAAAAAGCACCAAAATACTGGATTGAGAAGTAAATGCTAGGAAAATTCCTTGAGGGCTTAGAGTCAGGGGAATTGAGAGGTGAGAGGGATTTTAGTAAGTGAGATCCGGCTAGGGGGAAGAGCACTGGGAGAGGCTCTTGGTGAGATGTTATGAGGCTCTTATAACAACATCTCCCCCAGTGCAACATGGGTAGATGCTACATGACAAGGAACTGGGATCCGAATGATGGGTCAGCAACATGGCTGGTAAAGCCATATGAAAACTGAGGGAAGAAGAAATGGGCTGGGACTTTTAATTCAACCAGTACCAGGTTTAAGGACTTGTATTTCATCATGCAGATTGTGACTTGAGGGGTGTTAGGAGGGAAGGAAGTCATTAGCAGTTGGGCAGCTTACCTGGTCTCCCAGAGTCAAGACATGGTAGGTAGGCCATTAGCCACATATCTCCTTCACAGTTCTTATTGCTGGTGTGATTTGACATTCAATTGCATGAGTTTAATTGTCTTTGTACCCCACAAATACTGTAAGCGCATTAAGATTTTCTCCTGAGATAGTGCTACAGGCAGTTAGTGAAGCTAACAAAGAACTGGTGAACGGGGAAGAAAGATATTTTAGGTTGTATGACCGTCTGGTGTGGGATAAATTGATGGAAAGTGAGAGAGAAAACTGTTAAGTAGACAGAAGTGGGCCGTAGGTTAGTTAAAGCAAAAGGAGGTCAGCTTCTAAAAGGTATGGAAAAACTGCTAACGGTGAAGTGAAGGCATGCTGTTGAGACGTAGTGATGGCTCAGATATTCCCAGGTTTGCCACGGGAAAGCCAACTCTAACAGAAGCTTTCTGAGAAGGGATCTAAGAAATAACCTTAGCAATCTATGACAGAGAGATTTTTGGTGAGAAAACTTTCCAGTTCACACAGGTTGACCTCGTGCCGTTATCATTCACCTGGCCCTCTGCCCCTTCCTTGGCAACCAAACCCATACAAAGCCTTCTTGTGGCTCAACCATGTCTAGCTTTTGTATGCTGAGAAACCAACCCTGAAGCACCTTGGGAGCTGTTTCCTTTCTACATGGAGGCCATACTCGTCCTGGGACCTCATGAGTCATCTCAGGGCAGCAAGCATCTGCACTGAGTCTCGAAATCACCGCCAAGGGCACCTTCTCTTTCCCGGATCCACCTACTTTTAGCCTCTTACCTCAGAACTCTGGCTAGTTTGGGGTTTATTCTGCTTCAATGAGATGTTCTATCTTCATTTATAGTCTACCGACATCTTCCTAATCTAAGAGTACCTGCTGCTTAGACCATCGGATCCAACTAGCTCAAATGCGTAACTGTGGTACCATTTGAGATGGATGTGAGGATATCAGCTTTTAGAGCAGTAAGGAGATCTTCATCCTCCTACAGGGGACACTTAGCCGCTATTTCTTGACTGGATGTCATCCATTTTTGTTGGACGTCTCTTCAGGTAATCACAGGTTTAATGAAATTCTTGTGCGATGTATGTCTACAGCTGCTCCCTTAATGGTTAATGGTGAAAGTATAGCAAATGATTCAAATGTGAGGGAGACAGTATAAGAGTAGATGCTGAAGCTGACACACACAATCAGGGCTCAGCTCTAGGTTTGGGAGATACCTCTACAGATAAATACCTAAGTGCAGTTATTCCTAAAGTTGGCTAGACACATGTGAGTGAGTCAACAAGAAGCTTTGACAGCAAATCCTTGCACCACAAAGAATACCCCAGTTCTCACTACCTTTTGGGATTTGGGACACTGGGCAAAGTGGCTATATCTAGAATAGGGCGGAGCAGTCTCACTATCTCATTGGTTTATAAGAAGAGGCTAAAGAACTGAATGTTGAGATTAGTGAACACTGTGAAACCATGAAGAGAGAGAAGAAAAGTAGCCCCAACCATAGCCGGGGTATCGTTCAGAGATGGGAAGGACCATACAAGGGAGGCTGAGAGCGGGCAGCGACTCTGTGTACACTCTCTCTCATTCTTGACACTTTCTCAGCCAAGGCTTGGTAACGGAAAAATAGCATCAGAAGCAGTCTTTGGCCAACCCTCAGATGGAGCACCAGAACTTCCATTCTGACCGTGATAATGTGGGACAGGAGCCGGCCCTGTCCTCCTTGCAGGGCTCTGTGCGTATGTATGTGTCCATAGGACCTAATTTCCAAAGGCAAGAATAGAGCAGGTGAGAAAATGTTTCCAACTCAGTATCAAACAAAAGGACTCCCTGGCTCTCAGCCTGTAGATATTCTGGTCCAACCTTTCCCAGCCCCTCAAATGTAACCAGTTGGAAGTCTTTTTTAAGCGCTGCACTGCTCAACCTTTGAGATGAAGGATTTGCCATTTAACAAGGACGCTATATTTTTTTTAATACAGAAATGGGACACCAGGTCTATAGCAAGGTCTGGTTCCTTCCTGATAAAATAGACTTAACATACAATGACATATAAAGTCATAAATGTGTGCAGATTTGCAGGTCAGAGTATGAGACCATCTTCTGTGTCCCTTCAAATGCAAGTTCGGACACAAACCTCTAAGTTCATGATCAACTGTTATAGGGAAACATAGAGTTCTCTAATTTGGTCTGAGTAATGGAAGGCTGAGGCAGGGTGAAGGTGAGCATGGGGACAGAGCATATAGCACGGACCTATCACTGTTACAGGTTGACTCTATTTTGTTATCTTCATGGAGAGCAGGTTTAGGTACTTTGTAGAATGGCGTGGCCACAGAACAATAACCCCTAAAGTGCAGAGCAGCCTAAGAACTTGACAGAGGTCAGAAGAGGGGACCAGAGTTAAGGCCAGGAACCTGAAGGCCTCTTTTTTCTAGTCCAGTGGTTCTCAGCCTTCCCAATGAAAATTTTTCATATAGTTCCTAATGCTGTGGTGACCTTCAACCCATTAAATTATTTCATTGCTACTTCATAACTGTAATTTTGCTACTGTTGTGAGCCATAATGTAAATATCTGATATGCATCATATCTGATATGCGACCCCCTGTGAAAGGGTCATTTTGCTCCCAAAGGAGTCATGACCCACAGGTTGAGAACAGCTGTTCTAGAGCTTACTCTCTGTGTGTATCACTGGGAAAACTCAGGATCTCAGTTAATCTGACAATGAAAATTCTAGCCTATATCTATGTAGTCGCAAGTGTTGAAGAAGCTAATATATAAGAAAAATTCAATCACATGCCCAAGCACGTGCATTTTGCTAGAAAGAGGTCTGAGAAGGCATTATCAAAATTATAGAAATGAAAATGCCCAAAATAGCTGGAGGACAAAGCCATCAAATGGGCGTCATTTCTAGAACAACAGAATCTTCACTTTGGACTCTATTGGCAGGTTAATTAAGAGCACAGCCATGATGGCGCTGAAGATGCTGGGGCACCCTCACTGCCATGGTCATTACTGGAGTCCAGATGTTGATGCTCCATAAAAGACCAATGTTGCCATTGAAAAAGGACTTTCCTACATTGAAGACTCACATGGCTTCTTCAGGAGAAATTTTAATTCTTCTTAGGGTGTCATGGCTGCCTCCAAGTGAAGGGAAACTACTTGTGATTGTAGTTTGCTTGAAATTATTTTTGTTCCTTTAAAGACTGGATGGTATTGTATAAGATTTTCTACCTAAAAATAAAACAAAACACCCAAATGAGTATATCATGTTGGAGATTTAGTGAAACAACTTTATGAAGATCATAGCTCAACACTGAGACCATGAGATGGAGGACCAAGGCTCAGCACTGAGATCAACATGGAAGACCAAGGTTCAACACTGAGACCATAACAGGAGAGACTAAGGCTCAGCACCGAGACCACAACACAGGGGACTAAAACTCAGCACTGAGATCACAACATGGAATACTAAGATTCAAAACTGAGACCATGAGATGGAGGACCAAGGCTCAGTACTGAGACAGCAACATGGGAGACCAAGGCTCTCAGCCCTAACACCTCACCGTGGAAGATTTTCAATGGCTTAGTTTCCTGCCCCTCTTTCCCTCCCTTCAGAAGAAAACAACAAAGGAAGGGCTCAGAACGAGTTCATGCTCTTCCAGGTCTGGAATGCTTTGGGTCATTTTTTACTCTTCTCTAAATGCTTTTCACCTCCAGAAGTTTGATCTGCGGTGTTTTAAAATCAGATTCCCGGAAGCTTTCAGATTGGACCCTATGTCAAAAACTGTGGAAAATCAATATTGTCTTTTCCAAGAAGGAGTTCTTTTGGAGTATCAAATATGAACATAGTTAGGGAATTTTATTTTGCCTTGTTTTTAATTGGCCCAGGATAATACCAGCACCAAAGTCAGAGGTGGGCCCAGTAATTGGTCATTAATTCCTGTTCAACAATAAGGCTTTGGGTAAGTCTGACAACCTTTAAAAGGTCATAAGGACTGGAGCGATGACTCAGTGGTTAAGAACACTGCTTCTCTTCCAGAGGGTCTGGTGTTCAATTCCCAGCACCTACATGACAGCTTACAACCATCTGTAACTCCAGTTCCAAAGGATCTGATCTTTGCTGACCTCCACATGTACCAGGCAAGCATATGCTGCGTAGATATGCATGACAACCAAATACCCATAAACATAAAATAAAGAGATTTTTTTAAAAATTAACATGGGAATAATCTAAACACTAGAATTAACTTTACAATCTTCTTAAAGACTATGAAAGTTTAGGCAAGCCATGAATTCCATATATTTACATTTTTCCAGCTATAAAATCAAAATGAGAGCAGAAGTATTTCTACCATCTTTCCTGGATAGATCTGAAGCTGTAAAATAACATAAAGGACTTTGTAAGTATTGAACATTGAATACATGTAGTTCCCACAATCCCCTGGGTCACATGAGCTTAAGAGAAAATGTCCCCAGAGCCATGCAACGATATGAGTGTCCACCCAGTAGGCATTACTGCCTCACACACTAGTCCAAATGTCCAGTGCTCATTGCCTTCCACTTGTCTCTGGCCCTCCACTACAACCTTTGCGTCCTGATGATGGTCTTGCCACACTCTGCAACCCGTTTTGGCCTGTGGCTCTCTCTGAGGGCTTGACACTGGCCAGTGAACCATACTCTGAGGCTATTTATATAAAGGGATAGAAAGTATCTTCCTCTGGTTTAAGATGCTTGTCAGGCTCTCTTCTGGTAAGACTGTGACAACTTCCTAATGAACTACAGGAAGCACTCTCAGGAACTGGGTGGAGACATTAGGAGGACGGACAAGGTGTGACACTGCAGGAAGCCTACTTGGGAGGTGGATGGGAGGAGACAGTAGGAGGCATGACACTCAGAGTTCCTGGGTCTTGCTTAATTTTCTAGGGCTTTCATAAATTTAAATTAAAACAAATTTAAACAAGTTTGGTGATTTGAAGGAGATCTGTACTGTTTGGAATCTGTTGAGGCCAGTATCTGGAATCAAGAAGTTATCAGGACTGTATTTCCTCTACAGATACCAAGCAATACTTTTTCCTTTTCTCTCCTGCTCGCAGCTGACTTTCCTGTGGCTGCACAGATCTAGTCCCTGCCTCTGTCTTCACATTATCCTTCTATGTCTCTCTTTGTGGATCAAGACTATAAAGGCTTGGCTGTCAGGAGGTAGAGGAATAAACCCTATACGTGGTGGAACACGGTGAAGGTTTCAGATCCTTGGGCCCTGAAAGGCATAGTGGGACCCCAGTTATCTTTTCTTGTCTCATGAGGTTGAGGGTCTTAACTCTCCCATCATGCACTATCTTTATGATGTGAAGGCACAGGTTCAGGTCACCAAGGCCAGTCAACCAATCAAGGAATGAACCCTCTAAAATGTTGACCTGGACCAAACCTTTTATCTTCAAGTTGATTTATCTCTGGCATTTGTTCCACTAATAGAAACTCAACAACAACAAAATTTCTTTTTAAATAAATAATGTGTCATTAGTTTGAAGCCTCACCTTGATAATCCAAGCTGACCTTGTCTTAAGATTCTTTTTGATTTTCTCAGAAAAGGCTCCCTCTCTAAATCAAATTACATGAATATGTCTTGGAAGCTGGAACACCTGGATGCTTTTCCAAGCCCCATCACTCAGGCCTCGATATTAACCTGTGGGAGATGGGAACTCAGCTGTGACATAGGTGATCCCTGACCTGCCCTCTGCACAGGTACCTACCCTAACTTGTTCCATTACCCAAGACCTGTCCTCCTTGGCTCCATTTCCTTATGAAAAACACCCCCGTGTTAGCACCCAAGATTTGTTACTGCTTTGAACGTTCTCTGATCTTAAAGAAACCTCCTTGTCCAGTTTCTTTCCAACTCAGTGTGTTAAACTAGCTATCCGATTAGCTAACCCAAGTTGGGAGCGTTATGGGAGTGGCTAGAGGAACGTTAGAAAGCAAGTTTACTTTAACCAGTCAGGCAGCAACAACATACCTGCTTTTATGGTGGTCCAAATGGAATTAGCATTCAAGGGATGATCCAACTGATAACTGACTCCTCCTCCTGGCTCCCAATGCCCTCTGTCCATACCTCTTGCTGTGGCCCAGCACACACTGCGGTTCTTTTATTGTGCTTGTTTATTGTGAGTTCGCACTGCAGACGGCGAACTCATTTACTAGACATTGGTGTATCATCCTCACCTCGTGGACCAACCAGAGTGCCTGACACACAGTAGGTGCTACAGAAGTGTTTGTTAAAAGCATGAAAATAATTAACACAGTCAGCAAATGGTGGTGGCTTGGGCTAGGTGGTGGTTGTGCAGGATGAGAAGTGGTCTAATCCTTCCCTTTGAAAGTTGGGCAAACAGTGCTTGTTGTCGAACTGGATGTGGACTATGAGAAGAGAGAGCAGAGATGGCCCCCGAATTTTTGATCTGAGAAAAATGCCAAACAGAGTTTTCATTTGCTGGGTTAACCAACCACCATTAAGAGAGAAAAGGCAGGAGCTAAACTGTGTGCCTAGGAAACCTGAGAGGTAAGCGCTTGACATAGCTAGCTGGCCGCTGGCCAGTGACTGGCTAGTCGTTACTGGAAAGCTCCATAGCAGGAACATAACCTTGAGGGAAGCAGGAGTGAGAGGAGGCATCAGAGCAGAGAGAGGGGACAGTGGCGGTGCAGATGGCATCCCTGCGGTACTCTGTTTCCAAGCAGCTCTGTTTCACAGGCTTGCCAGCCTCGGGGCACCCGCACGGCCTCCACTTTATCAGGGCAGTTCCCATTGTGAGCAGGAGACACTGCTACTGCTGAACCCAGACATCCATGAAGGACTCACTGGAGCAGGGGAGGGGACACGGGATCATCAAAGCATGGGGGGACAAGAAGGTTACAGTACCTGGGAGAAGTCACCTGGCTTTGCAGAGCTAGGGGGACATGTCTGCACGAATCACCACCTACCTTCCCAGGGAGAGAGAGAACTGTCTGCTTCCTCTCTGTATACTCACTTGCTCCATCAGCCTCCATGACCTGGGGTAAAGGGAATTCAACACTGACAAGTACCCGGAAGCGGGAAATGTGCCAGGTACAGGGTACTGTCTTAGCCAATTCGGATGCAAGTTCTTTTATCCAGCAAAAGGAATTTTTCACTGACTTAGGCGAGTTTGAATGAGTGAGTATTAAAGAGGCTATACACACTCTTTAGAGGATAGCTTTTAGCCTGTATTCCTATGTACATGTTCTCACATGCATGTATTCCAATGTGTGTGCCTGTGGCATGAACACCTGGCCCACCACCTGCAACGTCACGTTTGGCACTTTTACTAGGTGTGGTTGGCAGCACATGGCTCAGCCCTAACATGACAGGAAACCGAGGCTCTCCGAGACAAAGGAGACAGACTTGCCTGCTGCAAGCACAGTTGGCAGGCACACGTCAGTTCACTTCATAGACTGGTGATTTTAGCTTTATCCAAAGCCACACACACACACTAAAGTATCAGGCCAAAGAAATAGGTAAGAGAGGTAAGGCTGAACTGAGGCTAGACCTTTTTGTGGACTGTATCAGAACTCTCAGAATCCCACTGTGATCGGATATTTTTTATCGCATTAAGGGATGTCTAGCTTGCTGATAAAATACTAGTTCAGAATATGTGCTATATATGCACGTGTGTGCAAGGGTGTTTCTGAAACCTGGCAGCATTTGTGTAAGGAGACTATGTTAAGGTCCACATTCTCCAGCGCGGGCAGGAGTCAATCCTTTGAGGACTCGGCGAGAACAGAATGGCAGAGTCACCGTCTCCCGGGACTGGGATACGGCTCTTTGGACCTCAGCTAGCAGTCCAGGTTCTCAGGCCTTTGAACTCTGGGGCTCACATTATGTTTTTCTCCTTTGACTCTGCCAACTACATACTGCAGGGCCTCCAAAATCCGCAATCTTGGGAGTCAATTTCCACAATAAGAAAAAATACCATCTGCCCTCACCCCCACTGTCTTTCTTGTATGGGTTCTGTTCCTCTGGAGAAAACATATACCTACACAGGGAACATTATGTTGTTTGTTGAGATGTAAAAATGACAACCTTTTTTTTTTTTTAAATAATAGACCACTGAGTGCCTTTTTCTTTATTTTTTCTATTTGCTTTGCCCTTTCTTGGTTTGTTTTTGCCATCACTCTCTCTAGCACTGGAAAGCTCCGCCGAACCCAAAGTATTGACTAACTCTATTTTATTTTGTAAAAGAGGCGGCGGCGGGGGGGGGGGGGGGGAAGGGGGGGAGATGCAGACCATGAGCCCCTGCAAGCCTCCTCCTGCTTTGGAGGAACAGCCAAAGCTACACTTGCTGTATTGATTCCACCCACACTCTGCCAAGTTGAAACACTGATTTATGAGTAGCAAAGTAGCAAAATCACTCACAGAAAGAAAAGTAGGTTTATTGACAAAAAATATGTTGTCCCTTGTAATCAGAAGAAAACCCCACAGGCGCTGTCCTATTTTTTTTTTTTAAGAAAATAATTGTAGCTTGTCAGAGCTGAGTGTAGGCCGTAATCCTGGAAGATACAGATTTAAACAGCATAGATCTAAAGATAAAATCTTGAAAAGTATAAATCTCCTATTTAAAAATACTGAAAATATGATTCCAGGAAAAGTATGCACTCTTTAAAGATTTTTATTTATATTATTGAAGGGATATTTATGTAAGAAACATATAAAACTTCAATACTTCATAGATTACTTCACCAAACAAAGAGGGGAATAAGAAGAGACTTTTTTTGCAAGCATGAATATTGAGCTACCCAGTCACGAGCAGAGCAGTTACAAGTAAGTAAGCCATATTTGTAAGGAAATGGGCAAAAAGATAAAATGTGCAAATCTGTGTCGCTGTGGTTCATTACGTACACACAGCTTTATGATTGCAACCATGCACATGACCACGATAGCCATCTAAGCCTTCAGACAAGACTGGCCAAACCCTAACACACAGGCCAAACTCAAAGAGCCCTGAGTTTGAGCCATCCCATCCTTCACGAATGCAGACATACAGGAGAGACACCTCTTCACAGCTTAGGGTGTTTCAGCACTCGGATGTGTGTGTGTCTGATGCTTCTATGCTCCAAACAGTTAACGTTACAAGAATACACTTTCATGAAATCCAGTTTGCAAAAAAGATGAGTTAAAATAGATGAGGGGGTGTGCTGGCATAAATCCTGGAGTCCATAGCTAGTGGGCCTGACATCCTAATCCCCAGAAGCAGAAGAAGACCATGCCAGCTCTCAGAGAGCCCCTGTCACCGCCCATGTTTGTTCTTTCCCGATGCCTGGAGGGTGAATGGTGACACCCACCCTAAATGAGGACTTCACCCTAACTGCTCCACTGACCCCGACTCATCTCTCCACACACTCCTGCACAACACCTCAAATAATGCTTTGGTGAATTTCCAGGTGTTTGTTCTGTCTAACCTGAAGCAACTCTCTGGCATGGCACTAAGAGCATACCACTCCCTACCCAGAATTCAGCCTGTTCTCCCCCTCTCTCTAAAGGTACTTCATTTTTCTTTTATTTTCTCAGTTTTTATTAATTCTTTGACATTTTTGTATCCCGTGTTTTGGTTATAATCACCATCTCCTCCAGTTCCTCCTAGACCCACTTCCTCCCCTCCCCACCCAAATCAAGCCCTCCTTTTGTTTTTAATCTACCAAGGATGGTTCGTGCTGCCCACATATTCTTGGTCTTCCTCTGGGACTGGTAGACCTACCAGTAGTTATACTCTTAAAGAAAACAGACCTTCTCTCTTTCAACAATAATTTACTGCCAATAGTTTCTTAGCAAGTGGTAGGACTTCAAGGCTACTTCCTATCTCCATGTTGAGACATTTTCTAGTTTGAGCTCGCCCAGGCCTGGTGCATGCTGTCACAATCACTGTGAATTCATATGAGTGACTAGCTCTTCGCATCCTAAAACACCACCTCTTTGTCTCACCTGCCACCTCTGGCTCTGAAACAGCTTTACTTCCTCTTTCACAATGATCCTTCAGCCCGAGGAGGAGGCGTGTTGCACAGATGCTCCATTTAGGACTGGACTCTCTGTAACCTATTAGTTTGCTCATGCTGATCTCTTGTGGGACTCTGTGTAAATTCCCACCTATTGGTCATAGAAACTTCTCTGATAAGGGTTGAGTGATACACTCATCTCTAGGTATAACTGTAAGTCTCCTGGAGTCGATGTAATATTAGCAAAGTGATTGCCGTATGCTCTCCCCTGGGGATGATGACCTGTATAGCCACCGGTCATCATCCAAAATTGGTGTCAGGTGTGGCTTTCAACCTGTGGCTCTTAAATCCAACCAGAGAGCGGTTGGCTACAGCTGTGATATTCATGCTATTAATGCATGAATGGGCCTGCCTGCCATGTTGGGTGTGACAGCAGCTCATAGGGTTCACGGGTGGAAAGGATTGGTAATGACAGTTCTGCTCTGCCACCTTCCAGCACGATGAAAGCTTAGTCAGGAGGGGTGAAGCTTCCAGGTGAGGGCCAGCTTGATTTCTCAACTATGTGTTGTCTTCAGCAATAGGATCTTACCATCAAGTTACGAAGTGTAGCCGAGGGCTTTGTCAATAGCCTGCAATGTTTGGAGGTCTATGGAACCTCACGGGCTAAAAACTCCAATAAGTTCCTGGCACTAGGCTTTTTTTTTTTCAAGTAAAAATTGTACAACTGAATTGTACAAGTGAAAGCCTTCTACAGTTCAAAGTTTCAGAAAATGAAAAAAGAAATTAAATACTTTTAGCTCCTTTATCGAAAAACATATAGGCATCCTCCTGAATATTAACCTTCATCAGGCGATGAAAGGAGACAGAGACAGAGACCCACATTGGAGCAACGGACAGAAATCTCAAGGTCCAAATCAGGAGCAGAAGGAGAGAGAGCATGAGCAAGGAACTCAGGACCGCAAGGGGTGCACCCACACACTGAGACAATGGGGATGTTCTATTGGGAACTCACCAAGGCCAGCTGGCCTGGGTCTGAAAAAGCCTGGGATAAAACCGGACTCGCTGAACATAGCAGACAATGTGGACTACTGAGAACTCAAGAACAATGGCAATGGGTTTCTGATCCTACTGCACATACTGGCTTTGTAGGAGCCTAGGCAGTTTGGATGCTCATCTTACTAGAACTGGATGGAGGTGGGCGGTCCTTGGACTTTCCACAGGGCAGAGAACCCTGATTGCTGTCAGGCTGAGGAGGGAGGGGGAATTGATCGGGGGAGGGGGAGGGAAATGGGAGGCGGTGGCGGGGAAGAGACAGAAATCTTTAATAAATAAATAAATTTAAAAAAAAGAAATTAAATAATCTTTTTGTTAGCCTAGGTTTCCATGGGACTGTTTTGAAATGTCTTTCATGATAGTTATCCCTGCCTCTCTTGCATCCTCTCCCCTGCCATCTTCCCCCTGCCCTCCTCTCCCCTACCTTTCCCTCCTCTACCTTATTTAACCTTCCCTGTTCCATTATTTCCCTTTAACCCTTTATACCACAGTGGTCTATCTCCTGTCTCCTGAAATCCCTGCATTGCCCTTTACTAACTTCTTAGGGTTTTCTCACAACATAATAAAGGCAACATACAGGATGCCGATAGACAACATCATGCTAAATGGAGAAAAAAAGTCAAAGCATCTCTTCTAGAATTGGTAATAAGACAGGAATTTCTACTCTCCTTCCTTGTGTTCAATACAGCAAAGCCTTAGCTAAAGCAATAAGACAAATAAAAGAGATAGAAAGGGCTACAAGCAGGAAAGGAAAAAGATCAAAGTATCCTCATTTGCAGATGGTATGTTTCTATACACAAGAGACCCCAAAGACTCCACCAGAAAACTCCGACATCTGATAAACATTTTCTGAGAAGTATCTGGGCATGGAATTAATATACAAACACCAGTAGTCTTCCTGTATACAAACGACAAACATAGAAACAAACAAGAAAGGAGCAGGAAACACTACCCTTGACAATAGCCTCAGACATATCTTGAAATAAATGTAACCAAGGAAGTGAAAGCCCTGTACAATTCAAAGTTTCAGAAAATGAAAAAAGAAATTAAAGAAGAAACCAGAAGGTAAAAAGACATTTTATGCTCATGGAGTGGCAGGATTAATATTGTGAAACTGGCTGTATTGCCAAAAGCAATTAACATATTCAATGCAATCCTCATCAAAATTCCAATGCAATTCGTTCACAGAAATTGCAAAAATAATCTTAAATTTCATGTGGTAATATAAAGATCCAGAATAGCCAAAGCAATCTTGAACAATTAAAACAAAACAAACAGCAAGCTGGTAGTATCACCATCCCAGATTTCAAGTTATACTGCATGTATGTTAATAAAAAACATTGTGGCATTGGCATCAAAACAGACTTGCTAATTGATGGAATAGAACTGAAGACCCACATATATCTCTACACTCCTGCAGTGATCTTGTATTTTACGAACTGACCAGCAATATGTATAAGAAATAAGGTAAGATCTTCAACAACGGTGCCAGTCAAACTCAATAGCGATGTATGGAAGATAAAACTAAGATTTTTATCTTTCACCCTGCAGAAAACTAAACTCCAAATGGATTTAGGATCTCAGTCTAAGACTTCATAACCCGAATTCTATAATAGAGAAAGTCAGGAATATACTGAGCTTATTGGGACAGGAAAGAATTTTCTGTACAGAATCCTGATAGTGTAGTCATAACTGCATTGTGAGCAACAATATAATAAATGTGACCTCATGAAACTAAAAAGCTTCTATATAGTAAACTATACCATAAGTCAACTGAAGAGGCATGGCATTATTTTGATTATGCTGTAACAAATAAAGGCTTGCCTGAAGATCAGAGTGTGGAACTAGCCTCACTAGTTAGCCATAGAGGCCAAGCAGTTAGCACACGATTTTAATCTCAGCACTCGGGAGACAGAGACAGGTGGACCTCTGTGAGTTCAATGTCACCCTGGGATACATGAAATTGATCCATTCAAAAGAGAAATAGATTCAGGTGGTGGTAGCTCACACCTTGTATCCCAGTAATTGGGAGTCACATGCTTGCCTTTAATCCCAACACTAGGGAGGTGGAGACAGGAAGGGAAGTGGCAGTGGGAAGAAAAAAATACAAGGTACAGGGAGATAGGAGCTCATCCTATTCAATCTGAGGATTCACAGAGACAGGATCTTGCCCCTTTTGGTCTGAGGAATCAATAGAGGTAAAAGTCTATCTAGTGGCTGGCTCCTTTATTTCTCTGATCTTTCAGCATTTACCCCAATATCTAACTCTGTTTTTTTTTTTATTAAGACCTATTAGAATTTGCAGAACAGCAGGGTATAGAATGGGAGGTGGGACTCTTTATCGTATATTTGACAAATGATGGAGGAGGGTCATCTTTCTATCTGTTGATTTCATTGGTTAAGTAATAAAGAAACTGCTTGGCCCTCATAGGTTAAAACATAGGTGGGAGGAGAAAACAGAATAGAAGGCTGGGAGAAAGAAGCTGAGTCAGTGAGTCGCCATGATTCTCCCACTCCAGGCAGACGCAGGTTAAGATCATTCCTGGTAAGCCAGCTGGTGAGCTACACGGATATTAGAAATGGGCTAGTCCAGGTGTGAGAGTTAGCCGAGAAAAGGCTAGATGTAATGGGCCAAGCGGTGTTTAAAAGAATACAGTTTCTGTGTAATTATTTCGGGTAAAGCTAGCCATGGGGGCGGCCGGGTGCCGGGGACACAGCCCGCCGCCCTTATTTCAACAGACAAAGGTTTAGTTTAGACTAAATAAAATCTCAAAAATTAAACGTCAAGGAAGCAGACAACCCAAGTTACACATACGGCATAATAGAAAACATTGGGTATAACACATGAACAAAACAAAGTTCTCTAAAGATGAAGCACAAAGAGCTGAGAAACATTAAAAATGATCAACATCTTTTACTATTAGAGAATGCAAACTAAAACTACATTGAGATTTCATCTGATCCTAGTCAGAATGACTAAGATAGAACAGGAGACAAAAGCAAAAGCAAAAATGCTGGTGTGGATTTAGGGAACAGGGTAGTCTAATTCACTGCAAGCAGGGGTCCAACCAGCACAGGCAATATGGAAATCAGTGCGGGCTTCCATCACAAAGCTATAAATAGAGCCGCCGTACGATCTGCCTATAACACTCTTGGGCATATACCCAATGGACTCTATAGCCCTCTGTAGATAAACCCCGCCATTCACATTTCATTGCTGCCCTAGTCACAATAGCCAGGAAATAGAAGCAGCAAAGATATCCATTAACTTATGAATAGGTAATGAAAATGGGGTACATATACACAATGGAACTGTATTCAGCTGCTAAGAAGAAAGATATTATGAAATTCACGGGTAAATGAATGGAGCCGGAAATTATTTTGCGTGAGGTAGCATAGACCCAGAAAGACAAAGGCCGAATGTGAATGCTTTCCCTCGTTTCGGGATGGGTGCTTCAACTCTTCAGATACCTGATGTCTCTCTCATATGGATTCTTCCCCCTTTTCCTGTTGAGTGGTTTGTAGAGTGGGAAAGTTTAGCTTTGAGGGTTTCAACCCTTGGATTGTCATCATGGTGACAGTGATATTCAGGACTTTGGGCTTTTCGGGACATTAGCATTCAGAATCTAGAATTGGTGCTGAGAACATTAGAGTTATCTGTATCTCGGACAGCCTTCTGAAGGGTGTCCATTTAGTCAAATAAGAAATCTGGTGGGTGAGTGTCAGTGCTTTGCGACACCATGTGCTTATGATATTTTGAGGTTCTGGTAGGTTGACATGGGCCCAGAAATGAAGCCTTTATAACCAGCATGTGTCCCAAATCAATATGGTGGCATCCATTGTGTGTGTGTGTGTGTGTGTGTGTGTGTAAGAGAGAGAGAGAGAAGGGGTGGGGTTCATGGTGATTTATGTGGCTAGCCAATGCATCGTCCCAGAGGTAAAGACTTCCTGACAGGAGCGTGGGGCTCAAGGAGGAATCCCCGATCTGCAATTTACTTCTTCACAGCCTCTGCTCCTTCTCCAATTCAATCTTTTCATATTTGGGGCATGATAAAACTATTACTGAAGACATTGAGTGATGGATGGTAGCAATATATGATTGCGGAGAGAGAAGGCAAGGTATACAATTAACCAAAATAGTCAAGCGTTCTGTTAGTGGATTTGCATCATGAAACTTTAATTCTATAGAAGAGATTACATGCATTATTATTTGATATTTCCATCAGATGAAACATTGAAGGGATGTCTCTGGCCTTTTCCCTACTTCTACCTGTACTCTCCCTGTCCTATAATCTCCCCAAGTCCTCTGTGTGATGGCTGGCCCATCTCAGTATTGATGAAATCCTTTTCAGATCTTGCCCTTCCATTGTTCCCTCTAGTTTCAGCTCCTGCATCTTTGTGATGGTCCTTGACACTACCCTGAGCTTTACCCACAAGGCTCACCGCATAGCACATATCCCTGTGGTCATCCTGCACTGGCTTAAGAAATGACTCCGCAACCTTCGAGGTAGACAGGAACATGCTATAACCAATAAAGCAACACCCTGACCTCCCTACAACTCATTCTAAACAGTGCTCTGAATATAAACGTGGTTACACAAGGACTTAATTTCTCCCACTTTGATTTCCAAATCCGTAGCAGTAGTGCAGAGTCCCTGATGCTCAATTTGTGGAGATTCAGTGAACCTGTGTATGACAATGAATAACACTACAATCAGATCCTGAGCCCCCTGAAGCTGTTAAGCCTCAATATGTATGTTTTTAATATTAGTTGATACGGATTTAATATAAACCAAGTATCCCAGTTAATTAAATGTGTTGCTAGGAAAAATTTCAAAGCTTAATTCAAAGTCATATTCAAAGGCCTTGGGTGTCATTTTAACATCACTGGAGTATTGTTGGTTCATCTTGGATGAAGAGTAAGTACAAGGACAGTGGATGATGGCATTTCCCTGGTTCCCCAACACCACCTATTGATAAAACATCATCAAGTCTTTAAAGTAGCTTCCTTGTCACCCCCTGACCCCCTCCCCGCTTTGGAATCTAAACAAAACCCCAAGGACACTATGATTTTATAGCACAATAGGGTGGCAACCGTTTACTGCAGCTTAGAATATATTTCATAAAGAGCTGGAGGAAAGGGGTTTGATGGCTCTAAATGCAAAGGGATGGTCAATGATGGAGAACTAGAAGGGCTGGTTGTTCTGATTTGATTGTCATACTTTGCATACATTATGCGTGTATTCAGTAGCACATGTGCAATTATTTCGTCAATGAGAAAGTTAAAAAGTGGGTGAGTGTGGTGTAGCATGCCCTTAGCATGAGGGCAGAAGCCATTTGACACTGGACATAAAGCTAATCAATTTGATAAATTGTCTTGCCAGGTTTTGGTCTGGCTTTTGTCCACTATTTCCGTACTGTGTCCCAAACCCTTCATTTCAGAATGGTGATGTATAGTCTGTGCCTTTAGATGTCGGAAACATGCAGTTTTCTCTTTGATTTTACAGGGTATTACAATAAAGATATTCTCTTGAGTCTCGGGGTAAACTCTGAACTTTGGAATTTAAATGGCATTAAGACTACAATACTATGCGAACATCTGAAGTTAGGCTAAATACATTTTGTATTATGCTATTACCACAAGACTATTGAGAGGCAGGGAGTGCAATGGGGTGATTTGAATGAGATGATCCCCACATTCTCATGCATTTTAATACTTGGTTCCCAGTAGGTGATGCTATTTGAGAAGACTTAGGGGGTGTGGCCTTGCTGGAGAAAAATGTGTCACTAGGGAGTAGGCATTGAGGTTTCAAAAACTATACTCCATTCCTAAATTGATCTCTCTCTCTCTCTCTCTCTCTCTCTCTTTCTCTCTCTCTCTCTCTCTCTCTCTCTCTCTCTCTCTCTCTCTCTCTCTCACCTGCTTGCTGTTTGAGATGCACACTCCAAAGCATTCCTGTTGCCATGCTTTCTTGTTGTTATGGTGATGGGATTCTTATCCTTCTTGAACCATAAGCCCAAAGTAAACCCTTCCTTTTGTAAGTTGCCTTGGTCATAGGGTTTTGATCCCATAGAAAACAACAACTACAATATGCATGCTGGTGGAATGCAGGTTCTTATGCTTTTATTTACTTACACTTAAAATGATTTGTTCCAACTGAGGAAAGTAGAGAAATGTACAAAGTAAGAGTCAACCCCAGTAGAAGGCAGATCCCATCCATGACTAAGCTGTTGAGTTCGTTGTTCTCACAAGCCTATGAGTGTCTGACAGAAATAAGGGAGGGCAGGTTCATGTTGGCACATAGTCTTAGGGGGTCTTAGTGTGTCATACGAGGAGGCATGGTGGCAGATGAGTCCTCACAAGGTGGCATGCTATCCACAGAGAGCAGCGGTCTGAAAGAGATACGGTGACAACACTCTCAGAATAGGTGACAGAATTCTATAATTATAACAGGTCTCTAAGCTTAGCATCTGAAATCCTGGCAGAAGAAATCGTTTTCTCTTTGCTGTGATGGAATTCCTCATTCTCCCCTTCAATTCCTACCCTACTCTTGAAAGCAGATAGTTTTCTTGAAATGGTATACAAGGGACAGTAGAGATGGTTCGGTGGCTAGGAACATTTGTTGCTCTTACAGAAGGCTTGGGTTCTGTTCTCAGCCCCTGCCTGGTGGCTCACGGCCATTTATAGCTCTAGTTGCAGGGAATCTGATACCTTCTTCTGGCCTTATGAGCTCTTGGCATGCATGTGGCCTACACACATGCATGCATGCAAAACCCTCAAAAAATAAAATGAAATAACCTAGAAACTTTAAAATAATATATATTTTCAAAAATAAAAATATAAAATAATACAAGTTATTAAGAACTTTTGGATTTATAGAAAAATTTAAAAACGAAATGAGTGCAGAGGATAGGGGTGACATACACCTTTAATCTCAGCACTCAGGATGCAGAGGCAGGCAGATCTCTGAGTTCAAGGCCAACCTGGTTTACAGAACAAGTTCCAGGACAACCAGAGCTATACAAAGAGACTCTGTCTCAAAAAAAATAAAATAAAATAAAAACCAAACAAACAACACTCCCAAAATGACCACATACTCAACTTCCAGAAATCGCTTTTAATAAAGAGGTAGTGTGATTGGATAGAGTCTTATAGACAATTTTGCATAACATTGAGGGATAATTAGATTTTTTTTTCTTTTTACTGCAAGCCTGTCATGCATTGGAAGGAAGGAGAGGCTGCTACTGTGACCACACACATTTCTCTATCTTACTTCAGGTAATACAAGCAACGAGAATGCATAGATGTCCTGCTGGCTGGCATTTGGATAGTTTTAGATGTGTCCCCCAGTCTGGGAGGGGCCTTCTGTGAAGGACATGAGTTGTCATCTTTAGGTTCGATTTCAGGCCGTTCTTATTAAAGGTAACTGCCTGACCACTATTCTGCATGGTCATTGGCCAGTAATGTCAAAATCACAGGCCAGCATGACCCGAGATAGATCATTTCTCCGCGGTTTTGCAGCTAGAACAGGCGGCATCTGACGGATTGGCTGTCAGCGGTCACATACATCTCCTTGCACAGTGGCTGATAGATTGTGGAGACCATTCGCTCTGTTGCTCCAGGTGACACGTAGAGCCAAATCCTCATTTATGACGTTTGCTTATTCCCCTTGTTAGGCACAAATCTGCGGTTAGGACACCCCATGATTCAATCACTTCCCAGTGGCTGAGGGACTGGGACCAGCTGCTGAGCAGAGTCCACTGCTGGCGTGTGGGGAGCCTCCTGCTCCTACTCACCTTCTAATTTGATTTGCCTAACTGTTTTGCTGCCGTGGTGGTAGCCCATGTTCATTGCCAATGGTGGAGCACGAAAGGAGAGTTGGGGAAGACAGGACGCAGTACTTCTGAGTGCACACCTTGCCCACCATCTCTCCAGACTTTGCTGGTTTAAAAGCCCCATGCGGAGCTGCAAATAGCACTTGGAAGTTGTGAAGAGCAGCCTGCAATACTCTTTGCTTTTCCTGGATGCCTCTGCGTGTTTCTGGGCTCAGTTTCCTCTGAAGCTGCAGGTGGCTCTGGCCACATTTACCCACTTGCTTCATCTCCAGCTGCTTCCAGCTAACAGTTTCTGATAGAGCAAGCGTCTGCTGAAGCCCCACCATCGCAGCCTACAGAGCTCACGTTTTTTCATCATTCTGATCCCTGAGTTCCTACCAAAAGGGCTCATTGTGCTCTCCTATGGCAATCTGTGGCACCTTTGGCTTTTCAAGCTGCCAACTCTTCCACGTTCCTTCTACAAACAAGCTCTGATGACCAGGAACCACTCGATCAGGTTTATCACAGCAATGCCCCACTTCTTGGTACCAGCCTCCTTCAGTAGTTACTTTTCACATCATTGGGACCAAATACCCAATAAGTTTCTACTCCATGGAAAAGGATTGATTTTTTTTTAACATGGTATCAGTGTATTACAGAGTGGGGCCTGATATCTGGCATGCACACCACAATGGGATAGTGTAGTTTTCAGACTGAGCAGTGTGCAATTCCTCAGCCTTTGTTGAAGACTTTCAAAATCAGTTTTAGCGTAATAAGTACTTAGTAAGTCCATCAGCATAAACTTTGGATGGGTGCCTAAGGGTCCCTTCTACATTGGTCTCCTCTCTGCTTTCTCTCCCTTCATGTCACCTGTTTTGTATAATCTGGAGAATGATCTATAATAGCCATGATTTTGGTTTCGAAAAGTGAGTTAAGTCTATAGTGAGCAAAAGTATAAGAATAAAAGCAAGCAGCATAGACAGAAGCGACAGAGAGAGAGAGAGAGAGAGAGAGAGAGAGAGAGAGGAAAAATCAGGAGCTCACAGCATCCAGCAGAGTTGAATGGAGTAGCCTGGCTGGGAGCGCATGCAAAACCAGCATCCTCTGGGGCTTACCAACATGCAGCAGAAATCCACCAGGGGAACTGGAGCACCAGCCAGAGCTCTCAATTAAGACTCCTGCCCATGGCTGAACTTCCCACGGTTGAACCTGCAGTTCCTATTCGCAGTGCTGCCACTTTTAGGTTGCAGAATAAATAATAGTGGTCTCTGTTGGGAATGGTTTCCCTTCTACCTGTTTTCAGGGTCAGTGAGTTTGCTCTCGGGTTGTCTTGCTGTTCTGTTTTCCCATGTCACAGAGTTAGTGGTCCAGCCTGTCCTTGAACAAGGCATCTTGGGGGACATGTTAGACAAACATAGTTGGGGTTTGAAATGGGCGACAGGGAGCTGCTCAAACCCTGCTTTGAGAGTCAGCATCTCGGCGAGCTCCGCTAGCATATAACACCCTACCAACATAATGTACATGATACCCCCAACTACCATTGAAGTCAAACTCTCAGATCTATGGCCGCGACTCGTTCGTCCATATGGGACACCTAAAATACAAAAGGGATTTGGTTTTGTTTATTGATCTTTTTCTCTTTGTCTAAATTTAACTTGTTAAGGAACTAACAGGTACCCCTTCACCCTAATGAAGCGGAGACACCGCACAGAGCTGGGGCCGACCTTTCCACTCTGCCCTCACTACAATTATAGGGACTCGCCTTCTGCTCCCTAATTGTTCTGCAAAACTGAGTGGGAGGGACATCTGTGTCAGCCTGTGTTCTGCCACATGGCAAGCTTGACCGAGACAGAACTGTCGCTTCTCCACCTCCTCATTCTAAATGCAGACCTAAACACAGACCTAAATGCAGACCTGGATGCAGACCTAGATGCAGACCTAAATGCAGACCTGCATGCAGACCTAAATGCAGACCTGGATGCAGACCTAAATGCAGATCTAAATGCAGACCTGGATGCAGACTTAAATGCAGACCTGGATGCAGACCTAAATGCAGACCTGGATGCAGACCTAAATGCAGATCTAAATGCAGACCTGGATGCAGACCTAAATGCAGATCTAAATGCAGACCTGGATGCAGACCTAAATGCAGACCTGGATGCAGACCTAAATGCAGATCTAAATGCAGACCTGGATGCAGACCTAAATGCAGACCTGGATGCAGACTTAAATGCAGACCTGGATGCAGACCTAGATGCAGATCTAAATGCAGACCTGGATGCAGACCTGGATGCAGACCTGGATGCAGACCTAGATGCAGATCTAAATGCAGACCTGGATGCAGACCTAGATGCAGATCTAAATGCAGACCTAGATGCAGACCTAGATGTAGACTTAGATGCAGACCTAGATGCAGACCTGGATGCAGACCTAGATGCAGATCTAAATGCAGACCTAGATGCAGATCTAAATGCAGACCTGGATGCAGACCTGGATGTAGACCTAGATGCAGATCTAGATGCAGATCTAAATGCAGACCTAGATGCAGACCTAGATGTAGACCTAGATGCAGACCTAAATGCAGACCTGGATGCAGACCTAGATGCAGACCTAGATGCAGGCCTGCGGGGCATGGTTTACTCTTCTCTGAGATGGCAGGAGACTGTGTACCAAAGAAAGAGAGTTTCCTCCCCCATCTTGACTAACTTGCTGCCTCCTTCCAGCAAAAAAGGGACAAATTGTTTTCTTTTTTTTGTTCTAGACTACAAAGAATGGGAGATTTTGCCAACAAGTTTGCCTTCCTGCATCTCACAGATGTTAGTAGAAGATGAGACCCCAGTAGACACAAGAGCATTAGATTCATGCTGGGTCATTCTCCCTCAGTGACCTATGTGAAATACCGGGGGATGTGACAATAGGCGTGGCCACATAGTGTGAACCAGTCATTTTATACTAGCCAAGGAATGTCAAGGTTAGGGAAACCCCAGTTTTACAAAGAAGCTTCTAGTAAATGTGACCCACTTTTGCCCTGGAGAAGACATTATCTTCACTATCCTCGTCAAGAAACAAGAATTCCCCCTTTGTCCAAGACAGACACTGTTTTTATCTAAAATGGCTGTCACTCCACAAAGAGTCTGTTGAGATTATCTGCAAATAATCTTGTTGGGGCCTCCCAGAGGCCTACAGAGAACTGTCTCCCAGTTGTGTTTCAACAGAGAACCAGGGGCCTCTTAATAAGTAACTAACCCCCCCTGCACTTGGGCAGCGCGTGTTCATCCCACTTGGTTTGTCTGTACAGAGTCCTTTGGCTCACACAGGACAGGGCAGCATATGGCCTATGAGACTAAACCCTGCAGCTCACAAGCTGCTCTGGACACGACTCTGGGATCAGGTGTTCTGGTAGGAGGCTTCGTCTTTAACAGTTTCTCCAGACTTTGGAAATTGTGTATCTATAAGAAGTTTAAATTTTTTCCTAACCCTTCCCCCCACCTTATCCTGGAAATTTTCATAACACCGACTCGGTACATTTATGTATGTATGCTGGCTCATTGCAAGGGCACAAGACATTGCAATATCAAGGGTTTCTCAATATACTCAAGAAGCAATTTTCACCTCCTCAGGAGTGGTGGTATCTCGCTGGGAATATATGATCTAGAATATTCGTGAAGGTCCTTGAAGAAGCAAAGTAAGTTAAATATGCAGGGATTTTTTTTAAAAGTAGAATATCTGCATGAAAATGTACAGAGGGGGTGGGAGTGTAGTAATAGCCCAGGGTGGGGTACTTGCCTCGCATCCATGGGGCTCTGGGCTCTGGGCTCTATCCTCAGCATTACCCCATCCGTAACAGCAGCAACAATAACAACAAAGAAGCTGTGTGTGGAGGAAGGTGGCACATAAGGCTCTTTTTAGACTCAGTATATAGAGGAAAGGCCTCATTGATATGGCTGCTAAGTGGGGAACAAATGCCAGTCACAGATGATGGATATAACCACTCAGCAAACCTCTCCCTCCGTTCCTATGTAGACATGAACTCCCTCCTGGTGGAGCTCACCCGGGGCAGACATGGAGCTTAGAACTGAGAGCTTCCCCAGGCTTGACCACCCTCGTGCAGTTTGTCTGGTTGCATTTGTCTTTCTGAATTTTTCCTCAAGCAGTTGAGGTAGGATTCTTCCTGACCCAGATCATCCCAGGAATAGAGCTAGAGGTTTCCTCTTTAGTCTTTGTGCCGGACGTTTGCTGCCGTGAAAACAGAGGCGTCCATTTCTTCCTAATGGTTCCTTTAACTCTCTTCTGCTTCCCCACTCCCCCAGCCCAGTCTCCCTTGCTGTGTGTTTCCCCAAGTGTGAGCAATGCCGCGCTATTCTCTCTTCCCGAAACAATTGGAATAATTGGCTGAATCTCTCGGGCCTCTCAGAAGGCGGTTGGCAGAGCTGGGGTTTGGGAGATTCCCGCCAGTACTTGCTCAATCCTCCCCGAGTTTATCTCACCTCATCATACCCTTCCTCTCTGCAATGTCATATGTAAAAACACTTCTAGCCTCATCAGAAACTGGGCTCCTCGAGTCCTTTACCTGCCAGGTGGTCAATAATTTAGCACATGCTTTCTCAGCAATTTCTAATCTGCCAAAAAAAATTGTTCCTGAGCAAGTAGCTACTCAACTTGGATGGCTGTACATCACGAACACTTTCTAATGTCTCCACAGTCCCCTGTAGTTCCTAACTTCAGAGACATTTTCTTCCAGTAGCAGCCACCTGGCACAGTTAAAGGATAGTTCAAATCCCTTATCTATGGGGACCTGCTGGCTGTCTGTGCCCTGTCTCCGTCCACTCCAAAGCCACGTGCTTACATTCCATGGTGTGAGCACAGCCGTGGAGTTTAGCATCTCCTTTGACCCAGTTTCCTGAAAACGGTCATTACTTGGATATATTGTCTCGCAGCACTATTTCCAGCTCGTGGAAGACTGAAGCAGGGGGATTGTCACTAGTTCAAGGTCAGACCAATCTACATAGAAAGTATTGCTAACCCAGGATAGACAGTCACACACACACACACACACACACACACACACACACACACACACACACAAGCAGAGGGAAGGGGACAAAGAACTACATCCTGTTCTGCCATCTTTGTCCCTGACAGAGTCTACTAATCACATAAATAAAGAGGAAATGCTTCACAAGACACGAAATAAATATGCTGCTGGGGGGAGGAGCATGCTGGAAAATGGTGCCGTGTACCTCAGTTTCTAGTTGGGATAAGGGGGGTCCCTCTTGGGCTGATTGTTTTCTTTCATGTTAAAAGTCTTATCTGTAGTCCTGAGGACCTCAGAGATGGGCCTCTCTAAACAGTAGCTCCAGAGTTCACTAGATGTGATCTTTCCTTGCTTATAAAGGGAAAGTGAAGTCTTGCAAAATATTTTGGATGAGCTACAAATGCATTTAGCTCAAGTAAAAATAACTTGGCTAAGAGTTCAACTATATGGCTTTGTCTTCTACCAATGACTACAGAAGTTTCTGGACTATTACAGCAGCTATAGCCTCAAGCTTATAGATGTACCTAGGATTTTCCTGTCCTCTCCTAATCATTCCAGATGGTGATTGCAGCGCCAAATATGAGCTCTTCATGGGACTGTGCCTGGGGCAGGGGTCAGAAGAGTGGCCAGCCAGTGAGACAGAGGAAAGAGTAAGTAAAACAAAGAGAGGGTTATTCTTGTGACCTTCTCATTCCATTGGGGAGGAATACTCTTCTAGAATTTTTCCAGAACCATCTTACTTGGCTGAATGAAATCCATATACACTGTTCCTAGATCAGTAACTCTCAGAAGGGTGGTATCCTGAGAATTGACTACGACCCCACCTGACATATTGTCACTTAAACCAAACTGTGCCTTAGTCTCTGTGATGATTAATATTGATTAACTTGACAGGATCTGGAATCATCTATGAGACAAGTGTCTAGGCATGTCTATGAGGAATTTTCTTTGTTAACTGAAGTAGGAGAACCCACACTCAATGAGATACCTTCTGGCAGCACAAAGGGCTCCTCCTCCCCACTCCCCTCTTCCACACTCCTCCTGTTTCCCACCCTTCCTCTTCCCCACCCTCCTCCTCCTCTTTCCCACCCTTCCTTTTTCCCACTCCCTCTCTTCTCCACCCTTCCTTTCCTCCATCCTTCATCTCCCCCACTCCTCCTCTTCCCCACCCCTCCTCTTCCCCATTCCTCCTCTTCCGACATGGGCAGTGACTTCCATAGGGCCGGGAGTTCTTCACCCGATGAAGATTTTCTTATGTGTATTGCATAAAAGACACTCCAGCAATAATTTCTGCTCAAACGAATGGGACAGATTTCATGTTCTAGATGAGTCAATCTCGCTCGGCCCAGGAGGAGAAATGGAATTTTCAAGGTCATTTGTTTCCAGAGAAAGAACTATAACTTGAGTCTCCTTGACTGTGATTTGTCTTCCATTGCCTATTTCCATATCCCACCAATCCAAGAGAAATATATGGGGGGGGGTTGATGTACCCTTAAAATCAATTGCTCAGAGAAAATTCTGTGGGGACATAGCGGGGAACACCTCTCACTGGAGTGGCACTTGCCAGCTACTCCTTAAGGTCTGATCTAAGGGTCCTCCTTAATACTTTTTGATAACTCATAGCATGAAGGCTTAAATCCTCCAGAGTCCTAGGGCGGTGAGAAGGGGTGAGAAAGGCCTTGGCATGTCCATGTTGTTCCCTGCTGGCAGAAAACCTGTTTTATAAGACCACAGCTGATTCACACTTTTAACTGGCCTTTGTAACAGCCACAAAGTCAATAAACAGAGGGCTTTAGTCATAGGGTGTTGTTTGGAGTCACATTACCAGGTTGAAATCTCAGTTCTGTCTGTGAAAATCTGTGCTATCCTTGGGGAGGTTGTTAACACCTCTTCCTGCCTCAATCCCCCTCCTTCCTCTTCTCTTCGCTTTCTCCTCTGGCCTTTTCTTCTCTCTGTCTCTACAGAGATGAACAATAACTAGCTCATGAGGCTGTGAGAGTTAATCTACCTAGTGTATGAAAAGCAGAGTAATACATGACATAAAGAAACAATACCGAAGCCATGTTCACTAAGGAATAATACATTCCATTTTATTTCTCTTGGAATTTTATTAATATTTTCAGTACTTAATTGATGAGAGTAGACTCATAATTTATGATATTAACAGGGTACCACCTGATGCTTCTGCCTGTATACAGTTGATACATGCAAGTGTCATGTAATATTTACACCAGGTTAAATGTACATGCATGTACTCTGTGTCTCTTGTTTATGCTGCAATTACCATAGCCTCTTTCTTCCAGGATTCTGGATGAGGCTCTGTCAATTCCTGCATTCTTGCCACCCTCCTTTGCCATGTATAATGAAACCTCTTTCTCTTATTCTGACTTCAGTTTAGTTTCTATTAATCAGGTAAGATGAGTTTCACAACTGGAAAAAAAAACAGAAAATAGAAATGTAAAAATGGCACATTTTCCAAAATATCTTATTTACCAAGATGAGTAAATGTTCTTTTTCAATTTTATCACATTTAAAAAGCAGTTAAGTCCTTGATAACACAAACACACACAGAGAGATGTTTATCTTACACTATTGCATGGCTGTTCTTCCAGTTCGGCAGCTCCAAGAGTCCAACAATTCCAAGGGCCGAGACGATTCTTTTGTGGGTAGAAAGGAGCTGAGTGGTTAGGGAATTTCTAATAGGCCAGAATCTGTGTATCCAGAGGCATGTCTGGAAGCAGGGTCTCCTCCTTCACCCAGAAACAAGGAATGGGCAGTTGTAGAGCGAGATTTGGACTGGCTTTATGGAGAATAGTGACAATCCTCCCAGAGAATCCTATCAAGTGTATGGTCAAGAACCTTAGATTGGCCCAGGGGATTCTGTGTCAGATGAATGTCCTATCTGAGAATGATAAGATCCGAACCAGCCCACCAGAGGCACTTTCTGCTGCAGATGAGTCTAGAACCTGTGTGGCTAAGGTGCTAATTAGCACTGGACAGAAAACAGAGCATCTGGTTGGTCACGCCTCTACAGCGCAGTACAGAGTTCCTCAGAGACCCTGTCCTGGCACTCACCACACTCAATGGAGAAGGACCAGTCAGCCAGGGTCAACATTTGGAAGAGCCCTCTTGAGATATTGACACATTGCCCAAGTCAATATTCATCCGTGTTCACATTTAAGACCCCCAAATTTTATGCTCACAGCTCTTACATCTACACCCATATAATTATCACATACGCACGGCCACCTCAGAGCTGGTACTGTTGCCTCAAACCTCCAGTCCAAACTACAGAGAGACGTTCGCCTCCTGGCGATTTCCACGTTAGGGAGATAGTGTATGCAGCTAGCATTCCTTTGATCTGAGCTTCTGTTTGCTGGAATCACAGAAGTTGACCTTAGCTTGTTTTTCTTATTTCATTCAATATCGAGCCCCATGCACAAGACGACTTTTATCCATCAATTACATGGGAAATTGGCAACAGACGGGAGCATTTTTACTGCACTTCTGAAGAACACAGAACCCAATAGACTCAGATTAAATATTGAATACACTTATTTCTCAAGGTGACTGTGTTTTCTCTCTTCCTGAACTCTACTCAGCTTCTAAGTTATTTGATTATCCTCTTTTTTTTTCCCTGCTTTGCTCCGATTTCCAATCTAGTATGAATTTCTTCCCAGTATGTATTTTTAAGACTCAGTTTTATTAGGTATTTTACGCAAAGCCAACCGCTTCACTTAAAGTTCAGTTTGATGCGTCTTGACAAATGCATGCACAGTAAGGTCACTGCCATATCAAGCTGAAGGACATTTATATAACTCATAAAATGTTTTCAGGCCTTCTTGCAGCCCGAGCCACTCTGATTCCCAGCGACACCCAGTCCCTGCACCAAACTCTGGTCAGCAAGACTTGGTTTTGCATTTCCTAAAATTTTATAGAGGCAGACACATAGTGTTTACAATTTTCCGTTTTCCCTCTATGCTCGCCTTCTTTTATTACCACAGTGCTTTTGACATTCATCATACTTGACTCATATGTGACTTCCCATGTATGGATAAATTACCTTCTTCCATGGATTCACTGCCAGTGAACAGTTAGGTGGTTTCTACCTTAATGTTGTGAGGGGGAACACTGAAGAATTTGAGGGAACATATATTTTCATTTATCTTGGGGAAATCCCAAGAATAGAATGGGTAGTTCATGTGATTGTATGTTTCATGTCTCAGGAAACCATTGAACAAAGAGATTCTGTGTTTGATAGCATCATTCATAGTATAATAAAGTACTTCTTACACTACTCTTTGCCAGTAATTAGAGCTATGTGTTTATAAGATTTCAATGGCTATAAAATAGGATAATTTTATGAGTTCCAACTCTAGAATTCTCATTTGATTCTCTCTCATATTTTCTACATCTTCACTGTGTTTCTTTGTGTTAATATATTATAAATGAATTTTTATTTACCTCATTGGACACATGTTCAATAATGACTTTCTTAAACAGTATTTTTAATTGTATGTACTTGTGTGTGCCTGTGTATAGGCATGTTCCCATGCATGCATGTGCCAGTGGAGAACAGAAGAGGGCATTGTATGCCCTGGAGCTCTTCCAAGTGGTTGGGAACCAAACTCGGGTCCCTGCAAGAGCAGCACACCGTCTTAACCACTGTGCCAACTTGCTGGTCTTGTATCTGCTAACTCCAATATGTGGATTTATCTCAAAATTAGCTTTTCCTTGAGAGTGAGTTCACTTTCTTGGTTTGTTTAGATGAGTTGTGAAGTATATTAAGCGTAACTATTAAGAGGTGGTAACTCTGGGCTATTTTCTTTCTTGGAGATTATTTGGGCTTTGTTTCAACAAAATGCAAGTGTAATTAGATTCAGACTTCCACTCTCGTTCCCGTGGGCAGGTAGACATAGCACAGGAATCCAGTTTTTGGCATTTTCTGGGGCTGCTTCAATTAGTCTGGCACAGGCGTCTGTCAGGGGCTCTGCAGAGTGCAGAACAGGTTTGGATTCAGGATTCGAGGTTCCCCCTTTAGCATTTTTATTTTGGGGGTGCCCTATTGGCAGTTGGAGGCTAGGACTGTTTCGGGTTCTCGTCTTTGTTCTTTATCATGGATAGAGAACTGCTTTTGCTCAGGGCTCAGCGCCCTCGGGTAGCTGCTATCTGTGTTCAGTGTGATGTGCTGGTCTCGGTGTTAAAGGGAGGGGCAGTCGAATGGAGGATGTCTCCCTAGCCAAGCACAAAACTCTAACTCGTATTTATTCTGTGAAGATGCACATCTCTTAAGGCCTGTCCTCCTCATTTTGTTTTCAGGTTTATCTGCCACATTCAACTGACTTACAGGGTTTTCAAAAATAAAAATAATCAGTCCTATTTGGACGATACAAGCTTTAAAGATAATCCCAGGTTTTCCCTCCTTGTAAGCTCACCGGGAAGCCACCACTTCAAGGTGATAGCATAGACAATTGACCCCAAGGCTACCAAAACAAGGCAAGAGAGCATGCAACACTGCAGAAACTGCTGCACTTCAGCAGAAAATGATAACCTTGACAGGGTTCATATTCTGGTGACCGACTCAGGGGTCTGGTCATGCTAAGTAGACACTCTGCCACCCGAATCCATCCTCTGACCCCATAGGATAGGTTTTAAGGAATAAGGCTTGAGGGCTGGAGATACGGCACAGCTATTAAAGGCTAGGCTCCCAGCCAAAAATATAAGAATAGGGCTTGGGGCTGAAATATCAGCAAATGAAGTCAAGACAATGGCATTAGCAATAATTTTACTTATGAATGAGAAGTAACCAAAATTATAAGATAGTTATTCTGCACCTGAGGTTAAAAAAAAAAAGTCTTCACAATATGATGACTAAGCAGCAAAGAAAGGCAGTAGAGACCTGCCATTTTAGACAGGAAGGGCAGATGACAGAGAATGACATAAAGTAGAGATAGAACTGAAGCTCCCGGTCACTATGTGATGATTGTCTCTTCTTTCCTGCAAGAGATCTGTCCCAAGATCCTGTGACTGTCTAAGACCATAGGCAGCACTAAATATACCATGTATGCACATGTAGGTATATATGTAGACATATGCACATATACACATGCGTAGATATCCAAGGGAGCCAAGCCATTGGATCCCTTGGGGCTGGAGTCACAGGCTGTTATTAGCTATTGGGATTGAACCCTGTCCCTCTGCAGAAGCAGCACCTTCTTGTAGCAGCTGAGCCTTCTCTCCAGTCCCTCTTGTAGACTATTTGTGACTATCACTGATACTCAAAGTTTACAAACCTTCACTCTTTCTTAACTTCCAAAATGCGTCTGAGTGCTTATATCAGTCAAATCCTGATGACTTCAGTCACAAAGCAGTCTAGAATTCATTCCCTGCCTGGTGTTCCTACAGCAACTTTCTGACCTTACTCCTTGATGGCTCCCTTCCTGGTGCTGTTAAAATAACTGCCCAGCAAGTTCCTCAGCCCTCAGCCATGGGCCCTGCCTTCTGCCACATCACTGATAACAGCCACAAGAGTAACTTAACAGGAACACAATTTAGCATATCACTTCTTAATTTAGGATGTGCCTTGCATGGATTGATAAGCACTGGGAGACATGAACTCAAAAGCATGACAGCTAGACAGTGCCCTTGTTGCTCACCCTGGCCACAGCCCTCCCACTCCTGGTTCTCTGCACGTGACATCCATGCCTGCAGTTTCCCTTACCCATGTCTCCCTTCAGCTGGTTACTGCCCACTGTTTTAGCAGGCTTTCTTGGAACACCAGCCCACAAATCATGACATGGAGACATATTATCAATTATGAATGCTTGACCTTATCTCATGCTTGCCCACTAGCTCTTATAACTTAATTCAACCAATTTCTCTTCGTCTACATTTTGCTTTGGGGATTTTTACCTTTCTTTAATTCTATATATCCTATTTGTTCTGCTTCTTCTGTGTCTGGCTGGCCAGCAGCTGCCTGGTTGGCTGGGCCCAGGCATCTCCCTTTCTTTCTCCCTTATTTTCTTTTCTCTCAAGCCTAGATTCCTCTTTCTATTTATTCTTTTTGCCCATCAGATCTGCCTGTCCCTTTAATGCCTAGCTATTGGACACTCAGCTCTTTATTAGACCAATCAGGTGCCTTCAGCAGGCAAGGTAAAACAAATGCAACACATCTTTACCTAGTTAAATAAAGGCAACATAAACAATGTAACACACCTTCACATAGTCAAAGTAATTTCCACAACACACTGTTCTCAAGAACCTATGGACTTTGTCACTATGTTGTACCTTCTTCCTGTTTCTTGCATATACTTTAATACATTGTGTTGACAGGGTTAGTTCATATGTCTGTACCCTCTCGTCCACCCCTTTTCCCAGCATCCCTCTATGCCCAGTGATGCACTTAAATTAAGATTTTCCCGTCTACTTGTGCTAAGAATAATTAAATAAACCCGAAGGGAAAGTTCAAGTTTTCAAAGCCTGAGGGTAGGGAGCAGAAAGAGAAAAGGAAAAATTCATTTTTTAAGACTAAATCCCACTGTACCAGGCTGCCAATGCTATAGAATGCAAGGAAGAAAGCTACTTTGTCACAAAAAAGTTTGAGTTGGGTCTTGCTGTAGTGGTTATTGCTGACAAGTTCCACCATACAGTTATTTTTCCTACTTTGCAGCGAGCAAGGGTATATAGTTTACTAAGTTCTCCTGGAAGGGTGGCAGGGATAATGGAAGATCTGACTAGCAGATTCCATGTGCCCAAGTAAGCAGAGAATCCATGGCAACAGGATCCTGGGCAGGGCATTATCTGGGGCTACAGAACTCCTAAAGTCCAATGTATCAGCTTTCAAATGTGGTGGCAATGCTGCTGTCTTTGTCAGAAGCTTTCAGTGCAGCCCATATAGACAAGCAAGCTGCAGCTCATACCATATGGGAGACAGATAATGCAACTTTCCCAACTGAGCAGCAGGCCCAGACAGAAGGATGGAGATACACTAAACACATGGCACCCACCCTGGAGTGCAGCACACCAGTCTGCGTTGATGCTCCTCAGGGCTCAAGGGCATGCTAATAATAGCCACATAGAATGCCAGAGAGTTTGCTTATTGAGGGCAGAAGCCAGCTTGACAACCAGCTTCTTGCTTCCTTGCTGGGAAGTGGGTGCTTTGGCTGTTTGGTGAGGAAGTCACAAAGGCTGACTGTGAAGAAAGTTGGGGTTCCCGCGACCTTGCCATTGTGCAACATGAGCTCCCACAGAGTGATGTACTTCAAGAGCACAACTGCAAGCTGAAGTTACCAATGTCTGTCTTAGACGGTTGCCATTTGAAGTTACCAATGTCTGTCTTAGACGGTTGCCATTTTAAGTAAATGAGAAAAATTCTCAAACACCTGATAAGAACCCAGATTGGTAAGCGCTGAAACCTGCTGTAGAACAATCTTTGTACACTGTAAATATGTTTTACTCTCATTAGTTAATAAAGAACTGTCTGGCCTATAGCTAGGTAGGAAGAGATTGGGCAGGAGAGCCAGACTAGGAGAATGCTGGGAAGAAGAAAGAGGGAGCCCAAGGAGTTGCAAGGTAAACACAGAGGAAACAGAACTTGTACAAAATAAGATAACATGCCATGAGCTACATGGTAAAACTTGGATAAGAAATACAGGTTAATTTAAGTTGTAAGAACTAGTTAGTAATAAGCCTAAGCTATTGGCCGAGCATTTATAATTAACAATAAGTCTCTGTGTTGTTATTTGGAAGTGGGCTAGCCTGGCCGGTCAGAGCTGACTGGTAGTCTGACAAAAAAAAAAAAAAAAAAAACTCCACCTACAAAAACATTGGTAGACATCCTAGGTCTACCAGAAAGGATAGTCAGTGACCTTGCTTGACTCATCTACGTAATGGCTTAGCAATTATTGTCTGATCATTTGTTTCTAAAATTAAGTGGCATTTTATAAACATGGGGAAAGTACCCATTGAAGAGGTAGTCAAAGAGGAAGGCCTTGCTCACTGTCCACTATCTTCCATAGCTAGCATCCACGCACCTGAACCTGTGCCTGTGCAGGAATTGAGTTCACTTGCTGTCATCCTATATTGATCATGACCTCCCAGGATTCTGCTGGGTTCCTCACACATCCTGGGAACACTCTGGGCAAGAATGGATTTTCTCCCTGTGTGGCAAGAAGAGGAGTGTACCACAGAGGTGCCACCTATCTGTTTAACAAAAAGCATTGCTGGAAGGCACAGCCAAGATTTATAGCTGGTTAGGCCACAGATTTACCTGACTTCTCCTGACCACCATGATGAGCTTAATAAAGAATGTATGCACTTTCCCCTTGTTTAAAACTGGAGTCTGTTCTGTAGAGTACAGAGTAGCCTGCAGACTTCTCTTGCAGTGAAGACGCATTTGATAAAAGAGAAACAAGAATGGAAAGAAAACAGAAAAAGAAAAAAAGAAAGGCAAGCAAGCAAGGAAGGAACTTGGGGGCTTACATCAGTACACAGTGTGTTCAGTTGAAGAAGAGCCTTGGGTGGGTGCTGGAGAGAGAAAGAGGGCTGGACAGGCAAGCAGATACCCTTGCCAGCCTCATGCCATGGTTATCTGCTCTGGAAGGGACAGGTCACCTGTTAAAGGGCTGGAGATGTGCCTGCTGGGCCTCTTGCTGGAACTCAATGGACTTGAGCCACAGCCTCAGGTATTCCAGAAGTCTTTGTGTCCTGATGGAGGAGCTGAGTGCAAGAAAGACACATGAAAAATTAATTCTGTGATTTCCCTTGTGGAAGGGCAGCAGAGCTGGACTGTGTACTTAGAAACAAGGGGGTAGGGTGGTGATGAAAACTGGGACACTTAAGTATTCCAGGACTGTCACAGTCTAGAGCAGGGCTCTGGGAACACAGGGCAGCGGGAGCTTCCACGGCTATTATTTACATCTGATATTCCAAATGCCCGAGACTCAGCAGCTGGAGAAGGAGAGATGCAAAAATTATTGCTTCTATTTTTCAGATATAAAAAACAAGTGGAGGCATTATGAAAATCACAGAGTATTAAAAATGGAAGGGATCTTGGCTTCTTGTGCTTAGCAAGGGGGTTTACCACAGCTCATCATACACATGGAGAGCCATACATATTCAAGTTCTAAATGCAGACAGAAATGATGAGCGAACAGACAGAAAAAAAATACAAAACAGCAGAGAGATGTAAACAAGCCCCAAACCCTGAGCCTCTTGAAAATCTGCAGCAAGGGAGTTTTTAAGGCTCCTGTAGCAAAACAAAGGAAGACAAATGACCTTCAAGGTCCCCTGACCCAAACCTCTCATTTTATGGATTAGGAAATGAAGGTCTCTATTATATTTAAAAGCTTTTCATCAATGAAATGCATTTCGTACTTTCTGTAGCTGAGCATGGAATTATTCCCACTTTAATGTTTCGGATTGATTTTTTTTTTTTCAAATGGGCTTTTATCACAGCACTGCTGACCTCCCAGAAAGCAATTCTACATTAGAGTGGCGCAGAACGCCTCTTGAAAAACTTAACCTTCAGGGAGCCATGACTTCACAGCGTCACAGAGCAGTCCCTAGGCTGGGAGCTCCATTATAACTTGCACCCCCCCCCCACACACACACATACACACTCAAATCTTGTCTTTAACCCTTTTGTCTCGTCGTCTCGTCTCTTCCTCAAGCTGCCTGGAGTTTTCCTAGCCCTTATTTTGGTTCAGTTGCTGGTCCAAGCAGGAAGTGAGAGGAGTCACAAAACCATGCTGACTTGGTGACTGTTCCTGAGGCTTGCCCCAGAACCAGGACAAGCTAGTCAGTGGGTGGGTCATGTGACACCTCAGAGAGGCAGCCTGAAGAAGACTCCTTCCCGGCCCTTGGTGGTTCCTTCCTCCACGCAACTTTCTATGAGCAAAAATCGCTGCTGAAGATGCTGAAGCAAAAGGAAGAAAATCCCCACTGGGCAAGGGCGTTGCTCCAAGTGGTCTTCCTCCAGAAAGCACAGCCGGGGAGTTCCTTCCAGTGGGTCCCATTCCAGAAGCTCTGCCTGGGATGTAGACACTAAGCCACAGTTTACCCCACCGCAGGGTAGTCCATATTGTCATCATCCCATGACTGTTTTAGGCGGTTTTGTTTGTGTGGTCAGTGCAACCCGCCTTGATCAGAAGACAAAGAGCATCTAGAACCTAGAAGATGTTCCTGAAGAGCAGAGGAACGTGCCACATTGAATGGCCGCTGTCTCAGGCATGTACTTTGGATCCTCTACCCACCCCCTCCGTCTTTGATTTTCTTGTCCCTTTTCCCCCCTAGGGTTTCCCTAGAGAGTTAAATACTCAAAAGTCTACGATTTGGTTCAAGACTCCCAGGGAACCCAGTAAACACAAACACTCACTTGCTGGGCCTTTGGATTCTTTGGTTTATGCTGGATTAGGCCATCTCGTCAGGCTCTCTAAGAATAACTCAGACCCTGAGGTGGTATGGGTTGTTGAAATTTTTGCCACCAGGACTTCATCTGAATCTTTTAGAAAGGAACAACCAGGTATCAGTCTCTCTTTTCACCCTTGGTCATGCAGATTGAGTGGACACAGTTCCCACTAGAGCTCAGAGGGAATCTGTAAGAACATGGGATTCGTTTCAGCCAATCAGAACACTGGGTACTCCTAAGGCATGACTTGCCAAGAGCCAGTCAGAACACTGGGTATTCCTGAGGCATGACTGGCCAAGAGCCAATCAGAACACTGTGTTCTCCTGAGGAATGACTGGCCAAGAGCGTTCACATGTTTTAAACTGAGCCAACTGGGGAATGATAAAAACTCACACCAAGACCTCGTGGTGAACAGTATGCTTACTTCTTTACTGCACTAAACCTCGACAATGTGACAAAAACATGCATGTCTTATCAACCATCCTCAGGGCAAAGAGATCCTGCAAGCAGGGGAAGCAGGATCCAGGACCCTCTCCTGGCTGAGCTGAGGCAGAGACCCCCGTCTTGACATTCTTTTGCACTGAGATTATTTTATGCATAGTTCATCTGTAACTGTAGGATCTTAGCTAACATATAGAATTCCTCTTTCCTTGCATATTTTCATTTTTATAACCCATCTTTTAGTTTGTTATGGCAAGGCTCTTTCCTAAGACTTGGTTTTTTGTTTTTGTATTGTTTTTAACTAAATGATGAGTATTTTCAAGACAGTGTTTAGAAGGTTTAAGCAACAGTGGTAAGTCAAGCTGGCTATTTGCCAACAAGACTGTTCTTTTTACATTTCTCTCTAGGCTTTTCCTAGATTCTGAGTTATGACATCAAAATCATAACAAAACTATATCGCGAGAATTTGATCAATGCTACCTCTGGAGGTAAAGTTGAACTGCATATTAATCATCTTTTAATTTTTAAGGGAATGCACGGCAGATTTATTGAGGCAATTAATCTGTGAGAAATCAACAATAAAATGGATAAAGTCATGTATGTAGTGAACAAAGCAGAAAATGCCTAACTGAGAAGGTTAGCTTCCCCGGCATAGCTGGCAGGCATCCCACAGCTCAGTAAACACAGCGCTCGAGGCTTTCTCCGCTATCCTATGGAAGTCCTCAAATGTCTACAAAAAGAAAACAGAAAGAAAAGAAAATGCTTTGTATTCCTGTCTGACAAAAATCTTTCTACAAGTTGTATTTACCCACACGGAGTTGAGAATTATCCTGATCTCTAGTAAGTCAAGGAAAAACACCTCAAGAGCCATGGTTGTGAAGGGTTTTGTTTTGGTTTGGTTTGTTTTGTCCCAGGGGGTCACACCATAACCATTTCAGGTTTGGTTTCTATTGAAGCAACTCATGCCTGCCTCTGAAACAGCCTTGATGAAAGCCAGCAGCTTCTGGTACAAGGCTAAATGAGAGAAGGTCCCTGTTGAGGAAGGTCACTTGCTGGGTTCTGACAAAACTCCATCAACTTACAAAATTTTAAAGAGTTTCCGCTTTGATTATAAAAAGCTCCAAAAATTAGTCTTGATCACAGAAAGCTGCTGTCATGAGGGAATGGGCCTGCTTCATTTCCACAGTTGTGCAAGAACTGCTAGTATGGAGAAGCCACTGTTGATGCTGTGAGCAGAGTGAGAGAGCATTGTGTGTGTGGTGTGTGTGTGTATGTGTGTGTGTGTGTTCATACACCGTGTATGCATGCTCATATGTGTGCATACATGTGGGGGCCAAAGTCAGCCTCAAGTGTTGTTTCTCCGAAGCCATCCACCTTGACTTTTGGGACAATCTCTCCCTAGCATGGGTCTTGCCAAGTTCACAAGGCTGAATGATGAGCTTTGGAGATCCAGCTGTTTCTGGGTCACTGACTGGGCACTGTTACATCCAGCTTTTTCTATGCCTTCTAAGTATAAAACCCTGCTCCTTATGCTTACAAAGCAGACGCATTGCCTACTGCCTTATCTTTCTCCCAAACCCAGAAAACTAACTTCTCCTTGTTTCAGAAACAGGCTTTATTTCATCTTCAAAGCTAGGCCTTGAAAAACAGACTCAAAACATTTAATGCCCACCATTTGTGCCACAAGGCCTGTACATGTGGGTGACCTTCTGTCTTCACTGTTAAGACCCCTGGAGCCTGCAGACAGCCTTCCTCCCCATCTTTAAGTGTCAGCAGCTTTAAGGCAAGAAGCCACGTCCTTTAATGGCTTGGGGCTAAGAACCCTGACTAGGGCTGATGAGGGAATGAAGGATGGAAGAATAGATGCGAAAGAGGTAGGAGCAGGTAGTGCTGCAGTTGCTGCGACACGGGGAGGAGGCACATAGCCAAAGGAACAAATATTAGCCGCTTTAAATTTTTGAACAATGTGGCCCAAATAACCAGCAGTTATATTTCAGATGCGTCTGGTAAATGTATATAAGTAGGTAAGACTGGTCAAAGGAGAAGCCTGTGTATTTTTTATCTAGTGTCTTGGTCACATCTTCCTATCCCTGTTTATATTAACGGCTTCCTCCATTCTGGGGGGAAGGGCATTTTGATAACTACCTGGAGTCCCAAAGGGCTCTGTACAAATATTTGGGAGGTGGCTTCCAGTTCTCCAATTTAGACAGGATTTAATATGTCACATGGATTGCCAACATGTGTGCTTAATGGTAGTCCCTTAAAATGAGAACAAATATAATTGGGAATTGGCTTGGGCCCACAGTAATGATAGCACAGATATCCGTTAAGTCAGCACAATCTAGAAATGCAAAAGACTCCAGATCAGATTGGCTTCTCTGGCTAATACTGCAGATCAGATTGGCTTCCCTGGCTAATTCTGCAGATCAGATTGGCTTCTCTGGCTAATACTGCAGATCAGATTGGCTTCTCTGGCTAATGCTGCAGAAATGACCCTCGATGAGCTCCCACCCCTCAGCTTGCTAAAGCATAGCTTATGATTCTCTTTGGTCAGAGAGACTGTCAAGATCATCTCCCTTCTTGTCATTCTCCAGGATGGTGCCGAGCACTGCAGTGAACAGCCCCCAGAATAAGCCCGAAGGTCCACCCTGGACATGTAAGAGAGGGGAGACGCAGGGAGTGAGTGAAATCCTGAACGAGTGTGCCTTGTTTGACATGGGCTACCAGTGCAGCTGCTGGAAAGGGCCAATTCGCCAAGCTTCGGGGTGGCACACACAAGGGAGTAGTCAGGCAGTCCCTTTGCCCACCCAGAGCCCCACATCTGTCATTTGCCCACTGATGGTTTTTGCCAGATGTAACATAAAAATTGTTAAACCAAAAGCAAACATGGGAACATGCTCTGGTCTATTGGCTGTGTATCTAACGCTCCATTTTCTTCACTTCTTTATTTGTTTATCTATCTATCATCTGTTTTTCTGTCTGTCTATCTATTCATCTAACATCTATCTATCATCTGTCTATATATCTTTCTATCACCTAGCTATCAATCATCTATATGTCTATTTATTATCTATCATCTACCTATCATCTATCTGTCTATCTATCTACCATCTATATGTGTATATCTATTTGTCTATTATCTTTCATCTATCTATGTCTCTATTATCTATCTATCTATCATCTATGTCTCTCATCTATCTATCTATCTATCTATCTATCATCTATCTATCTACCTTTCTATCTATCATCTATCTATCTATCTATCTATCCATTTATCAAACAGTCAAATTCATCCTTCCCTTCCTGGGAAACAAAGAACTTACCTCTCTAACCCAGCCCTCGAACTGATGAAGCTGCAATGTCTTCACCCCATTTCCATGGTTTATCAAAAATTTCCCTGAAGCAACACAGATAACTCCCTGTCTCCGCATGTCTTGTGTGGTAGACCAGATGCTTAGAATTCCACACTTTTTTTATCTGTATTTTTGCCTTTGTTTTAATGTTTATCTCAGGAGCATTCCCTCTTTTGATCAATTCAAGTTTCCCGTAGTCAGCTGTTTTAGGCCCATGGCTCAAGTCCCTGTTCGGGTGTCGCTAGCCCCACTCTGCATCGCTTCAGAGAGCAACCTAACTGGGCCAGTGAGAGAATGAAGAACTAACACACAGAAAAGCTGGGATTACGGGGACAGGGCTCTCTAATGGAAAATTCTCAACACACTGGATGCTCAGCGTATTTATCATAGACAGTTGAACAGGGAAGCAGCACTACGACATACAGATGGGCTCATCGTGCACAGCTGAAAAAGGAGGTTGGTTTATCTAATGTCGGTAGGAACAGTTTCTGGAAGGAACCTAAACATCCAGGGGACAAAGTTATGTTGGATATTTCCTGCACATGCTGGAAAGATCTGCCCAAGAACCAGGAGAAAGGCTTGCCATTTCCCATGGATCTAAGGTACTGCAGTTCTTGACATGGCCTGCCCAGGTCAGACAATACGCATTGGCTCAGGACTTGATATGTTCCCTCCAGCCAGAGTCAGTAAACCATTTTTGTAAAGGGTGACATAATACACATTTTAAAATTTGAGGATCACGAGGCTCCATGGCCACTCTACAGACAGCATGTAATGTATGCATGTCTTTGAGTGAAGCCATAGCTACACAAAGTGCTGTGACATGTGCTTCCTATTGCTATGATGAAACACTGTGACCAAAAGCAAGTTGGGGAGGAAAGGGTTTATTTGGCTTACACTTCCATATCCCTGTTTGTCAATGAAGGATCAGGATAGGAATTCAAGCAGGGCAGGAACTTGGAGGCAGGAGCTGATGCCTTGGAGGGGTGCTGCTTACTGGCTTGCTTGGGGTTTGCTCGGCCTGTTTTCTTATGGAACCCAGGACCACCAGTCCAGGGATGGCACCACACACAATGGCCTGGGCCCTCCCCCATCTAGCACTAATTAAGAGAATGCCCTACAGGCCTGCCTAGGACTTATTTTTTGAGGCATTTTTTTTTAAGTTTGGGTTCCCACCTCTCCAATGACATTAGCTTGTGTCAAGTTGACTTCAAACTACCCAGCACAGTGATGTTTGATACTAAATGGACCATTGTCCTTTAAAAAGCTCTTGAGTAAAGTCATTCAGAGAGTGTCATCTTCGGCAGAATCATCACAGTTTATTGTATTTTCAGCCAGCCTAGAATCCAGGCAGAGTTCTCTCCTGAAGGAACTTGTGCTTTGTTAATCTTTTTTCAAATTTACATTTTGAAAACAGTGAAATTATTTAATTTTTAAACAAAAGTGTTCTTTTGCCCAACCAAAGTATCACAACAATTTTCATTCTAAATTACATCTTGATGCTGTCACTGCTCTGAGTAGAATCTTGTGCTAACTCCAACTTTTCACCAAAGCATGGAAAGTCTGTTACAGAAAGCAAAGACAGCTCTCAGTCTGTGGGTTGAAAAACCCTTGGGTTAATTTGTAACAATGAAAATGCAGCCTGCAAATCAGATGTTTACAATTTACTTTACAATTTACAACAGTAGCAAAGCTGCAGTTATGAAGTAGCAACGAAAGGAGTTTTACAATCGGGGTCACTACATGGGGAATCGTGTTAGAGTTGCAGAGTTAGGAAGGCTGAGAAGCACTAGGAGGGTAAGGGACAGCTCTGTTGTTAGCTTGTTAATAGGCTTGAAGAGCTGGTTTCCTTTTATAGCTTGGCCTCAGCAGGTCGATTTCTTTTCTATACCTTCTGCCTTTTTAAAGTGGCAGAATGGACATTTGCTTACCTTGGGAAGTGTAACCACCCTCTGAGACATAAAACATAGCATTTGGTGGCAATCTGTCATACAGAGAAATTATCAAGGATTCGGGTAGTGAAACATTACATATTAAGCCAGTCAACTAAAAGGGTACTAAGTACTTAATATTAACTAACTGATTTTTTGATTGGGCTTAAACTGGCACACTGCAGAACGCAATTACCTTTGGTACAAACCACTGCCACAGCGTTCTATATTTCATCTGGGAGTGATTTAAGTCCCTTTAGTAAGTAAACCAGAAAAATTTAAGCCTGGGTCTTTATTCCCCTTTAAAAGGGGAAGTGTACCGCGTTGCTCATTTGTGTTTCGCCCGGCATCAGAAGGCAAATGCAGGGGAAGCTCAACCGTTAGAAGTTGTCCTTCGTCTCTTCAACTTAGCTTCTGACTGAGCAGCTTCTACAAGTTTTTGTTGTTGCCATTCTTGGGTTTAAGACTAGCATATATAAAATATGAGAGTCGGGTTCTTTGTTTTAGAGAGTTGAGAGAATATTAGATTTGAATAGATTCCCATGAATGCCCATAAACCAATTAGAACAGAGCTTACTCATTTTGGCAGACTATACAATGTGCTGGCATGTTCTATAGATTAGTATGTGCATATGGACACCTATGGTTATGTCAGCTCATGCATCCAGAAACGGCATCTTCTCTCAATCAGCATGGTGAATCTGCATCCCTGCTCTGGGACACAGTAATACAGAAAACAGAAACGAACCTATTGAGACTGTGAAGAAGAAACCCACAAAACAAACAGAAAAAAAAAAAAAACCTTCTAAGGTGATGGTTCTGTTCTGTCTCCTAAGGACACGGTTTCATTTACTCTGTGTAAAGAAATCACTAAGTCTCCCTGGCATCGCCGCGTTTCAGTCATGGGCTTGCCAACGGCCACCAGCAGGCAGAAATGGCAACACTGTGTGGACGGGACCACATCATCAGGTCTAGAGACCCAGCTAGGAAAAGGAAACAGAGAAAACGAAGGGCAGAACTGGGGCGGTCAGAAAGGAAAGGGAGGGAGGGGCCACAGAAAAGACTTGATTGTCTCTGAAAACACAGTGCTGTGGGAAGGAACAAGGGCCTACAGGGCCGGGGAGAGCAACTGGCTATGGAAGGCAAGCCATCTGGAATCTCCAGCAGAGCCTCCGAAGGTGTCAAACATAATTTCCCCAAAGCTAAATAAAAGCCATGTCTGTTACACAAACATGAAATAAGCATCTGTTAAAGACCCGTGTAAGTCACTGATGGAGGAGCCAGCTCGAAGACAAGGCTAAGTCATTAATGGAGGAACCAGCTCGAAGACAAGGCTAAGTCATTAATGGAGGAGCCAGCTCGAAGACAAGGCTAAGTCACTGAGGGAGGAGCCAGCTCGAAGACAAGGCTAAGTCATTAATGGAGGAACCAGCTCGAAGACAAGGCTAAGTCATTAATGGAGGAACCAGCTCGAAGACAAGGCTAAGTCTCTAAGAAAAATGGTGTATTGGTTCTTTGCTCAAAATTATCAGTGAACTAGTTTTGGTTTTGTGCTTGGGATTTTTGTTTGTTCGCTTGGTTGGTTGGTTTTGCTATTATTGTTCCGTTTTCTCTTCCTTGCATCTGGTGGCAGGGGGATAATAAAGTAAAATGCACGGTAAATACCTTGCATCGCTATCAGCCTTATCCCCAGTACAGAGTTCTGTCGCCATGTATCTCCCTCCAAAGCACAATCGTCGCCTTCCAGGAAAAAGAAAAGTAATGACCAGAGAAGGGGCACAGCGCAGAGTTCAGAGGTCAGCGGGCTGACTTCACTGTGGCAGTGAATGAGGGCAGCAGCAGAGGAGTGGGTCCCGAGTCACAGAGCTCCCACTGGACATTCGAATAGCAAACACAGGATTTCGTTTGCAGTATGTTCTTAAGGACTCAAGACAGGAGAATTATCAGTCAATGCTAAAATATTTTCCTAATTAGTTCTATTATCCGAATCTTAGAAAATTTAATAAATGGATGTTTTGTGCTTATAAATATTTTTTACATTTTCACAATGATATAAAATTATTCAATGTGCTGAGCAGTGGTGGCACACGCCTTTAATCCCAGCACTCGGGAGGCAGAAGCAGGTGGATCTCTGTGAGTTTGAGGCCAGCCTTGTCTACAAGACCTAGTTCCAGGACTGGCTCCAAGGCTACAGAAAAACCTTGCCTCAAAAAACCAAAAAAAAAAAAAAATTCAGTGTATATATATATCAGACATACATACACAGACAGACACACAGATACACACACACACACACACACACACACACACACATATATATACTGGTCAAGGGAGACGCCTGTGTACTTTTTATGTAGTGGCTTGGTCACATCTTCCTATCCCTGTTTATATCATATATATATATATATATATATATATATATATATATATATATGAGGCATTATATAACCCCAGGCATACATATATGGTAAATGACAACTTTCATGTCAGCTTCTCAGACAATGTGAGAAAAACATTGCTTACACCTTGAATGGTATTGAGAGCAAAAGGTGAGAGAGATACATCATCTACAAAACTGGGGAGCAAAACCAGAGACTTTGAAAATAACTTAATTATCTGCAAAGTGCAGATCAGGAATGAGAACAGACCTGTGGGTGACTCAGACACTTGGGAAAATGCTGGGAATGTGGAAGACCTTGCTTAGCAACAGCTGGAAGGAGAAGCTCAGCGTGAATCCGGGATGTTCAAGGCAAATGATGGGATGAGGACCTGCAGGGACCAATCACTTGCTTGGAGCCTCTCCTTGTTCTCTCACACGTAAATGCATCCTTGAGAAAAAGCCCTGTGGCATGTCCTGCTATGACACTGTTCTGGAAAGATTTAAGCACTGCTCTTTGTATGTGTGTGAAAAGCATGTGGGGTTAGAGCTCTCTTGTCAAGGAAAGATTTTGTAAGCAGGTGTGATTGACAGTTCTTTCCACTGAAAGAGCTGAAACTTAAGGCGGATTCATCATTATGATTCTCACGCCAAGTCCACATGTGGAGAGTGTAGATCTTTTGTCTTTCCAGTCCATTCATCATTATTTACAACCTCTGTGTTGTATGTAACCAAGATGTCCCCAAACCTCCCAGTGCAAGAGTGTCCCTGGGTCAATGGGAGGTGAGTGGAACCAAGTGAGTTTATCTACTTAAAGACCCACACCTTGGTTTCTGCGAAAGAGAGAGCCTCCTCTCCACTTCTTGGCTACTTGGAAATCAGTATCCCTTTCTGCCATGCCCAGTGATAAACTGTCCTACCACAGGCATAAAAGCAACTGGGCCAAATGACCACAAACTAAAACTTTGTAAACAACGAGGTCAAATGAAACTTTCCTGATCAGAAATCGGGTCAGACATGTTGTGGCAGCCACCCAAAATTGAGCATTGATTACAGCTCCTACTCAACAGGTGAATTCATTACCCACCGTTTGTATTCAGATCCCTCAGGCTTGAGGTGCTCCCGCTGATGGGAGTGGTCAGAATGAATTTTTAAAGTCTGTAGAATTTCTGATGATTAGCGTATATCCTAGGGGTGCTGAGAATGGAGTTGAGTCTGTAGGTTAATCTACTTGTCACAGAAGATGTATTGCAGAATAGCGCATGGGGCCCATTTCAGAGGGAGTTATGCAGTAGGCTGTAGGATTAAGAAACTCTGGAGGTTTTATCAATTTTTGAAATGAGTGTAGATAAAGTTTAAAATATGATCCAAGCAGATTATACTTCTGAGAGAGAGAGAGAAAGAGAAAGAAAAAGAGAAAGAGAGAGACAGAGACAAAAGGCATCATCTCTGAATTGGCTTCAGTGTAACCAAGATCAAAAGTCCAGGCAGTCCGTGGTCCTCTCAGCTGGGTGAGACAAGCTGGGATGTCCAGGGCATCTGTCTCTCACAGGCTCAAGACAAGGGGCATCCCAAGCTGTCAGTCATGCTACGCATCCAAAAAACAACATCTCACAAAGCATCTGAGATACTTTATGGGAAAGGGTTAAGTTTTTAGTGAAAATGAATTTTGATCAGGCACACTGATCAAAACCTTTTGTGTCAGCCTGCAGTTAAACACCACATGAACTTTCACTGGATTTTATGAATGGAAGTTGTGAGAAACCGCAGAGCTGATTAAGTATGAGTTGCAGTAAGAATGTTGCCACTAATTAAGAAAGAGAAGAGGGTTAGAGAGAGGGCTCAGTGGTTTTGAGCACTGGCTGCCCATCTGGGGACCTGGGTTTTATTCCCAGAACCCACTAGGCAATAGGTCTCTAACTCCAGTTCCAGGGGATCTGATGCCCTCTTCTGACCTCTGTGAGTATGAAGCACTCATGAGGTCCACAGACATTTGTGCTGACAAAACACCCCAACACATTGAACTAAATTTTAAGAAAAAGATAAAATGAGGAGACTTGAATTGTGATACCCCACACACGATAAAAGAAGAGATAAGTTCAGGTTTACATTTCTGAAATCTGCATGAACTCAATTGGATAAAATAACTTTGTGTATATAATTGAGCTAAGAATATTGTAGCAAGCTCGTCCTGGGTTATCTGGAAGGCTTTGACCCCAAGGCAGGTAGATGTATTTGGGGTAAAGTGGGGAGTCTATTTAAAGTAGCCCAGAGGGGCAGCACTGTAGAGCTGGCCCCGAAGGTGTAGGTGTAGAGGAACTGACCCTGGGGACAGGAAGCCAGAGAACGGGCCCCGTGGTGAAGAGAGGGGAGAGCTGGCAGGCTGACCAAAGCTACAAGTACCCAGGCCAAGAAACAGAACTATGTGTTGGCCCACCCAACAACCCATCTGTAACCTCTATAGCATGGGAGGGTGGGAGGGAGTCCACTCCTGTAGACCCAGGGCTACAGGATCGCCACAACACAGGGCAGCAAAGCCGTGTCCAGGAAGAGTTCCAGGGAGGGTCCAACATTGATGGTGGAGCAGTGACGGGGCCTCAAACCAGACCAGTGATTCTTTGCGATAAATGCCTGCAGTAAAAATATACAGATAAAGGGGTTTACTGCGCAACTCACTATGACACACTGCAGCTTCCATGACGAGATTTTCACCTTCTTTTTCTTCTTTTTTTCTCTTAAATTTTATTTTATTTTATCAGAGAGGGGATGGATGGGATCAGGAGGCATGATGAAAAGACACAAAGAATAAATAAAAGGTTTTTTTTTTTTAAAGTAACCCAGAAACTAGAGTTACCCAATATAACCCAACACACATCTAGGCCCAACACAGGTAGGAATGGAAAAATCGTTCCCCTTAGGGTATCCAGAGAGTCTCTGGCTCTTGATCTGAGAGCTCTCATCTCCAAACGATGAGAGAATAAGTTTCCATTGTTTAAGTCATTCAACTTGGAGCAATAATCTCCCTGTGAAGGTAGTGAGTGTATCTGTCCTACAAAGGAAGGGGGTATTTCCCCTACAGCGTTGGAGCATGTATATGATAGGAAGAAACACGAGCCAGGGATGCCATCAGTGCGTACTAATTTTCCAGTCTGGGAAATGGAGACAACAAAGGGCAAAACCAGCAGTAGAGAAAGGAAGAACAGACAACTTCATAGACATCTAGCGGCTAATCGAAGGGCCAGACCTGCTTCAGACTGCCCCTTGGGAATGGGTGAGTTGTCGGGTTGTAAAGGCCCCTGATTCTTTGGTTGGGAGCCCAGGACAGAGCTAGCTGCTGTTACATCCCTCATTCCAAGTAGCAGGTGGACAGAGGGACGATATCCCTTGTGTTAGCACTCAATGATTATTTCTTAGGTGGCACGTCCAACCGGTTACTGTTGTTGTCTTGATTTTGGTTGTTTGGTTGGTTGGTGGCAAGGGCCGGGTGCTGCCTGAGGGAAAGCTTCTAGAAAAGGAAGAGGCTCCAGAGAAATCCACACTTGCAGCTGTTTATCCAGCCTTCTCGTGCAGCATATGCAGGGGCTTCCCCAAAAGTCACATTAGAGGGATGGAAGCTCCGTTCTCATCGGAGCCAGGCAAAGGCAGGGGGACCCCAGAGAGACTGTGCTGCCAGTCTCCTATTTCTCAAATTCGTGTTCAGCGTGCGTTTAATAGAGAAGGGAGCAAAGCAATTGCTGCCAATAGGTGTCTTAAACAGAATTCGATGTTAATCTTTCCAAAGGGAACTTCTACTTCCTAAAGTTTTTTCCCATTTACAGAATCCAAACCATCATGTAAAGAAAATTAAAATCTTGTCTAATTTTCAACCGTTTCTTGTTCTCCAGCTTAAGAGCAAATGGATTCTTGAGATATTAATGGGTTCAAACCCAGATAAAGCTGGATGCAGCGGCACGAGCTTGTAATCTCAGCTCTCAGGGGTGGAAGTAGGAGAATCGGGGGTTCAAGGTCATCCTCAGCTATGTGGTGAATCCAAAGACAGCCTGAACTACTTGAAGCCTATCTCATAAAAACTGAAAAGCGTGGCCAGTGAGAAGGTGTGTCGGGTAAAGGGGCTTGCTGCCGAGCGTGACGGCTTGAGAGCCCACTACCCAGAAGCCACGTGGTGGAGAGCGAGCACAGATTCCCACAATTGTCTGTCAGCTTTTATCTGTGCACTCTGACAAGCCTGTGCACTACCCCACAAGACGAACAGAAGTAAACACAAACAAATGAACAAAATAAAAGCAGGAATCAGCAAAGTTTGCAAATTATTGTAAATCTAGGAACATTTTGTTCAAAGAGTCAGTTGGCTGTAATCGCCAACATCGAGGCGAAATCTCTTGTTGAGCATGTGCCACTAGAGCGTCTTTAAAACCTCAGCTGGTCATGTTCTCCCTCCTTCTGCTCCTCATTGGGACCTTGGGAGCTCAGTCCAGTGCTCCAGTGTGGGTCTCTGTCTCTATCTCCATCCATCACCAGATGAAGGTTCTATGATGATATGCAAGATATTCGTCAGTATTGCTATAGGATAGGGTCATTTCAGGTTCCCTATCCTCAGCTGCCTAAGGAACTAACTGGGGACCTTGGCTTGGGCATCTGGGAGCCACTCTAGGTTCAAGTCTCTTGCCAACTCTAAGGTGGCTCCCTTAACTAAGAATTGTGCTTCTGTGCTCCCCTATCCAACCTTCCTTCATCCCAATCCTCCTTTTTCCCCAAGTTCCCCCCATTCTCCCCTTCTCCCTTTACTCTCCCCATCTCCCCTTACCACCATCCCACCCCACCCCCAAGATCTCAATTTTCTCCCCGGCCATTTTGTCTACTTCCCATAGCCAAGAGGACAACTATATGTTTTTCCTTTGGTTCACCTTCTTACTTAGCTTCTTTGGGATCACCAATTGTAGACTCCGTGACCCTTGTTTATGGCTAGAAACCAATTATGAGTGAGTACATCCCATATTCATCTTTTTGGGTCTGGGTTACCTCACTCAGGATAGTGTTTTCTATTTCCATCCATTTGCATGCAAAATTTGAGAAGTCATTGTTTTTTACCGCAGCGTAGTACTCTAGTGTGTATATATTCCATACTTTCTTCATCCATTCTTCCTTTGAAGGGCATCTAGGTTGTTTCCAGGTTCTGGCTATTACAAATAATACTGCTATGAACATAGTTGAACAAATGCTCTTGTCATATGATCGGGCATTTCTTGGGTATATTCCCAGGAGTGGTATTGCTGGGTCCAGGGGTAGGTTGATCCCGAATTTCCTGAGAAACCGAAACACCGATTTCCAAAGTGGTTGCACAAGATTGCATTCCCACCAGCAATGGATGAGGGTACCCCTTCCTCCACAGCCTCTCCAGCAAAGGCTATCATTGGAGTTTTTTATTTTAGCCATTCTGACAGGTGTAAGATGATATCTCAAAGTTGTTTTGATTTGCATTTCCCTGATCGCTAAGGAGGTTGAGCATGACCTTAATTGTCTTTTGGCCATTTGAACTTCCTCTGCTGAGAATTCTCTGTTCAGTTCAGTGCCCCATTTTTTAATTGGGTTAATTAGCATTTTCAAGTCTAGTTTCCTGAGTTCTCTATATATTTTGGAGATCAGACCTTTGTCTGTTGCGGGGTTGGTGAAGATCTTCTCCCAGTCAGTAGGTTGCCTTTTTGTCTTGGTGACAGTGTCCTTTGCTTTACAGAAGCTTCTCAGTTTTAGTAGATCCCATTTATTCAATGTTGCCCTTAAAGTTTGTGCTGTTGGGGTTACACATAGGAAGCGATCTCCTGTGCCCATCTCCTTAGGGTACTTCCCACTTTCTCTTCTATCAGGTTCAATGTGTTCTGACTGATAGTGAGGTCTTTAATCCATTTGGACTTGAGTTTTGTGCATGGTGATAGATATGGGTCTATTTTCATTCTTCTACAGGTTGACCTCCACCATTTGTTGAAGATGCTTTCTTTCTTCCATTGTATACTTTTGGCTCCTTTATCAAAAATGAGGTGTTCATAGGTTTGTGGGTTAAAATTCGGGTCTTCTATTCGATTCCATTGGTCGACTTCTCTGTTTTTATGCCAGTACCACACTGTTTTCATCACTGTAGCTCTGTAATAGAGTTTGAAGTCAGGGATGGTAATGCCTCCAGACAATCCTTTATTGTATAGGATTGTTTTGGCTATCCTGGGTTTTTTGTTTTTCCATATAAAGTTGATTATTGTCCTCTCAAGATCTGTGAAGAATTTTGATGGGACCAGTCGGGACCACGAAGGGTGCACCCACCCACTGAGACAGTGGAGCTGATCTATTGGGAGCTCACCAAGGCCAGCTGGACTGTGACTGAAAAAGCATGGGATAAAACCGGACTCTCTGAGCATGGCGGACAATGAGGGCTGATGAGAAGCCAAGGACAATGGCACGGGGTTTCGAACCTACGTAATGTGCTGGCTTTGTGGGAGCCTAGCCAGTTTGGATGTTCACCTTCCTAGAAATGGACGGAGGGGGGAGGACCTAGGACTTACCACAGGGCAGAAAACCCTGACTGCTCTGTGGACTGGAGAGGGAGGGGGAGAGGAGTGGGGGGAGGGGGAGAAGGGTGGGAGGAGGGGGAGAAGGGTGGGAGGAGGGGGAGGGAAATGGGAGGCTGGGAGGAGGTGGAAACTTGTTTTTTTTTTCTCCTTTTCTCAATAAAAAAATGGAAAAAAAAAAAAAAAACCCTCAGCTGGGAGAGCCAGTCACGGCTCAGCGGGAGAGAGCTTGCTTAGCCTGCTCTGTTCCTAACAGGACCGCAGCAAAGAAAATCTGCTTCATATTTTTGTCTCCTCCTGAGGGTTTAGAAGCACTCGAAGTTCACCAATTCCAAGACAAGCCCTTCCCAAATGAACACCGAACAATGCCAGGGGTCTGTGTGCTTCTTCCTTTGCCAGTGCACCCCTCAGGCAGCTAATTTTCCCATCTGAACCTTAGCCTGGAGCTCAGGCTAATAATAGCCTCCAGCACTCTGTTCTTGAGCCCGCACTGGGGCATACTGACCACTAACAGCCTGTTCACAGAGCTCTATCCATCTAAACTGCTTCCATCCTTCACAGCACAAGATACAACCTATAGCTTCTGACGCTGACAAGGCTATAGCTCACGCTAGCCTCTTTCCTAATGGCAAGGTGTGGCCATTATCGCATTTATGAGTTATTCTGGGAAATCTAATCAACCAGAATTTTCTATTAAAACTTTGACTTTACAAAGTTTTTAACACAAAGGATGTATTTTAATTATTCAGAGAAAGAGATTTTTTAAATATTTATTTTATATATGTATATAATATGCACAGGTGTACGTAATATGTGATATGTACACCTGTATATGGTTGCCTAGGGAGACTGAACGAGGGCGTCGGATGCCCTGGAGCTGGAGTTACAGGTGGTTGCATACTGCCAGATATGGGTGCTGGGAACTGAACTCAGGTCCTCTGCTAGAGCAAGAAGTACTTTAGACCCCTGAGTCATCTCATCTTCCCAGCCCCAGAAATAGATTTTGACATAGAAGTTATCATTTTCTTTTCTATTGTCAAGACAACAAAATTTGAAAATGGTGATCCCATGTGCATGCCCAGGTGGTCAGTATTAGTCAGACATTGTGGGGAGAAAGAAGAAGAAAAAGACATGAAGCTAAAAGATGAACACATTGCATGGTTATGGGGAGCCCTGCAGGGGTGGATGTTAGGTATGGTATACATATGACTGTATTTTATTCATATTTGATGACATTCTCAAAGCATAATAAAGGACAATCAAAAACTCCAAACATAGAAGAACAACCAATATAGAGAGATCTGAGTGGGGCTGTTCATAAAGTAAGCAAAGGCTATAGCATCCTGACCCTGGAAGGCCCATCACTCAGTCCCTTTCACTAATACAATATTTCTCTTGTTCTAGATGACATGTTGATATCTTTCAAACTTCCACAATTTGTTGGCCCTATTTTTTTTATCTCTTTGCAGTAACAAATATATCAACTTTCTTAGAAAAATGCTATTCTAGATTACATGCACTATTGCATTTAGTGAGGGTTTACCATATAGCAACACTTGTGCTTGGCCCTAGAAATGAACTGTCAGAAGCAGAGAGACGTCCCTCTCTGCTGGAGTCCCCAGCACTTTATCCTGTGTGCTAATACCTCCAAAGTCTCCTCTGCTATGGATCACTTACCAGGTGTACCACATGCTAAAATCAATTGTCTTCTCAACCCTGGCTTGTCATTTGGTGAAAGACTATCTGGGTAGCTTTGCTGTGCGGTTGTTCGCCAGCACCTGGTGTTTGATGTTGCAGAAAACTAAGGAAGCTGCTGATAGCTACATCCCCACAGAGCCTGCTGACATCGTCACCACACCCCCACCTAAACACCAAGGACTTTTGGGTGAGGGATCCGAGGTTGAGCTGCTCTGCTAACAAACTGGCCATCTGGAACCTCGGTTGGCTTGTCTATGAGATGGATGGACTAGAGGGAGCAACTCCAGGTTTCTCTTGGCTTTAGCGATGTAAGAATGATGAGTAGGGTAAGGCTTGGTTTTATTTTTTCTATCGTGAGCTTCCAATTAGAGAGTCCCATTGGGTAGAAGCTTAGATTCTCTTTAAAGACCGTGACCACAGTTGTAGGGGAAGTTGCGCTGGAACACCCCATGCCAACAGAACAACTCACGGCCGCCATGGGCACGCATTAATCACTGTCACAGCAGGAGGCAGAGGTTGCTGGTAACTGCAGAGTCTCTGCCCCTGGCTGCTGGTGGAACACACAGAGTGTGGGGAGATAGAGAAGAATGTGGTAGCCAATAACACTCCATTACCGTGTTAGGCAAACCTTTGAAACTGACCAAAACCCAAGATAGAGTTAGAAGAAAGATTATGTTGACTTCATGAACATTTCAATCCCCCATGGTGGGAGGAAGCAGAGAGAGAACACCTGGACTCCCAGGCAATCTGTTTCTCCTACATTTTGTGTGGGTTCCCAGTCTGTGGACAGTGCCACTCCCATTCAGGCTGGGCCTTCCTCCCCTATTTAGCTCTCTCTACAAACACCCACAGGCACATCAGAAGTCTCCTAGGTGCCCCTCAGTCTGCTGAGGCTGAGAATCAAGAAGAACCCTCACAGTTTCTGAGTGGGGGAATCTCTCTCTTATGTGGCCTTGGTTTCAACGGCTGGAGGTACTGGAACTCAGTGAGTGTGTAGTCCACACTCCAGACCTTAAGCTCTGAATGGCAGCCATGCAGAAAGACCCCACAGTGTCATCTGACTTAACTGATGCCAAGACCTTTCATGGTTTCTTAAGTCTCCACCTACAGGACAGCCACGAGGCTTCTGACTATGGGCTCTGAAGGGCATGAGTCCTTGGTGAATGATATTTTCCTTTACTGATATGAATGGCAGGCTTTCATTTAGCCCAGTATTCTCCCTGGCTCATTTCTCACTGATTTGACCTTATGGCCTAATTGGGTTTCCTCCAGGCCCCTCTACTGCTGTATTTCTATTCCAGAATAATCAATTCTAATGGCCCTAATAAGTCCTCACTGAAAACCCCCATACCATCATCTCTAGTTTGAACTCCTGGTTTAAAAAGAAAGTCAAATTTTTGATTCCTTATTTTTAAATTAAAACTGCTATTTTCTATTTAAAAAAACAATAATAAGATCAAAGCCACAACGATACAGAGACACTGGGTCACTCATATACTGGAAGGAGTACTGAAATGGTGTAGTCATTCAGTGCCATGATATGAAAAGGCATTCTAAAACTAAATACACAACATGAACACAGTCGTGGCTGCACACACAGAGTGTCCGTGACATCTCTACTCAGCATAACTATGCAGCGGAATGACACGTGTGTTTTCAGAGTGGGTAGTGACAGACTGGATGGCCATATCATGAAATAGTACTCAGCAGTGAAAAAGGAATGAGCCCCTGAAGTGTGCCATTGTGTGAGTTTGCATCGAATCAGGCTGAGTGAAAAAGCGAGTCTCAGAAGGTGACTGGAGAAGCAGGCATGCTGGCCCAGGACCGTAATCCAGCATCTTCAGAGAAGTCTAAACAAGGACCAGCAGACTTAGCGTATATGGGGTAAGGCCTTTTCTGTGTTTAGTAAATGTGGACAGTTTCTTGCTGCAGCCTCACTGGGATGAGGTTGGCAAGTCCCCTGAGGCCCCCTTTAGCCAGGCTCTTAGTGGTGTAATGGTACTACCTTCTGTATGTTCTTGCACTGGTGATTAGGGTTGACCTATGGATTTGAGGTTGCACAAATACTCAGAACAGAGAAGTTTGTATTAGTATGACATTCCTGAACTGTCAAGGTGGAACTGGAGAACTGGATGGAGATTGGAGGGTAGGGAGAGCAGTGGGGATCGGAAGCATAGGAAAGAGATTTTTTTCAAAGCTTTGTTTATGTATATGTGTGCGTATATTCAAATGCCAAGAGAGCCCACAGGAGGATGTCAGATCCCCTGACACTGCAGGCACAGACTGCTGGGGGGCTGTCTGATGTGGGTGCTGGGAGCCTGACTCTGCAACAGTTACAGGAACCCATATACATGATAGACTTGCAGATTTACACCCATAAACATACGTGTAAGCAGAGCAGGACAAATAGAAGAACACGAGTAGATTACAGCAATGTCAAAATCCTGCTTGGAATCTTGAACTATGGTTTCCAATAGCATTCTCATGGGGAAACCAGCTATAAAACTTGTGGACTTTCTACATATTAGCTGCCACACAAGAATGTAAAACAGATAATTACCTCAAAATAAAATGAGGCTTCCAGTATTTATGTGGAAAACAGCCTAGCCAGACAAAGTCTGTGTGACAGGTTGGAGGGCAGTGCTTGCTCAAGGTTGGCTATATGCAACAGATTCTATTAGAGCTAATTCAGGCACAAAGGGGTATAACCCAGAGATGGAGGGGTTTCACAAATCAGGAGTGCTGAGAAGCAGGCTGTGAGCTGGGTCTAGAGATGACTCCCTGCAAGCCACTGACGGGCTGCCAGAATTGGAACACAAGCCCCCCTCCCCACCTTCTGGACCACACTGCCTTGTGCCTGCTTCTCCTCAATCAACAGTTGTGTTGCCTGAGAAACTCCAGGCACAGCACTTCCTGCCCCCTCTCTCTCACTCTGTACTTTAGATTCAGGGCACATGGCTTTCCTGGGAAACCTAAGGGGCAAGGGAATCGGAGAAACGTTCCTTCTACGTTTACAGCTACTAAAGGGTAAAGCTAAAGGGAAACCTGGCTTTGGGAATTTGAGTGGCATTTAGTGGGGCTTTCTTCTGCACATATATCAGCATTTCTACTGGGAGTGAGTCTCTCTATATCATGGGGTAATCCATCATTTTCTTCTTGTTCTCTGTGTACTTTTCTGTGTGTGTCTCTTAAAAAAAAGATATGCTAACATTAATAAAAGCAAAAAACCTATTCCATTTTAAAAGCCAGGCAAACAAGTCGTCAGTGAGTTGGTAAGGAGCATGGCAGCGGGGCTGCAGCGATTGGGATCTGATTATCTCCAAAGCACCTTCACAGTCTGAGAGCCTGCGCTGCCATGATAAATGAGCATCCAGCCAGACACTGGCAGGCTCGGAGCTGGGAATTAAAATGTTGTCTCTACGAACAGTGGCAGGGCTGTGAGATGGCTCCGTGGGTAGAGCTGCTTTCTGAGCAAGTCCGATGACCCAAGTTCAATCCCCAGAGCTCAAAGTAGAAGGAGAAAACCAGAAAGATGTCCGCTGGCCTTTCCACTCTTGCCTTGTCATGTGTGTACATACATACACACACATGTACACATAATACACACAAAGGAACACATAGCATGCAGACACACACACACACAGATATACACTAGAACAGGCACACACTCATGTACACAAAACACACATACACACACATGCATACACAGGACCAACACACAGGCACATATAATTCACAGACACACAAATAGGTATACATAACACACATACACAAGCACATGCATACACACACATACACAGGCACATACATACATGCAAAAGGACCAACATACAGGCACATATAACCCACAGACACATGCACACACAGGTACACATAACACATACACAGGCACACACACAGAGGCACACACATACAGGCACACATAACTCACAGACACACACACATACAACAGACCCACACATAGGCACACACAATTCACAGACCCACACTCAGGCACATGTAACATACATATACAGCACATGTGTACACAAACATCATACAAGAGCTGTAGCAGGGAGTGACAGGCTGGGGAAGGCAATATTGAGGGATGGGGGGACTCCAGCAAAGTCAGAAGCAGAAAGTGAGGATGTGGTCTGGGCTAGTTGTTACCCCATGAAAACTCAGGCCCATGGTCATTTAACCTCCCAACATCTTTTTAATAATCATTATGAAAGAAATCATGATTCTAAATGCTGTTTTCAACCCTAATTGTGGTCCTTGCAGATGAGGTCAGGGCCAGCAATCCTTGTGTGATCTGTCCCTACAACGTTTTTACTGCAGCTCAGTTTTTATAATTTTATGATTTTTTTCTACCAATTCTGTGGAGGCCACATAAGACACTTGAAGCCACAAAGTATGCAAGCAGCCCTTGCTATACCTAAAATTTGCTTTTGAAATTCAAGGTCTAGGGCATTGCCTTTGTCTCTGCCCCTTCCATAGGCATCATGTCAACTGGTGGGGCATAGAGGAATCCTGTGTTTACTAACTTCTCCAGTCTTAACAGCTGTGAGGTAGGTGAGTGGTTAAAAAAAATGTGGTGTGTGTGTGTGTGTGTGTGTGTGTGTGTGTGTGTGGTGTTTCATGTATGGGGGCCAGAAGAAGGTGTTCAATCCCTAGGAGCTGAAGCCATTAGCATCTGCAGGACATCTGGCTTGCTATGTGGGTGTGGAATCCAAACTCCAGTCTTCATGATTGTGTAGTAAGTGCTCCTGACTGTTGAGATATCTCTACAGCCCCCAAAGCAAGTGTTATTCCCTTGTGAAAGATGAAGGACTTGGGTACAGAGGGGTCACGCAGTATGGATGCCCATCTTCAGTACTGAGCACATCTTCATGTCTGAGCTCTGTTTGCACAGAGTTAGCAGAATGACGGCCTGTGTTGCTCTCAAAACTGGAGTGGAGTCACTGATACCAAGGGACCATCTGCAGGAGTTCCTCAATCCCTTCTGCTCTTTAGCATCCCAACCATTTAGAGACATTTTGAAAACCCAGTCTCTTTTGGATTCCCTGTCAAACCTAGTACTTACCTGTGCATAGGCCACCTAGAAGTCTAGGGAGCTAACTTCCTATAATGGGGGACAAAGATGAATCAGAAATAAAAATCTGCAGGTACACTTTTCTTGGCTACCCTCAGGAAGTATTTTTTTTATATAATCTCTTTTTTAAAAGACACACAGTGAGATTTAGAAATCAACATGCCATAAAAAGGTGCCATCCCACGAGAAGGTGCCATCCCACGAAAAGGTGCCATCCCACGAGAAGGTGCCATCCCACAAGAAGGTGCCATCCCATGAGAAGGTGCCATCCCACAAGAAGATGCCATCCCATGAGAAGGTGCCATCCCAGAAGCACGGCATGGGCTTCTGTCTGCTCATTGGCCTGCCTCAGTTTTTTAATCCTGTTTTTAGTGTTCTGTGCTCCAGGCAGTGTGACTATACAATCACTCACCATTTACTTTGTCAGTAGGAACCCCAACTTGCAGGAAGAACTTTGGCAAAGTTACAGCTGGTAAGATCCAAGGCCAAGATTAGAGCCCAAATTCTGTTTTCCAAAGTTGTGGTGTTTAACTACTTATTATCCTGCATCAAAAGAGCTAGAGAAAGAGATAAAAGCCATTAAGTTATTTCCCACAATTCCTTTAAAAGAAGAAATCATAAAACAAAGTATTATAGTGTGGGGTGTGTGTGTGTGTGTGTGTGTGTGTGTGTGTGTGCGCGCGCGCTCTCCTTTACCAAGCAGATTCCAGGTTGTCAGGTCTAGCAGCAAGCACTTTCACCCATTGAGATAAGCTGAGAACCAATAAGGTCACCTCTAAATTAAGCCTCCCCTAGTCCCCAGATTTGCCCCTCATGAACCCCATATTCTCTTTGTTTCCAGCTGGGCACTGAAGTCTCCTGAATCAAATGGTAATTTTGTTTATTTTATCTCCCAACAAGAGTATGATGGTGATCCCAAGGTCCTAAGGAAAGGACTGCATATGAGACACCTCATGGAGCACCTGCAGGGTCATTTGGTGACAGCCACAGAGGTGTGCTCCTGAACACAGTTTTGTTTAGCTTGGCAAAAAAAAAATCCCAAATTGTATCTGGTAAACGCTCACTCTATTCTTATTACAAAGTAAATAGGAAGCCAGGTGCAAAGGAGTAAGTTATATAAGCTTGGAGAGACCCACATCTGCAGGGAAGATGTATCAGGAAGCAACAGTGAGCTGGCTGCGGTGGAACTTCCTTGTAAATCTGGCACTTGGCACTTGGCAGTATGAGGCAGGAGAATAGTATTACCAAGAAAATTCAAGGACAGACTGAGTTCTATAGCCAGTCCCAGTATGAACGCAATAAAGCAACAAGAACCCCCAGCTATCAATGGCTGGGATGTAGCTCCATGATAGAGCACTTGCTTAGTGTATACAAGACCTTGGGTTTGCCCTTCAGTGCTACAAAGAAAAAAACACCGTGCTGAATGTTCCGACCACAGTTTCCTTCTTGCAGTTTGAGTTGGCTTTCAAGAGTGCTTTTAAGCAAATAAATTGTTAGAGTTCTAACTATTTAAGGAGTGCATGGCAGATTTTTGTAGTCTGGGGAAAGCCCAGGATGTTCAGACGATTGGTGCTGTATGGGACCTCGTGCACAGATGACTCAGACAGCTGCCACTCCGCCATGAATACTGACACCTACTCAGTCCTGCTGCCCTGCCAGGGTGTCCCAATCGACTGTCCCTGCTTTAGCTTATGTAAGTCTCATAAGCAAGCCTAGCACCTTCCTCAACATACAGACGAAAAATAGAGCAGAGTGACTAATCAGTCTATGGGCACTGCGCATGAAGCCCAAGAGTAGGGATTGACTGAACATAACCCCAGGGCACAGCATATGTAGACAGGAACTACTGGAACACAGAAGAAGGGTAAAGGACCTGGAAAAACAGCAGACAAGGCTGGAAAAGACAGTGAGTACAAAGCCTTGGGCCATGTACTGACTCAGCCATGGAGATAATAGATTGAGCACACTCTTCGAAGGGGTGCCGCTACTTACCGATGGTGGCCAAGCCTGATTCCTTCTCAGCAAGACTGAACCCCAGCTCGGCCTGCGAGCGGGGCCATCAACTCTCCCACATGATAAGAAGGAAAATTGCCTCTTCATCTCCATTATTGCTTCGCTTAAGAAAATGTTATTAACCTTTCCAAAACTTACCATTTTGTTTGCTTGGAGTTTGGTCAAGGCCCGCATTTATCTCGAAACCGCTAGTTTCTGCACATTTTTTAATTGAAGGGCTTTAGGGCAAATTCAATTAAGTTGTGGTATATGAACTGAAACTTGCAATATATTAAAAATATTCCGCTGCACAGTTCACTAATTACCCAATTTGTAATTTGAGTCCCATTGTCGTTTCCACACTAACTCAGAAGGCACGCTCGGAAGAAGTGACTGAGGGCTCCCACAGCCACGCATGTCCATAGGCAATCGGCCTTAAAGGCAGCCTGTCTGTGACGAGGCTACTCTAGGGCTTAGGGAATCACAGAGCTGGAGGGGCCCCGAGATCGGCTTCCTAATCCTTCGCGTCGTGTGAGCAAAATGGTGCTCAGGGGAAGGAATCCTTTCAATAAGGATAACAGATAACAGAAACCGGGGTCCTGCCTACTGCTCAGCGCGTGTTGTTGGACAATTCAAACTTCCTAGAAATCCCGTAGTAAGGGTGCGAGTGTCTTAGGCAGTGGAGCTTAACAGAGACGTGAATGGATCTGTCACTCACAGCTCTGTGACCCGCACATTCTTTCTAGTCGCCTCCAGTTTCCACCCCCTGCCTGTATTTGTTACCAGGAGTCAACAGGGGACGAGCCCTGTCCCTTGCATTCTGCTCCCAGCTGCCTTGCAGGGAGCGGAGGGGAAGAGTGGGTGGCGGGATTCTGGACCTATGCTTCCATCTCTCTGGACTGGCGATAGCAGAAAGCACTTCAAGACTCACTGTGCTATCTATTAGCAATTGTTTCTCATTAACCACAGCTGTCCGTCTCTCGTTAGCACAGGCAAAGCCGGGCAAGAGAACAGCTGCTTCGTCTCCCCACACAATTGTTAGGGCAAATGTCCATAAATCATTATGCAAATTTGTCAACTGAGACCATGTGGGTAGAAGGGTTTTCAATTGCAGGCACTGAACTTTATGCTTCAGGAATATTTTAGGCAGATATAGCCTGTAATATGGAAAATAATACTTGATATTATTTCCTTTTAATAAGTGCTGTTATGACATCTTTTTAATTAAGGTCAGTTTTGACAAAAAATAATACTGACAAATCAACCATTCAATGCAACTATTTAATTTTTGTTCATGGGGGTCAGAAAAAAAAATTCTGCTTGAACATTGAAAAATATGGCATTTACATATATGCTGCAATATATAGCATATGTTGCTTGTATATTATATCACTATCTACTTTTTAAGAACTTTCAAGTTTTTAAAATATATTTTTATCATTAATGTCCTTCCCTTTTCTCCAGCCACTCCCTCAATCCCTCTTAAATTGATGGACTTTATTATTGTTTCTGTTACACGCATACATATAAACACATAAATATATAAACCCAACCTGAGAAGTCGGTTGTGTGTTGCTTGTATGGACATGATTTCAGGGTTCACTACTTGGCACTGGATAAGCGATTCAGGGGATCATTCCTGGGAAAGACCAATCTCCCTCTCTCGGCAGTCATTAGTGGCCCGCAGCTCTTAGTCTAGTGCTAAAGTGTATTCTGATTCCCCCTTCCCACACTGATACGTCTGTTGGTATTGTCATTGTCCAGGCCTTGTTTAGCCAGCCATTGAGATGTCACAGAAGTAGCTTCTCTGTTACTTCTCAGACTTCCTGATATCCTGGCTTTTACAATCTTTCTTCCCCATTTTCTATGGTGTTCCCCGAGCCTGGGATTTAGGAGCTGGGCACCTCACAAGTAACTGATCTCTTCATTTTGGCCAATTGTAACTTTTTGAAATGGTCTCCATCTGCTGCCAAGGGAAGCTTCTTTGATGAGGGATGAGAAATACACTTATCTGTGCGTATAAGGGTGAGTTTTAGAATGCAGTTAGGACGGTCTAGTAAAGGGGCAGCAACAGTTTCTCCTCCAGGATCCATGACCTCAGAATAGCCCCAGGCAGTTGTCTAGATTTCCAGAATCAGGCATATTTTCTCTCCTGTTGCAAGGGTCCTACATACAATCAGAAAACTCTTGGTTACCGCCAAGATATGAATGCCACTATTGCAGCTTTACAGATACCTGGCTATGTTCATCATTCTTAGGGCTCAAAGGTATCACAGCTCATGGAATCATTCACTGCTTCCTTCACTTAGAAACGTGCACAGCATATTCTGACACTATTAAAGATAGTTCTGAAGGGAGAGCCTTTGGAGTTTTATATTTAAACTAATACGTGCTCCTTATTCCTTTTTGTTGTTTCTTATTTAAATTACAGTTTTATCTCTGTGTTGTGCTATAATTCAGTAGTTTCTCTGTCAGTTTTGTGGCTATCTTAATTGTTGTGGAGTGTATATTTAGGCTTTTCCAACCCTGATTTGCTCATGCTGAGAGGAATTAATATTTGGGCTAAAAATGTGAACATTCTCATCTCATTTGCTATACATGAACACACTGATCACCAAGAGTGACATACTAATCCTCATGCCACTCACAGAGCATGCATGTGTGTGTTCTCTAGGAATCTTACCATCTCGTCTTTTATAAATCTATATATTGCTAGTTTTCTAGGTTATTTACAAAATGTACTAAATTTTCTATATGTCATTTATCTGATCAGTTTATCGACTCCTTCATTATACTGATCATCAAGAAACATTTATCAAATAAATGGCTTTCTAGGAGCTAAAAAAAAAATGACTTCAGTATTCAAACTGGTCCATGCCCTTGGTGTATACAAGGCAGATTTTACATGTGCTGGAGAAGCCATGGATAGGGCACTGCGGGAGTATAGATGGAGTATTAACTTGAGATAGGTGTATAAAACATGATTTCAGGCACGAAGTGACAAATGATGAATGTTAGTATTCCAGAGATAGTCAGAAAGAAATCATGAGCAAAGGCATGGATATATGAGAGGGAAAATCAGCTTGAAGATGTATGGACCCAGGCTCTGAGATCTGCAGAGCCAAGAGAGTTAAATTACAGGAAAGGAGATGGGCATATTAGTTTGTAGTATTTTGGAACAAGCATCAATCAACAATTCAAGCTAAGAATGAATAGGAGGAGTTAAAGACAATTTGCTATAAAGAACTGAGGTATTTTAGTGAGTATCTGGGCACAATAATGCATTCAGCTCTTAGAAGCAACTATAATAGAAAATTAAACTTCCAGGCATCTATACTCTCTTTTCTGTTTTTGCTATTTTTAGTTTTATACTTTTTTGGCTCTTTGGGGCCTGCCACCCAGCTCCCAAATAAGTCCACAGAATCTTATTCTTACTATGAATAACCAGCCTTAGCTTAGCTTATTTCTAACTAGTCTTTCTTAATTTAAGTTATCCCATCTACCTTTTGCCTCTGGGCTTTTATCTTTCTCTATTCTGTATACCTTTCTTTACTTCTTACTCTGTGGCTGGCTGTGAAGCTGGGTAGATGGCCCCTGATATCCTCTTCTCCTCCTTTTCTTGGTCTCTCAACTTCCCTTTCCAGATTTCTCCTATTTATTCTCTCTGCCTGCCAGCCCCACCACTTTCTCTTTCCTGCCTAGCTACTGTCTGCTCAACTCTCTATTGCACCAATCAGGTGTTTTAGGCAGGCAAAGTAACACAGCTTCACAGAGTTAAACAAATACAACATGAAAAAGCAACACATCTTGCATCATAAATGAATATAACACATCTTAAACTAATATTCTGCAACACTCTTCCTCTTGCTTTCTTCCTCCTCATCCTCCTCCCCCCCATCCCCTTATATCCCATCTTCCCAGTTTTTGTGTCAGCAAATGTAGCCACCTGCAGCAACCTTGCAATTGGACACCCAAATAAGATTGCCTAATTCTCTTATTTCCATTTCCAAAGTTCCCAGCAAAATCTTTGAATTCTCCAAGTTAGACTCAGAGACCAACTTTGAAAAGAATATACTAAAGTTTGGAAGACAAGGTAGCAGAGTTCCATAGCAGCAGAGATACACCTGTGGGAACTTTAGCAATCCCAGGGAGATCTTCTGCTAACCTGAGGTGATTTGGTGTGTGTGGTTCAGGTCTTTGACTTGGTTAAGGCAGGAAGAATGGAGCTAAGTCTTTAAGTATTACCTATTCCTCTGGTGTTGGCAAAGCAGCCACAAGCTCTTCCTGCTGTGTAGAAATTACCAAGTGGTCATAAGGACACTCAACAATGCTATAGTCTCCGTGCACACAATCTAATGGAGACACTGAAACATGATCAAGACCCTGATGTATCTTCTGCTCCCCTGGGCTCCTGCTCCAGCCGCTACAGACTTGAGGCAAGTCCCACCCCTTCTCCATTCTCTTCCCTTACCTCTTTCCACTGTTTACCTAAGAAGGGAAACTCTTAAGAGTTGTTGAACAAAAGTCTAGGGAAATCAGATTTCTATTTGTTCCCATGTCAGAAGGACATGGCTAAGGCTGCAGGAGATAGATAGCTGCAGATTGAGGTCAGAGGCGGTGACACCAGTGAGGAGAATTGCTAATCTAAGTCTAAAATAATCCAGTACCAAGGCTGCAGCAGGGAGAGAGTGAGGGACACCAGGACGTTAGATTCCAACAAGCTGGTAGGGAGCATTGTCTGAGGGAACTTCTAGCAACAAAACATAGAAAACAAACAATTTCGGTCCAGGGGGTGTTAGGTTCAGAAAGAGGGTAGTTTGCAGAGTAACAGGCAGTATCTTCTCTGAGCATTTGCTTGATGCCTTTTGCTGGCTTTTGTGCTGCTTTTGGTCTCACGGTGGCAACAAGATGATCACAGTTTCACACCTCGGATCATCCTTGAAACCATGCAGAGAGGGGAACATTTTTAGAATCTTTCAGAGAAGAACAAACTCCCCACTAACCCCTTCATGGGAGGATTCCAACAGACTCCTTCATTGAATCAGGTCTCGTATTCATCCTGAACGAGCTGTGCCAAGGAAATGGGCTGACTTTGAGTTATGGTGAAGCCTTCCTGAAGCTGAGGAAGGGATTCGCGTCTCCAGAAACAGGGGTCTTGTGTTTGCGTGTGGGGAGACTAGAAATGAATAAAAGCATCTGCCCAATCCAGGTCTTGCATGAATGTGGGGAGGTGATTGTGACAGGTGTTCAGCAGGAGAGAGGAGGGAGCAATGTCCGTAGTCACTATGCCTAGGTTCATGGGGTCACATGATCAGGTAGATTCACCAGGAACAAGAAGGCAGGAGGCAAATTTGGAGCAGAGAACAGTTTGGATGGGAATGAGACACATCTCTATAAAGTTGTGGGCTTGAAGCTAAAATGGGTTTGGATTATAGATATAGTTTTGGCTGTTAGAAAAGACATTAATAATCTCACCTAGCCCTGAGCCCTGCATCCTACAATACCAACTTTCCAGATAACATGTGCCCACCGGAATAATACAGGCACAACCGGTATAGGGTAACTAGCCACTTTCTGATTGGAACTGAAGCCTGTACTGCAGAAATGAATTTGGTGCCTCATGTTGTAATGCTTGTCAAAAAATCCGTGACTGAAGTGGCCCTAGGACAGAATCTGCTATTGTTATTTACTAAGCAGCCATGTTGTAAAATTGCCTTCTAAATTATGTTCATACCCAAAGACCTAGCTTCTCTTGACCCAACCATGTTCAGAGAAGCTTCTTTTTGTAAAGGGCAACATCAAAGCAGAAACTCATAACTGTTCCACGTTCTGAGAATAATAGACCAGGAATACTTACCCCTAAATAAAACATCTTCACAATAGGGCTCGGGGAACACTGCAGAGTAAGTGGGAAGGGCATAAGGTCTGGAGGCTGGGGAAGAGAGCTGTGGCATGCTGTCTTCTGAAGGTGTTGGAGAGATTACGAAGGGAATTGGGAGGGAAAATGGGAGGATGGATATGATAGTGTTTCATTGTATATTCGTACGAGCTTCTCAAAGAATGAAAACACAATAGAAAATAATAACTTTAAAAGCTGTTGCTTTATAGCATCTAGGCACACAGTGAGGTCGTCGTTAGGTGAGGTCACCCAAAGAGCCATGCAGAGTAGCAGGGACAAAAGGATTCATCTCTGCAGAAAGCCGAAATCTGAGACTCGGGACTCTAAATGCATTTGCAGATCAAACTGGCATTCCTTTAATGTGGATAGCTGTTGCAGTAAAAATTTCTCCATAACTAAATGATTTCCAAGCTGTGCCTGACAGCTCATTCTTTAAAAAGCAGCATTCCCCAACAACAAAATTCACTCATTCTGCAGAGCATGGAAAAAGACTTTGGCGTTCAGAGCAACGGGCTTTAACTAAACTAATAAATACTTTGTGAGTTTTAAAAATGTTCGGAATCCCTTTATGGCATTAATAACCAGGCATAGAGTAGGCCAGATGGCTTCTGTAGGAATGAAGATATGTTGAACTTGTAGTTGGTTACTTTGTAGTTAGATTTAATAAATTAAATTAGATGACTTCTAGGGGGTGGTTAGCAGAGTGCAAAGAATATTAAAAGTCAAATCCAACAAAAAGTGTAGGTATATAATGCTGTAAGTGGGAAGTGGATGCACAAACAAGTACTGGACAAGACCTAGGTCGGCTGGCTTCTGGGAGCATGGGGCCTGAAAACCTGGCTCCTTGCAGCTCTCAGAATCTGTGGCAAGCTGGCCTCGTGGTGCTCCAAGTCCTCCCGATGGAGTCTGCACAGACCTAGGGAGCTAGCCTTTTGTACTACCCTGTTTGAGCTCACCCACTTAGAGAGGTTTGACCAGGCAACCTGGGATGTGGAGAAGGAAAGCTGAGTGTGGAGAAGTCTTTTCTCCCCAGGGTTTCCTGCCGCCTTAACTTGGAACACACTTCTCATGTTCATTAAAAGACTTCTCTTGGAATTTTTTTTTTCTAAGTCCAAAAGGAAAAACTGTTTCAGTGCTAGACAATAATCAAGCCTGATCAATACCCATGGGGAATTCAGGAAAAAAAAAATCTCCTTGTTCTAACTCCATAACAGAGACACTTAACAAATAAGAAAGGAAGACAGTGCAGAGACAGAGCTGGAAGATGTGTAACTCAGTTTTGTGTGTGTGTGTGTGTGTGTGTGTGCGCGCGCGCGCGCGCGCACATGTCTGGGGAGGGCAGGGAGTGTAACACCAGACATTCTGGACCGATTTCTGACCTGTGAGGTATGAGTGGACCTCCTGCCCGCATTCTTCCACAGCTCAGCTGTCCCTGGCATGCCAGTTCCCACACCTCATTTCCTAGTCCTCATTTTGTCCCTTAGGGAAGTGAGTGTACGAAGCCTGGCTCTCCAGGCTAGTTGGCGGAGGATTAAGATAGGTTGTGCAGGGTTAATCTAACTGTCACCTTGACTTTGGAAGGGTTGCTAAACCTCTCTCTGTTTTAGGTTGCAACCTATAAAGAGGACTCTGGGTCTTCCACAGAGGTGCCCAGAGCAGTGCCTGCTGCACTCTGAGCGCCATATAAGTACTGGCAACTTTTTAAAAGCTGAATTCGATTTTAAATGTTTGACAGTTTCAAGCTTGTGTATAGTGTTGTGGTCATCCCTGCTCTCCTTTATCCTCTCTTGCCCACCCTACTCCTCCTCATTCTTCCCAAGCAGTTCTGCTCCGACTCCCATGACGTCATCGTATTGCCATGCACATCGTGCGCAAGTGGTCACAGGTGCTATAAATTCTTGAGTACAACCACCATGCCACCTTCGAAAGACAGCGTTCCGTAGCACTCTTCACCATCCTCTGACTATTAGGTTCCTTCGACTCTCTTTTCTTTATTGCACGTCCCAGAGGGTGATATAGATTTCCTGCAAACAGCTGTGCAAGAAAAAGTCACTTTGCCCCAGTCCTTTGACCAGTTGCGAGCATCTGTGCTGAGCAGAAACATCACTCACTGACAACGAGGTACCCTGACCGAGATTTGAAACCTATGGCTACAAACGCATATTTAGATGTCAATTGGACTATATTTTCATGTAGCAGGGCCGACCTTCCTAGCCATAGCTTTTGAACAGATTTATAGTACTAGGCACCAACTCCCTCCCATGAAACAGGCTTCAAATCCAATAATAATAATAATGATGATGATGATGATGATGATGATGATGATGATGCTAGTTACCACGAGAGCAGTAATGCCACTATTGCTTGACAGATTAGTATTGTAACAGACCGGGTCTAGAGCTGGAAAAGGGGCTAACGACCTAATTACTCCAACAGCTTGCAAACTCCTTCTGATGCTGTGAAACCTAAATAGCTCGGCTCTAGCTTGATCTCTGTGTCCTCTGCCCTACTTCTGTGGTGTCTTCAAGTTCTGCAACATTTCCTGCAGTTCTGACTTTACGGAGAGCTGTGACTTTAATACCGGTACTAAGCTTGGCTTGTTTGGCCCAGGTGCCTCGGTAGACAGAGTGACATCTTGCGAGCATCCCACAGCAAGAAACACAGCCGCTAAGCTGCATTTTTATCGCTACTAAATATTTCTAAACTATCCGAGAAAAGCGTGTTTTTAAAATAAGGTAAAGAATTTCAATTAGGCTTTGCAAAATCTTGTAAAACCATGCCCTACAGCAGCTCTCCTTGTATTAAGTGGAGCTGTATGGGAATTAATTATGAGGAGAGATGGATGAGAGCCTGTGAACCCCTCGATGGGAACTCTCACTGCTCCTGGTCAGAAACCACACCCCCGACTGAGGTCTAGAACTGCAGGGGGATGAGGGAGGGGAGGTTGTGCTGCCTAAACCTTTGTCCCACAGAGAAAAGTAGGATTTTAGGCTCTCTCTCTCTGCCTTATCCCCACCCATTTCAGACTCCTTTGAATTAGGAACGTGTGTGAGAGTCACACTATCCTTGGTACAGTTTGACTCTAGGTTTTTCCTTCAGATTGAAGCTGGTGCAATTCGCTTTGAGCCCCTCCCTACAGCCAAAGATCCCGAATGCTCATGAAAATGCTGCTCCATTTAGGAAACACTGACACTGAGACACCATGGGGCATGAAAGTCAAGACTGGTGGGCTTGAGGGCATGGCAGGTAAACTGCCAGCACCAAAATGGATGCGTCTTCAAACGCTGGTGCCCCCTCGAGATGAGGCCTTTCATTTGGCAGCATCTTTAAATGGCTGTGCATTTCAATACATAATTTAATTAATAATTATTTAGAAGGGTTTGCCTCATAACTCACTTCTGACGACCCAAACGGACTGGATTTGATAAAGAATGCTTTAAAAACTGAGAAGCATGCAGGTATAACTCAGAGGCAGACTATTACAGGCTAATGCCAGAGGAGTGTCATGGAGGTAAGGTGATTTGTACCTGTAACATGCCAGAATTTCATTTTTGATGTTTTATTTGTGTTGACTTTTGAGGCCACTCTGTAAGGCAGAGGCAAAGTCCCCATGGGAACCGGAATTGATTGGCGTTATAATTCCAGTTTACATCTGTGATAGTTTAATGTCCTATGTCTCTTAGCATGTTATATGTCTGCCCATCCTATCGTTGCATCTGTTCTGGGTGGGGCTGTTATCTATAAGTGGGTTAAAGAGAACTGTGGGGTTCTGGGGCCTCTATATGTCAGTCTCAGAGGGAAAATTCACGACCAGCAGCTCATGATGGTTCTGTTACGAAGGACACCATGTGCAGGTCTCAGGGGAGGATGGGATGGCTGCCGTTCTATTTCCTTTAGAAAGGACTCCGCTCAGCAGGGAGTCCTCATAAGGAAGGAAGTCTCTAGGGTAGAGTTCCCAATAGGAGATTCTTGCAAAGAACAGGATGGCCATGCCTTGTCACCTGGTCAAGCCCTGTCCTGGAGTGACAGCAGACCATCACATAAGGAAGGAGGTGAGTCCAGGCTGCAGGCCCAGTGAATACTGAGCTATTCAAGATTCAACCTACGGCCAAATGCCTACATTTTAGAGTGACATTTCAAAAACCTGTTCTAACTCCTCTGCTAGGAATGACTTACAGATATCTACTCCTGGTAGGGCCTGACTCAGGATGCGGAGATGTTTTCTCTTTTAATTAGCTGTTTCTAGTTCCCATTGCTTGGAAGGCAATGCACATGGATAAGCCCAGGAATAGGGCATTCCCAAGTCTTCAACCTGTGTGGTGACTCGCTGCTGTCTCCAGAGCGTGTATCTTCAAAGGATCCAGTATGCATGGTACTGCCTTGCAGTACATATGGTATTGAACCTCCAAGTTCACAATGAAACCAGCTCCCCACTTCTAATTTAACAGCACTCCTGGGGTCGAGGCACCATGCTAAGCGCAGTGTGTATGCTTGTGCCAATGTGTATTCCTTACTCATTTCTCACAGTGACCCTGGGACTTGACGCTGTTGTTTCATTTTGTCAAGGAGCCAAATGAGTCTAAGAGAGGTTAAGTGATTTGCTGAGGTCATGAAGCTGGTGAGCAAGGCTCTGCCATCCAAACACTGTGTTCCAGTGCTGAAAGAAGCTAGTTCAGGGGAGAAACCCAAGGTCAGACCTACCTTGAGCAAGCCTTATAAACTTTCTTAATTGAGTTAACTTTCATTCAAAAAAAAAAAAAAAACCCTAGACCATCTTCTATAATGCAAGCACTGTAATATGTAATATATTGCAAATAGGCAAATAGTGAATATATTCTCTGCTCCAGTGAATAGATCAAAAGTACCTGTTCTTATATAACTCATACTATAAAACAGTGTAACATTGTATCATCTGTACTGTTTATAGGTGGTAAGAATGAACCTAATAAACACACCCACACATATACTGTAAAATAATATTGTTACAAATTTAAAAATTCAAAAAATTAAATAAAACCAATGAGACAGACATTATATTGACAACACATGCTAGCTCCTATGCAGAAATGGGTACACTGAAAGGACCCTGGGAAACGGGAAGAGAGCCAAGCATCAATTTTTGTTTGTTTGTTTGTTTTTATTTTATTTTATTTATTTATTTATTTGTTTTTTTTATTGAGAAAAGGAGTAAAAAAAAAAAGTTTCCACCTCCTCCCAGCCTCCCATTTCCCTCCCCCTCCTCCCACCCTTCTCCCCCTCCCCCACTCCTTTCCCCCTCCCTCTCTAGTCCAAAGAGCAGTCAGGGTTCCCTGCCCTGTGGTAAGTCCTAGGTCCTCCCCTCTCCGTGCATTTCTAGGAAGGTGAACATCCAAACTGGCTATGCTCCCACAAAGCCAGCACATTAAGCAGGATCAAAACCCCGTGCCATTGTCCTTTGCGTCTCATCAGCCCTTATTGTTCGCCATGTTCAGAGAGTCCAGTTTTATCCCATGCTTTTTCAGTCACAGTCCAGCTGGCCTTGGTGAGCTCCCAATAGATCAGCTCCACTGTCTCAGTGGGTGGGTGTACCCCTCGTGGTCCCGACTTCTTTGCTCATGTTCTCCCTCCTTCTGCTCCTCATTGGGACCTTGGGAGCTCAGTCCAGTGATCCAGTGTGGGTCACTGTCTCTATCTCCATCCATCACCAGATGAAGGTTCTATGATGATATGCAAGATATTTGTCATTATTGCTATAGGATAGGGTCATTTCAGGTTCCCTATCCTCAGCTGCCCAAGGAACTAACTGGGGACATCGCCTTGGGCTCCTGGGAGCCCCTCTAGGGTCAGGTCTCTTGCCAACCCTAAAGTGGCTCCCTTAACTAAGAATTGTGGTTCCGTGCTCCCCTGTCCAACCTTCCTTTATCTTAATCCTCCTGTTTCCCCAAGGCCCCCCATCCTTCCCTTCTAACTTTTCTCTCCCCATCTCCCCTTACCCCCATCTCACCCCACCCCCAAGATCCCAATTTTCTCCCCGGCAATTTTGTCTATTTCCCTTATCCAAGAGGATAACTATATGTTTTTCCTTGGGTTCACCTTCTTACTTAGGTTCTTTAGATTCACCTATTGTAGACTCCGTGACCCTTATTTATAGCTAGGAACCAATTATGTTTGCAAATGGATGGAAATAGAAAACACTATCCTGAGTGAGGTATCCCAGACCCGAAAAGATGAACATGGGATGTACTCACTCATAATTGGTTCCAAGCATCAATTTTAAATGAGATTATCACGATAGCCTCAGACTAATAAAGAAGGTGGCATTTGATTTCTGGGAAAGGAAGAGCCTTGAAGAAACTGAGGTAGTTAGTCAAAGTTGTATCAGAGAAAGGAACTCCAGGGAGAGGCCAGACAACTATCTTAAGGCAAAGCTTGCCAGACACCTTTGAAGTGGCCAGCATGGTTGGCGTGATATCAGAGAAGCAAACATCTGGATCCCTAAGGACTTAGTAGGCTACCGTAAAGAATTTGGCTCTCACTTAGTAGGAAATGGGTAGCTACTGCCAACCAAGTCATCTTGAGCAGGACAGCCACTCTCTGAAGCTTTTTTTGCTTTCATTTTTTTAAAAACAGGATCTCACTGTGCAGCTGAAGTTGGCCTCCAACTTCCAATTCTGTGCCTACCAAGTCCTGAGTTTACAGGTGTGCCCCTGACATCCTGCCTAGATTTTCTTCTTAAAGATCTGTAACTGAGTGACATCTGAGACTAGACTACAGAAAGACAGGAGAAATAAGGTGACCCGAGGTAACCAGGAAACAAACATGAAGCTTAACCTAGGTCTGGCTGAGGTTCATGAAGGTGTTGAAGAATTATTTAGACTCTAAATTACTTTTAAGGATAGAACCAACAAGACCTTTGGGTGGGCTGGGTGTGTGGGAGATGTAAGAAAAATGTTCTTTGTTTTCTATCAAAGGTTCAAATATGACAAATCCCATTCAAAGAAAATGGTGACAAGGCCCCTTGGCAGAAACTCAAATTTCTTCAGGGTCAGCACTTCTTGAAACTGAAATATATGCTTAAGTTTCTTTTCTTCCTAGAAACTGTGCTGTCAACTATTGGCCAATCGTGTAAGAGTGAAAGACCTGTATGACAAGAATTTTAAGCCTTGGAAGAAAGAAATTAGGGAAGAGATCAGAAAATGAAAAGATCTTCCATGCTCATGGATCTGTAGGATTAACACAGTAAAAATGGCAATCTTACCAAGAGCAATCTACAGATTAAATACAATCCCCACTGAAATCCCGACACATTTCTTAACAGACCTTGAAAGAATAATACTTAACTTCACATGGAAAACCAAAAAGCCGAGGATAGCTATAACAATCCTGTACAATAAAGGAACTTCTGGAGGTATTACTGTGCCTGACTTCAAGCTCTACTATAGAGCTATAGTAATAAAAACAGTTTGGTGTTGGCATAAAAAAAGACACATGGATCAATGGAATTGAATCGAAGACCCTGACATAAATCCACACACCTATGAACACCTTATTTTTTACAAAGAAGTCAAAACTATACAATGGGAAAAAGTATTCAAATGGTGCTGGCATAACTGGATGGTGGCATGGAGAAAAATGCAAATAGATTCATATCTGTCACCCTGCACAAAATTCAAGTCCAAGTGGATCAAGGACTTCAATATAAATACAGTTATACTGAAGTTGATAGAAGAGAAAGTAAAATGGCAGCCTATAGAATAGGAAAAGATCTTCACCAACTCCACTTCTGACAGAGGACTGATCTCCAAAATATATAAAGAACTCAAGAAACTAGACATCAAAACACTAAATAACACCATTAAAAATGGGGTACAGATTTAAACAGAGGATTCTTAAGGGAAGAATCTCAATTGACTGAGATACACTTAAAATGGTGTTCAACATCCTTAGGGAAATGCACAGGGAAACGCACAGACCCAGCAATACCATTCTTAGACATATACCCAAAGGATGCCCAACCTTACCCCAAGGATACTTGCTCAAGTATGTTCAAAGCAGCATTATTTGTAATAGCCAGAACCTGGAAACAACCTAGATGCCCTCCAACTGAAGAATGGATAAAAAAAATGTGGTGTATCTATACAACAGAGTATTATTCTTTTGGGGGGACAGGGGAGACAATGACATAATGAAATTTGCAAGAAAATGAATGGAACTAGAAAAAAATTATCCTGAATGAGGTAACCCAGACCCAGAAAGACAAGCATGGTATGTACTCACTCATAAATGGATATTAGATGTAAAAGAGAGGATAACTAGGCTACAATCCTCAGCCCCAGAGAAATTACATAATAAGGAGAACCCTAAGAGGGACACATGGATCTCCCTGGGAAGAGGAAAAAGATAAGATGTCCCAGGTAAACTGAGGCTGGAGGGCAGTGGATGGAAGAGCATGGGTGGTGGGAACATGGAAGATCAGGATGGTCAAGTTGGGGTAGGGTGGAGGGGGGAGTAATGAAAGAGATATCCTAGTAGAGTGGGCCATTATGGGGTTAGTAAGAAACCTGGTTCCAGGGAAACTCCCAGGAACCCACAAGGATGACCCCAGCTAAGGCTTCTAGCAATTGTGGAAAGGGTGCCCAAACTGGCCTTCCCGTGCAATCAGATTTGTAACTACCGTAATTGTCATAATAGAGCCTTCATCCAGTACTTGATGAAAGTAGTTACGGAGATCCACAGCCAAGCACTAGGCTGAGCTCCAGTTGAAGACAGGGAGGAGGGATTAGATGAGCAGAAGCGGGGAGGGTCAAGATCATGATGGGACAACCCACATAGACAGCTGACATGAATTTGTGGGAGCTCATGAACTAGGTAGCTGGCATGGGACCAAACTAGGCCTTCTGTATCTGGGTGACAATTGTGTATCTTGGTCACCCATGGGCTGCGCGGGGCAGGGAGAAGAGTGGTGTTGGGAGGAGAGGAGGAGGTGGGGGAAACAGTGGTGGGTATGTAAAATAAAATGAAGAAGTAAAAAAAGAATGGGAAGCTGGGCTCTGACCTCTCTCTGTGGTTCACAGGACTTCTTTGTATCAGAAGTAAAAACCCAGCCCGTTCCCTAATGTGTGTGTTTGTTTAATTGGTTTGTCTTGGATACCTACCCTTCTGCAGAAGAAAACTTTTTGGCTTGCTGAAATACTTTAGATCATGTGGTCATATTCTTGAGAACCCAGACATATTTTACACCTTGGAACCCAATATGGGGCACTCTACCTGTGTGACAGTTTTGAGGACCTATATTCTAACTGGGGCATGCACCTTACTGCTTTCTTATGGGTGACTTTGGATGTGGAAACTTTCCTTGACTCCAGAACTAACAGACACCCAGAATCAAAAGCGTATTGCCAACGTGATGATGAGGGCCCCAAGCAAGTCCTGAAGCAATCAAGTAACCCTGTGCACAGAACGAGGTAAGAAAATGGGACTACAAAGTGCTGCTTTGGTCACTGGAGAGTGTCAGGGTATGAGAATGTGGTTGAGAAGTCATCATGAGTGTCTCCAGAATGGAAAACACACGGTCCGTGGAGAATAGGGAAAAACTTAACTGGGGGCGAGGGACTGAGAATTGAGAAAGAGAGAAAGGGGGGTTCTATCTTTGACATTCTCCTGATAGTATAGGATGAATATTGAGGTTTGGGGAAGACAAACCCAAAACAAAAGGGAACTGGGGTCTCTGAGAGAAGACCCATATGGGATGACTAATCAATTGGATCAATTCCTTGTATCCAAATCCAATATTAATATTGATATTGATATTAGTATTCTCTTCTTTGGTGAAGAAAGGGCGCGTGGTAAGAAAGGCTGTCACGCTGTTTGCAGAAGATAACATTCGTCTGCCCTGGGTGTAACTGTAGCAGATGAAAACGCCCCAGGGGTCCAACCAGAAGAGAAAAGTGACAATGAGGTCCGTTGAGGCCACATGCGGGGTCTTAGGAACTTGATCATAGGGGGGATTAGGGAAACAGTAGTTCAGAACATAAATAAAACCTTCAGTGTACACCAGGGAAAGAAACAAGGCCTGTGGAGTTCCTAGAAAGTGAAGGACCGGATGAGGAAGTGCTTTGGATCAGGTGCAGTAGAGCCCTCTGGACAAAGGATGCTAAAACCACACCTTTTAACTAAGAGCTGGCCAGGCATAGGGAAGAGTTCTAGAAGACTGAAGGTGGGTTGGGAAGGGAAAGAAATTACATTTCCAGCTGACTGGGGCTGTGCATTCTTCTCTGCTCTAGCTAGAACAAGTGGAATAAATGGCTTCTGTTATCTAAAACTCCAGCTACAGGGCTAACTTGTAACGCTTAGGTGCTGTCTGGAGTTTTCTCACTATAGAGCCTTGTTTATAGGTGTGCTGCCCTTTTGAAATTACTGATAATGTATGATGGCTTTTGCTAAAACTGTGAAGTTTTTCTAATTCTTGAGCTCTCTGAGACCATAGCTCTGTGTGTGTGTGTGTGTGTGTGTGTGTGTGTGTGTGTGTGTGTAAAAGTTAGGGAGGTTTCCTTAAGATTTGCTAAGAAAAATACAGGAAAAAAGGCTTAGTAAAAATATGTATACAGGAAATCTTAATTTGCCACAATATACCATATTATATATATATATATGTATATATAATTCATTTTTAGCAAATAAAATATGAAAGAAACTATAAGCAGCTTTGAGAGAGAATTGTTGAGAAGGGCATAAGTATGAATTTATATTTTTGGTAAAAAAAAGGCTTACAAAGAAAGAAGAATATTTTAGATATGAATAAATTTTGAATATGATTTTCTCCTAAGAGTGAAAGATAAAATGCAAGGATGAAATCATGGAAGCTGAAAGCCAAGTCGGAGAAGGTATGAGCTGGTTGTTTGCAGTGGATGAGACTTACCGATGACGTTTGCTAGATAGTCAAAGTTTATTAAAATTCCCAAAAGTTTACTGATTCGTGGTTACATTTATAAAAGCTGCCTTCAATAATGAAGAATGTCTATCTAACCAAGGCAATGACTTAAGTTTTCATCAATTTGTTAGGTTTTAACACTAGGGGAAACTGAGTCATATCAAAATCAAATTTACTTAAAACAGTAATCTTGCCCCAGCTTTAAAAGTTACACAGGAATTGAAAATTACAAGTCTGGTAAAGCTGTCCTCTTGGGTCTTCAACACAGCTTGAAATCCTGTACCAATGAGGACTCACAGTAGTCAAAGAGGCTAGCCAGTGTTTGCCCTTGCCCTCCACGGTCAGCTAGAATCAGGTATGAAAGAAGGACCCCTAGATATTGGTCTCTCTCCAGTGTATACATTCTACTAAAGGGGAAGGGACTCACTGGGGACTTCAGTCTATGTATAGTGCAATATGAAAATTATCATTGTATTAGTGTCCAGATCTTGTTAACTAGGTAGGTACAGTTGTAAACTTGCCAAAAGAATTTTTTCACGAGCTGAAAGTAGACCCCAGGTGAGAGGTGTCCTGCACTGACACTCTTGCAAAGCATCCTTGTGGACTCCATAAAAATCCCTACAGCACAAGAAATGAAAATATTTGCTGGTGATGGAGACTCTCTCTGAGGGAGGAGGGCCTCCCCGCCAGCTGCTTTTGTTGATCATACATTGTCTGGGGCTAGAGAGATGGCTCAGTGGTTAAGAGCACTGCCTACTCTTCCAAAGGTCCTGAGTTCAATTCCCAGCAACCACACATGGTGGCTCACAAATATCAATAATGAGATCTGGTGCCCTCTTCTGGCCCACAAGCATATATGTAGGGAGAACACTGTATACATACATACATACATAGATAAATCTTTTAAAAAAATAAGTAAAGTTATCTTAGCATTTCATTTTCTCACGTTTCATTTCTCCCTGGGACCTGTGCTGCTCCCTGTTATTCAGTCACATAAGACTGGGAGGCTGTGTTCTGGACAGAGTTAGGCACAGATTACTTCACATTAAGAATAAATACCCAGTGGGGACCCCTCACCCCCACTACTGGCTGTGCTTGCCTGATTCAGCACAACTCTTCACCTTCCTAAAGAAGTAAAAATTATGCCTTGTTAAGATGCTTTCTATTGTGTGGTTATTTTCTTGGGACCCAGGCCCAATTCTTATAAACATAGGATGCTGGGTGAGGAAGAGAGACAGGTGTCTAGGACCGTAGAGGTACATAAAAAGGAGGGTGCTGTCATCACGAAGACGGGCACGAGAATGAAATTAGTGACATCTGCAGTAGAAGCTCTTGTTGGAGCATGCGAGCTCTGAAATCACTACCAAACATCAAATGGAACCCATTTGAATCTCAGTCTAAAATTTAGATATCTGAGCAAGAGATGGAGGCCCAGAGTCATGAGTGTATCCTGCAAGGCCCTGCAGGAAATACTGACACATTGAAAAGGCTTTAACTGAAAAGAATTTAATAAAGGGGCTATTTACAGAGATGTTGGCAGGATGCAAAGAGTTTACAAGAGATGGTGAGCATCCAGGGACCTGCAAATATGGAAAGTCATTACCACTTTCAGGCTTGAAGGAGAAATGGAGAGGGAACAGGATGCCTGGAGCCAGAGAGAGCTACAGCCAAGGAAAATTCCATTCCTGCAGTTCCCTCCCAAGCGGCAGCCAGACTGAAGTGGGCCAGAAAGGGGGGCCCTTGTAATACGGTCTGCAGTGGTTGCCTCCTGGACCATAGAACAGTACAGGGGTAAGTGAGGAAGGGTCTGAGGGTGTCCACCAGATGGATTACGTACAAAGCCTGAGGTTTCTTGCAGCTGTTAGAGGAACGAGAGAACAGCATAGTAAGGAAAAGGGCAGAGCCAAACCTAGGCGTTCTTCCTCATTTAGAGTTTGTAAGCCAGACTGGAAGTGAAGGCCCGAAATGAGATCTACAAGATAGATAGCTCCCCGGAAGCTGAGCGAAGAGCATGCAACAAGGTGGTCTTGTGTTACATAGTCTTTCTAGCCGGTCAGATGCATACCGGTGGCTACAAGAAGCAGCGTCTTAGTTAAAGTTTCTGTTGCTATGAAGAGACACCGTGAGCATGGCCACTCTTATAATAAAAGAAAACTTTTAACAGTGGTGGCTCATGTACAGTTCAGAGGTTCAGTCCATTATCATCATGGCAGGACATGGCAGCAGGCAGGCAGACACGGTGCTGGAGAGACAGCTGAGGGTCCTACAGGCAACAGGAAGTGAACTGTGACACTGGATGTGGCCTGAGCATATATGAGACCTCAAAATCCGCCTCCATAGTGACACACTTCCTCCAACAAAGCCACACCTCCCAATAGTGCCTTTCCCTTTGGGGGCCTTTTTTTTTTCCCAAACCACCACAAGCAGCTTGGTTACTGGTGTCCCACAAGAGCTGTTTTAATGGAGTAGTGGAGACAATCACCCAGAACTCAGGAGGCAAAGGCAGGTGAATCTCTGTGAGTTCAAGGCCAGCCTGGTCTACAAGAGCTAGTTTCCAGGGCAGGCTCCAAAGCCACAGAGAAGCCCTGTCTTAAAGAATCAAAAGAAAGTGGGGTGGGGGGAATGAGAGATGATGAAGCTATATACCTCCCAACAATGTTAGGCAGTCTTTGCAGCTGTCGTCTGCCTGGGGTTTCATGCGTCTGGGATCTGCTTAAAGATAGGAACTGGACATACATGGAATCTGCTCTGCACCAGACACAGGAGCTCATGGACCCCCTTGACTTGAATGTCCCCCAAAACCAGAGCCTTATCTCCAAGTTCTCAGTGAGAGAAGCTGCACAGCAGTGTTTCAGGAAAATGAAGGAATTGTGATAGGCTACTGCATCAGGAGACAGTAGCTGGTCCCGAGCTCCGAGTGTCTGTGATAAAGCCCCGTGCTCTGTCCCCCTGTCCAGCTTCTCCAGCCCACCTTTCATGTCCCTCATTCTGGATTCTTAGCTCTTCTTTTCTTAAAACTCTTTCTCTTCGTCATGGTTGTTTTCCTTCCACTAAGACTCAGTTCTGGCAACACAGCTAATCCCCCATGCAAGGAGTGCCACTCCTATAAAATGAGGCTGCCTTGCAAAAATTGAGCTCCATCCCCTTCCCATAATCCATCTGGGATGATGGATGGTCATGTATGACAATTGATGGGGACTGGAGAGCAGGGCTTCTGAAAGTCATGGAGTCTAGCTGTGAACAGCAGTCCCCGTGCTTGTGAGAGATCATTCTGTCTTTCCATGCTATTTGTTTAGACAACTACTTATTCTTCAATTCAAGCTCTCAAAAATTTATGACCTTAATGTTTTGGCAGGTCATAACTGAACTGCCTGGTTGCCTGGCTTATAACTGATAAATGCAGCTGTCTGCTCTGTTCTTAATGTTCCCAGCTCTCGGGCTCTTTTTTCACTTTCTTGTTGGCCCTTTTCCCCTTTTACTTCCTCCGCCATCTCTGTCTCTGTCCTTGCCTCTGTCTCTCCTGGTCTCTCAGTCTCTGTCTTCACCAGACACCACAGACACATACACACAGAGAGAGAGAGAGATAGAGAGAGAGAGATAGAGAGAGAGAGAGAGAGAGAGGGAGAGGGAGAGGGAGAGGGAGAGGGAGAGGGAGAGAGAGAGAGAGAGAGAGAGAGAGAGAGAGCACTTTCCTGCAGTGGGGATTCTTGCACTCAACTCTGCCTTCTTCCTGCCCCAGGTAGCTGGAGCATGGTTCTGAATTGGAGGATGAAGTGACCTGCCATGGTTGCTAATAGGTTGGATCAATATCATGAAAGGTGCCACATCCTTCTTCATTTTCTCATCATGCAGCAATCGATAGCCTTGCCGTGCTGTAAACCTTCCTCAAAAAGGTTCAACACTTTTCATTTCCTGGGCTGCATCCTCTCACACTAAGATATGTGGAACAGAAGAAAAGAACAGTCGGCGTTAAATTCACCCAGTCTTCGTGGCTTTGTTCTGTAACGTGTGTGACAGGCCATGTTCACAGATGTACCTAGATAAATCCTGTGTGTGAGTGTGTGGAAGGTGTTTGTGCGTGCATGTGTGTGTGTGTGTGTGTGTGTGTGTGTGTGTGTGAGAGAGAGAGAGAGAGAGAGAGAGAGAGAGAGAGAGAGAGATCCCAAAAGTAAGCAAAACAATAATCCCCAGGAAAGGGCACTAACTTGAGGCAGAATAATGTGGAAAGAGTTTTATTCTTTTATGTATTCATACTATATGGAAATAATCTTGCCTGTAATATCTTAGATAACAGATCATTGATAAGGTGAATAGTACCACCTTGGTTAAAGAAAAACAAACACTACCCCATCCCAGACTATGATATTCTAGACCCTAAATCCTTATAGGGCAATATGCCAGATTCAGGCTGAAAAAAATACATCTGTATGTGTTATGTTTCAAAGTTATGGAAAGTAACTTTTATAGCAGACAGAAGTTATCCCTACCCCAGGTCTGCTACAGTGCCTAGGACTCCAGCATTACTGGTTTCCCTATGCTTTGGTATTAAAAGCAAATGAAAAGGCAGACACCGAATACAGGTATTGGGAAGGAAGACCAAGATGAATTCATTCACATAACATAAAATTTCTGACTTCAAAAGCTTCAATTTATGACTTTTGAGACTTTTAATATAAAAGGGATATGGATTCAATAGAAACTGTATTTCAGATTTTGAATTTTCATCTTTGATATACAGCAACATTGGGCATGGCAGGGAACTGCACGTGGGCACGGCAGGAAGCTGCCTCTCTCAGTCACTCCAGCGTTGTGAGGACAGACAGCCACTGTCTACAGTGTGCTTGTTGCTAAATTGTCCTGCTCAGCAGGGTTGATGCCGTAAACACACTTCTGACTTACAGAATGTTCAACTTATCATATGTTTCCCAGGACATAACCCAATCATATATCAAGGAGCATATGTATATCAAATTGAAGTTTGGCCTCGAGAATTCTAGGGGAAGAGGGACCAGCAAGACGGTGGTAGGCAAAATAACAGCGTTTAACAGATGTTGTCTTCTGCCTAGCCAGCACCTGTGACTGTGTGAAACGATATGGCTAAAAGCACTTTGAAAATGTTTCTGTGAACTCTGAGATGTGGAAATTATCCTGGATTGGTCAGGTGGCCAAGGTGAAAGCTCACATCACTTAAAAATTAGATGGAGGACGAGGTATAGAATCAGAGAGCGAGGATGAAGCCAGGTGGAAGTGATCCCCTGGGAGAAGGGGTCCACCCACCCTCACTGGCTGAGGATGGAGAAGCAGAACACGAGCCAAGAATGTGTGCTTTCTAGCAGCAAGAAGAGGCAAAGGAAGCAGGTTTCTTCGAAAAGAACCCAGCATTGCTGGCAGACTGACCCTAGAGCAATGGTTCTCAACCTTCCTAACGCTGCAACCCTTGAATACTGTTCCTCATGTTGTGATGCCCAACCATGAAATTATCTTTGTTGATACTTTGTAGCTGTAATTTTGTAACTGTTATGAATTGTAATGTAAATATCTGTGCTTTAGGCGACCCCTGTGAAAGGGTCATTCAACCTCTCAATAGGGGTGGCAGCCCACAGGTTGAGAACCTTTGCCCTAAAGCATTGTGGCTAACACTGACCTTCTATAGAACGGTCCGGTAATAAGCCTAGGAGGTTTCATTCATATCTTTGCTCTGTTTGTCTTATTCAGAGACAGGATTTAACTATAATGCTTGCTGCTCTTGAAACCTCCGTCATTCTGCACTGTTCTTCTGAGTACTAACTAGGTTACAGATATGTCCCGTCACACCTGGAGCTAAACTCATGTTTGTCAAGACATGAGATTTGGCCTGAATTGTCACAGAACCGCTATTATGAAGTTCAAGATTCAAAAGACCAGAAGATGATCTGCAGCCAAGCCGTGAAGCTGAGGAGTGGTAAGCAAGGCTAGCCAAACCCAGGAAAGGCAAGAGACAGCCATGAGGAAATCTCAGGGGATGACTGGGAGATGGGGTTGAGGCCTCACACACAAGGCCAGCACTGGGCTTGAGGCTTCTAGCTCTGCTCGGATGGAAAGTACTTCTGTATGCTTAGCTCTTACATCTGTAAGTGTGCCAAAGCAGGCGGGGTCTAAGAGAAACATGTTCAACAGGGTCTAAGTTGAGGGAGGTTGAGGACAAGGATGGTGTGCTCGCTGCCTAAGGCTTCTCTATCAAATGTTTGATTCTAGTTCACATTCATTCTCCGTGCCGTCCAGATTCACCAGACACATCAGCCAGAGGCCGGGACAGGATGTTTCTCAACCAAGTAGGAACCTCAGCTGCTGAGGTCAAGACATTTTATGACAACCGATGCAAGGCATGTCAAATGTCACAGAAATTGTGCAAAAGGTCATGGGGTACCCAGTCAGATAACTTTCTGGAGCTTTGCCACCTAAATATGCCACCTTGTAACTTCCGGGATGGAATGACATCGTCCACGTAGTTTCTCGTGGGGGCTTTACTTCAGCTTTCCTTGGCTCTCAAACACTCTCCTTGGTGAGTTATTGATTACCAATGGTAGACGATGATGAAGCACACTAGCAGGGCTGATCTCCAGCATGCCCACCCAGCAGGAGTGGGAGTTACCGGTTGTCTTTTCCAGCAAGTTTTGCTTCCTTGTGTTCTGCTGATGTGGAGATGTGGTGTCCACAGACTGAATGTCTTTGGCACTCCTGGTCTCCAGTCTCCAGGTAGCATTTTTTCACACAGTGTACTCACTTCCTGCCTGTCGAATTTAGTGATTCTCTCACAGTGTTTGAGTTCTTTCATTCCAATTCCGTTTGCTATTGTGGTTGGTGACCCTGTATTTGTTTTGAACCCCATAGGCCATGCCCACATGCTAGCTGGCCTCAGATAAGCAAAGCACTCCTCTACTTCTGGAGAAGACACTGTGACTCTTGGTGGCACCACACAGGGGATATTCCATGAGTTCCTTTACTCTGAGCAGCGGAGATGCAAGTGGCAACATTCCGTTGTTGTCAAGCAGCTTTACAGGCTAAAGAGAAATCTTTTTTAGGAAGAAAAACTCAATCAGGCAAACTTCATTGTTCTTTTTTAGTGAGGAAGTTCTGCTGCCTTGCAAGCCTTCAGCAACCACAACACTGGTCATTCAGCAACCAGTGTCGAAGCAAGACTTCCCACTAGCAAAGAAGGACATTTTTAATTAAGATATGGACCTTGGGTGTTTTAGTCTGAATGCGATTTCCCACTTAAGATACAACAATATAGCATACGAATAACTTCTACAAGCACTGAGAAACCAAAAACACCGTGTGACTCACTGATTGTGGTGTTTGGCTTATTGCAGCAATATCTCTGAGGTAAGACTATATATGAGTGACAGAGCACAGTGTATCTTCCATAATGACAAGGGACCCACCACCCAAGGAAGAGAAACTTCTCTCTCATCTGCCTTCTTCAATTTGCCAGAAGCACAAGGCGCGTGAACCCTTAGCATAGGGACATGATTTCTCAGGGGCGTTTCATGGCACATTCCCAAGGCATGTCCTTCACCCCATCTCTGTCACTTTGGGAATACCATGATGTAATAGTAAGATGATTAATAAGTGGAAAAAACTACACGTTAGTCAAAGATCATGAACCACAAACAGAAGCTGGTAATCTCTAGCTCATCCCGGCTGGGAAGCCCTTCCGCATCCATCTCTGTGGGTGAAAATTCCCAGTTGATGGCTGAGGTCTGGGATACACTTGTTGCCGTTAGCCACTTTTCCAATTCTCAACTCTACAAGACGGCCCATACTGTCACCTCTATCCTGTGACTAGGATACCAGTCACCAGGCTCGTTTGGGTACCTAGTAATCCAAAATGTTATAGTTTGACAGACAGTCCTCTCTAACATTCTTCTGGGAGGCAAATCTATGGACCACAAACCACCTGCCCAATGTCTCTGTCTGGTCTGTGGACCTTTTTACTCCTGGCTTTTACTTTACTAACTTCAGCTGCTCTCATGGTCTGAATGTGCAGCCTGGGGGTTCCTGCTTGGTGAGGAAGGCTTGAACTCTCAAAGGAGAATTTTCAGGCACTCAAAAATCTGGGGGATTCAGTAGGTTTTGGCAAGGTATAATGATATTTCATTTGTATTTTAATAACTAAAGTTTGCCTGAAGTTTAGAGAGTAAAACAGCCACACTGGTCAGCCTTATAGTCCAGGCAGTGGTGACACACACCTTTAATCCCAGTAGCCACCCTAGTTTGCCATACAAACTGAGTAGTAGTGGTACATGCCTTTAATCTCAGCCCTAGAGAGGAATGCTAGACTGGAGACAGCTCTCAGACACAGTCTCATTCTGAGATTCCTGGAGGCAGGATCACCATTTTGGACTGAAGTAGAGGTAAGAGCCGGTGGCTGGCTGTTTTGCTTTTCTGACCTTCAGGTTGAACTCCAGTTTCTGACTCTGGGTTTTTATTAATCGTGCTATAACAAGATGCTTATTACACCAATTCAGATAGTTTAACATAAAAATATGGAAAGGAGTAGAGGAAGAAGAGAAGAAAGAGAAGAAGAGAAAGGGTGTTAGTTTGCCATCTAGCATGGTGACTTCATTGTCAACTTAACATGAGCTCACATCTCTGGGTGTGTCTTAGAGGATATTTCCAGAAAGGTTTAACCAAAGAGAGAATACTGACTCTGAATCCCATGGATGGGCTTTCTCAATTGATGGTCCTGGGGTCCTAGGCTGACTAGAATAGAGAAATGAGCTGAGTTCTAACATTCTTTGCTTCCTCATGACCAGGAGGTAGCTGTCCCCACTCCCAATGGCCTTGTCTTCCCTACTGTCTAGCTGGATCCCTTCAAACTGTAGGAGAAAATAAACCCTTCCTATTAGGTACATATGAGAAGCAAGTAATACAACTTCAAAACCAGAAGCAATGACATATAGGAGGCCTATGGCTAGCAGAGAAGCTCACTGGGTAGATTTCCATCTCATATCCCTCCCCGGGCCAAGAGTAAGCAGTGTACATGGCGAGAATCTTCACCCAGCAAAAGTAGCTCTTTGCTTTATGTATGACCATCTCCAAGAATACACAGGTCACTGCCACTGATTGTAAACTCTGCCATAGGGGACAGCTGTGCAGAATGTTAACTGGCCAAAGAATATTCTTCCCTCTTGCTCATAGCGGCCTGTGCTTCTCTTCTGTCTAACTGGAACCTCTGGCTTCAGAACACCCCAGATATCATTATCACATATGCCTTTACAGCCTGTAGGGAACTGATGGGGAAATGAACCACTGCAGGGAACGCCGTGGAAAATAGACATTGATCTGGACTTGAAGGTGAAGTGTGTGAAATTGTTTATAAATTGTTTGGATAATTGGAGGCTCTGATGTGGGACACTCTGGTCTCCGTCCTCCTCTCTTGTTCTGGGGACAACTTTAATTAACTTTCTGAAAGGAAGCAGCATGCCCTCTGAGCCAGCTGTGCTGGGGTCCCATCGAGTCATGAACATGTGTGATGTGTTCGCTCTCCTCTCCATCCTCCCCGTATCTGCAAACAATGACACAGTATTCCTTCTGGTTATTGTAGGAAGAATTAAACTAGGTAACTCCATGAAACCTAGAACAGGGACTGCCATTTACTGACTTTTCATTTGCTGGTGCTTTGCTTCCTAGGAGTTCAGACTAGAATTTTAAGTTTTTGTGTTTTGTGCTGTATAAACTAACCATGTCATCTTTCCCCCTTGAGCCTGTTCTTTCTCAACGTTCCAGCCATATCAAAGCCCCTGGGATGGAGATCTTAGATCTCCCCCTTTTCCCTAGTCTGAGATCCCCTCCCTACTCTTCCCCACCTGCCCTAACCAGCAGTCTTGTCTGTAAAGATGACTCCAATAAGCTCTCAGGCACTTTGTTCTCAGTGTATAGGGCAACAGCACACTTTCAGTTCAGATGAGGTAGGGGGTGAGACTCTAGGTGTTCATTGCCTATCCATTCCCTCTGAGTTCCCTTGGTGTTGGTTGGCCAAGTACCTTGACTGAAGATCAGTGAGGTTCTTAAAGAGCTCAACTCTATGGGACTTGCTTTATTGATTCTGAAAATTATTCCCTAATCTTAGCCCTTTATGCCTAGCCCCCACCTTCATGGGCATTTCCTCATGGTTTCCCTCTCTCTACCATGCCAATATCATCATAGATATACTCTGCCAAAAGATAAATAAATAAACAAAAACTTAATGGAAGAAAAAAATAAAATAGAAAGTATGCAAGAAAGTTGTTGCCAAAAATTATTCTGACCAGAGAAAGCATCTTTTCTCTAGTAATGTTGATTCAAGCCTCACACCTATTCTGATCCTCAAATCCCAAGAGACTCACTCCCTAATGGTTAGTTTGCATAGTGCCCGAAAGTGCTATGTGGGCTATCATTGGAGAAAAGTTACCAACAGTCCTTCCTAACTGCAAACTCTACCAGATACAACATAACAGACCTGCAAAGTATGCCCATTTATTACAATAGCGGCATGAATGTCTTGAGAGTAACCAACAGCTATCGGATTCAATTTAAGGCTTGCTCAATGGACAGGAGCTCATGCCTCACTCTTAGCTCATGGCTCACGAGGTTGTAGAATTCTCCAGGCTTGCCAATGATGCTCAACACTAGGCAGACAGACACATTGGAAATTGTTTCCTTTGAGAGCTGAGGACTTTCTCAGGTAAGGCTGGGTGACTCTTTACCATAGCATCTCACCAGCAGGTCTTTAGCCTGAATCCATTGCCCTCAAGAGTCCCAAACTTTATTGTCCTGGGGCAAAAGTGAGTCAGGGAGCCTGACTCACAGGGACCAAATTGAAAGCTCAGCATATCAGGAGAGTAGCGTCGCTAGAACATGAGGGAAAGTCTTTTTAGCCGATGAAAAGACCTACCATGTCTCTGGCTGAGAACAGTGTCTTCTTGGAGAGGTCAAAGTAATCACTCTAACCTAGGTGGTAAGTCCAGAATCAGATCAAAGGGAAGTGGGGATCGGGGAGGATCCATCCCCACCCTGCATCCCCGCCCTGGTGTGTGGTATGCTGATTCATTCCTTGTCCTTGCTAAGGACACCTTCCTGGTAATTAAATTAAGACTGTCTTGCGGAATCAGTGTCTCCAGGCTTGGGCTGGGAGAGTGAAGAAAAAAAAAAAAAAAGCCAGGCTTTGTCCTGTGGAGCTGCTGCACTTTTGTGATTCAGCTTCTTTGTTTATGCCTCCCCCTCTCGGTCAGTTTTCCGGGGCAAGAGGCTTAAACAGCACGGATTTCCCGTCCTGTCTGAGACAGGTCACCTTGTGCAGAATCAGAAGACGGTTCAGACCCTCTGTTCACTGGCTCAACTCGTCACTAAACCCCACTAGCTGCATACTCTGGACCAAATTTTACTGTATCATCTCCAACTATTTCAGTGAATTCTCTCACCCTCTTTTGCCACATGGATAACTGTGTATGTGTGCAAAGAGGTGCATTTTAGGGGTGTGTGTGTGTGTGTGTGTGTGTGTGTGTATGTGTGTGACCTATAATTTAACTAGGTTACAAGGCATTAATTTTGACCTAATAGAAGAAAATGGTCTCCTTAAAGTTTGAAAGGGGCTTCATTTACAGAAACTTGTTAAATAAACTTGTTAAGGGGTCGGACACAGTAAGACAATAGCAGAAATGCAAAAGCTTAAATAAATTCTCGCCATATCTTCCTGGGGTGCTGCAAAGAGCAAAGATGGCTGGAGTTCATCCTCCAGTGCACCTGCACCTGAGTCAGCACACCTGATGGCCAGTGGCTCCTGATGCGCATCAGCCCAGGTGCTATCTTTAAAGAGGCGTCACCCAGCCCTGCAGACCGTGACCCGAGAAGGACAACTCGGTTTCGTAGGCAGTTCGGTCTGCCTGTGATTTGTGCACTGAAGAGTTGACGGAGAACTGCTCTCCCAGTGTCTGGCAGAGAAAAGGAGAGACTGTCCACCCTGGGGAAATGCTGGGTTGGGATGGAATTTCCAATGAGATCCAAGAGAGCCCTCCAAGCTACTCCAGAGCTGCGGGGTTCTGAAGGGCTGGGGATTCATTAAACATCAAACACTCTCCAAGAAACACATTCCTCCGAGCAGGCCTGTGTCTGCTCAGAATGCGGCATTCTTTGTATGAGGGCAACTTCTAGAGGGAAACTCTGGAGAGCACATTGAGCCATTCTCTCCCAGAAGTTGGGGGACATATAAGTTCCTGTCCTGGACACTGCACTAGACTACATGTCTAACCGTTCGACAGTGCCTTGAGAACCTTACAACTAACTTACAACATGGCCCAAATAAGTCAGTTTTAAATGAGCTCAGATTATATAGCTGCGTTCAGAGCTACCCAGAGTATACAGTTTACACACATCTTGAAGGACTCACTCATGGGTGCCCACACACCAGGCCCATGTTACAGCATCTCAGCGTGCAGGCTGGGCTCAAGGCTGTTGTTGCACCAGAAGTATTCCTGGCCTGGATGCTCAGAGGTCCCAGCTTTATGAGGAAGACTAATTATAGAAGCAGAACAATCATTTCACCATGAAGACAGTAGGCTTCCTACTTCCTAGGCAAAGCCACCTCTACCCACAAATGCAAAAATTAGTCCACAATGGCATTTCTCAGCCCAGTCCCAGAACAACCCAATTCTGGGTTTGTAGAAGTAAGCTGGAGCCAAAGCAACCTGGACAGCTTCTCTGTCGTGACTGACCTGCCAGAAAGCATCCTTCCTGCTGTGACCTTACAGTGTTTGTATCTGTGTCAAGCAGAAGCTAATCACCTACCATAACCCAGGCAGAAGTCCCAGACAAACCGGTGGAACTGTCTGCGGCCCTATTCTCTCTGCCCTATCTGATATCCTTGTGTAAACTCTCCTTTACCTCTGTCTCCAAATCCATTGTCAGGAAGTGACAAGCTGTGTTGGCACCGAAGTGTCAGTGACTCATGACACTTCTTCCCTCCACCTTGCTTGGAACATTTAATCAAGTCCGTTGGGATCAGTTCCAGTGCAACTGGGGCACTGGTCTTTTTCTTGGGTGCACAGCTTGGGGCCAAAATGGAGAGAGAACAGCATTTCTGCTCCATTAGAGAAGATGGATAGTTGCCTCTTCTCTATTACTTTTCCTCTTCCTCTTTGCTAGCAGAAGCCCAATCTTATTCTGTGAGGCCATGTGCTGGTCTAAAAGACAGTCTCAGACTTCTTTGCATTTAGATGTGCCCAAACTGAGTTAAGTCCTGTGGGAAAGAAGCCCAAAGAAGGCTTCTTTCTTTTCTCAGCCAGCAGGCTTACTTCATGTTTCCCGGCCCCACCCCCACCCCACTTGCTTTCTCCTCTTGGGATGTGAACAGGATAGCTGGAGACCTAGTCAACACTTTGGACTCTGAGTCTGCCTTACTGCCGATGAGACAGAAGGGAAGGAGCATAGTCTCCCCTTGCCAATCCTAGATCACCCGTTTCCCTCGTGGGAAGAAGAAATGAACCTCCATCATGGTTCACTTCTCTATTAGAATGAAGCAGAGCACAGTTAACATGGAATCCAGCCCCTGGAAATGGGTGCCAGAGACAACAGAGCCCATATACGGAGCAGGCAGAAGGAAGGCGGTGGGACACGGGGGCCAGGGATGGCTGAGGGTCTAAAGACTCTGCTATCCTTGAAAGGGCAGTAGGAAAATCCTGTGTCGGTCTGTAACTTCCAGAGCAGGCAGCATACTGACTACAGTTGAGGAATCAGGACAACGTGATCATATAGCATGTGCTGGCCTCTTTCTGCTGCGCTCTGCAGAGTTTCCAAGAAGAGGGATCCTTACAGCAAAACTAGCCATGCTGTTTCTCACCAATGGAGAGAAATACCAGTTCCTGGAGGGAGAGGTGCCCACAGTCAGCCCTTCAGATGGTAGAGTTTCAGCCTTCAACCTCTCACAGCAGGGGTCAAATGGGTTTGCATTGCAGAGAAGCAGCATGAACAGTGCTCAGAACACTGGAGATTAGATTGATCCCTTAAAGGAAAGCTGGGACCTGGTCAAAAATGTGGGATTAAAGTTCTTCTTCTCCATCCAGGTGTATTAATTCCTATGAGACAGGGAAGAGGACATTAATTTGAGAAGCAGTCCACAATTGAGCAGAGGCCAGTAGGTAAAAGATGAGGCTCCTACTGCTTACAACTTTGTTCGAGCCTTAGTCAGTGAGTTCTCCTGGTGTGGCTGAATAGAAACAAGAAGACCAAGTGCATCTGGCATAATGACTGACAACAAACTTGAACATGACCGCTGGCAACTCGAGGCCTTCTTCCTCAAAATAGTCCCCAAGCTCCCCACCCCCACCCCTCCGCAAATAGTATCGACAGTGGGGATATGAGCGGTGTACAAACCCCAGGCAGAGCCTCTGCACACTGACTTTAGTTTAGGTAGAGAGCCAGAGAGTGGTGAGCACAACAGCCTGCGAGCTTGGCAGCACAGGGCCTGGTGTGAGGAGGAGCAGCAGGTACTTTGCTAGTTTTACCCAGATGGATTTGTTCATTTCTGCGGACTCCCTTTCCAAAGTTTTGAATTCACAGAAAGAGGGCTTTTAGTGGCTTCTGTTGTTATGATGAGAAGACTGCTTCTCCATCCTGGGACTCTGTTTGGAGACTTGCTAATGTGCTGTGGAAAAGATATTTTAAGATGCATTGCTTTTGTTTGTGCTGCATTTGTTTAACTCTATGAAGCTGTGCTTCTCTGTCTGTCTAAAACACCTGATATTTTAGAGCTGAATGGCCAATAGCAAGGTAGGAGAAGTAGGTGGGGCTGGCAGGCGGAGTATAAATAAGAGGAGAAATCTGGAGGAGAGAAAAAGGAGAAAGAACAAGGAGAGGAGGGCAGCAGAGACCAGCCACCCAGCCACCCAGCCACCCAGCCACCCAGCTACCCAGCCATCCAGCCACCCAGCCATCCAGCCACCCAGCCACCCAGCCACCCAGCCATCCAGCCATCCACGAAGTAAGAGCGAAAGTAAGACATACAAAAATAAGAAAAGAAAAAGCCCATAGGCAAAAGGTGGATAGGATAACTTAAAATTAGGAAGAACTGTCTAGAAATAAACCAAGGTAAGACCGGGCAATAATAAGTGAGAATAAGCATCCGTGTGTATATTTATTTGGTTGCTGGGTGGTGGGCTCCCAAAAGAGTCAAAAGAGGAAAGAATGAAACAACGGACAACATTTTGGCATTCCACATGGGACTAAAGTAAAAGACAATCCGGCTACACAGTTGAGCTGTCACTAGAGCCCTGGAGTGAGTACTCAGGTGTGGTAGGGAAGACCCCATGCTATTCGGATAGCCTGTCCTTTGAGCTGGGCACAGAAACAAGACAAGACCATAGACTGGCTCTTGCGTGAGGTGGGGAATACATTCGAGATGTCATCTCTGTGGATACTTGATCATGAGGGGGCAAGTTAACTTAGATTTAGTCTACTCTCTTCTCTTTCTAACAGAACACATGGCCTTCTTCAACAAATTGAGAAAGGACTAGTTTTAATACTCCCCAGTAAAGTATGCCTAGGGAGCAGTAAGCATCCATGGGGTCCTCCAGAAAGGACCCTCAAAGCATGCACGAGATGTGTGTGTTGGGGTCACATATTCCTCCTTGGCATTACCCATTCTTTTCTTGTCCTGCTGAAAATATGGACACACTGACTGGAGCTCTTCTCCATAAACCTGGGATAAAAGGCGACCTCCAGCCTGCAGCTTCTGCAAGATGGTGGAAGAAAAGGGGAGGAGGCTGGCTACCTCTCCCTCACCATATCTACGCATTCCTTGTTACCCGGTGTTGGTCATTTTGTTTCTTTCACTTAAGAAGTCCTTTTGTCGCATAATGTGACTGATTTAGAGACAAGGATGTGGACCCCTTCGGGGTGTTTTTGTTCACCTCACACTTACTAAAGTCAGCTGGCTGTCCCCCTGCTATGCTCATCACTCTGTATTTCCCAGGCTCCTAAGCAACTCCCCAGTGCTGAATGCATTTGTGTCACTAAAGCTCTTGTTAAGAGGCCTCAATTAAAATAAGCCTACCACTCATTGTGGTGCTGGCAAGGCTATTAGCTACCCCTAGAGTCTCTGTCCCCCTGCAACTGTCCTAGGGAGGAGAGAGGAGGAGACATTGCTGTGGGTCCGTTAAATGTTGTTAAAGGAGTTGATTGTTTTCCGTGTGAACTCACGCTGTAGAGGCTCTCAACTGGGTGGGGGCATTAGCCATCCATCATATCTGCTCCCTTGCCAGGTGTGTGGGGACAGTGCCGTTCACAATCTGATCATGTTATGTTGTGGTTGTATGCTACAGTGCTATGGGTCCTGGCAATCCCCCACTCATTCCCACTCAAGTCCTTGAGGGTGGCCCCATGATGTTGCCGTGCCTCCAAAGGGACAGAGTTTGTTTCCTTGGTCCCTGATATGGAACATGTCGTCTTTGGCTTACTTTAAGTCACAGCATGAGAGTTTGTCTTCTTCGATGTCTGTTGTTTTTATGTCAACTTGACCCAAGCTAAAGTCATTTGAAATGAGGAAGACTCAGTTGAGAAAAGGCCTTCATAAGATCCAGCTGAGGGGCATGGTCTTAATTAGTGATGGATAGAGGAAAGCCCAGCCCATTGTGGGTGGTGCTATCCCTAGGGAGTGGTCCTGGGTTCTATAAGAAAGCAGGCTGAGCAAGCCATGAAGAGCAAGCCAGTAAGTAGCCCTCATCCATGGTCTCTGCATCAGCACTTGCCTCTGGTTCTTGCCCTATTTGAGTTCCTGTCCTGACTTCCTTTAATGATGGACTATGATGTGGAAGTGTAAGCCAAATAAACCTTTTCCTCCCCAACTTGCTTTTTTATTGTAGCAGTGAAACCCTAACTAAGACAAGTTGGCACCAGGATAGCGGAGTATTGCTGTGATAGACCTGTCTATTTTGTCTTGGGAAGGATTATGGGAGGACTTTGGAACTTTGGGCTAGAAAAGCCATAGAATATTCAAAGGTTAGTGTTTCTGTAGGAGACTAAAAGATAAGAATGTTTAGGAAATTGGAGAAGATGGAGGCCTGGCTTATGAAGTTTCAGAGGGAAATTTAGAGACTCTCTCTGGGCCATTTGTTATTTTGAATTAGATTCTTTGGTTATGGTTAGCTGGGGCTGAAGAATTATCTGTGAATAACAAGACTCCAGGACTACTAAAGCTTTGCTTTGCAGAGGTACTTGATGCTGGTTGGCTAGAACTGAGACCTTAGCAGTGATTAAAAAGAGACCAACATCACTGAAGTGAAATCTTCTGGGAAGTGTTTTCTGAGAGCACAGAAAAGTTATGTTCCAGAGGTGATCAAGGTTATGCCTCATGCTGGCAGCTGAACTTGGGAATGAGTAAGAGTCACCCAGAGGTACTGGTTTTGAAGGCATGAAGGGGTCATAAAAAGCAGCAAAGGCTTGGAAATCTGAGAGGTCAGGAGAGATTATGGGTAAAGTGGCAGCCTCACTGGCAGTCAAAAGCCCAGGATTAAAGGGGTCATGTGATGTGGGTTTCCCTTCTGTGTGCTGTGAATATGTTTTACTACCATTGATTAACAAAGAATCTACTGTGACCTATGGCAGGGCAGAATATAGCTAGTTGGTAAAACTAAACTGAATGCAGGGAGAAAGAAGGTGGAATTAGGCAGTTACCACCCAGAAAGAGAGGAAGCAATGTGAAACTGTTGCAATGATAAAAGGTACTAAACCATGTGGCTAAACATAGACAAGAATTATGGGTTAATTTAAGTTATAAGAGCTAGTTAATAATAAGCCTGAGCTAATAGGCCAACCAGTTTATAGTTAATGTAGGCCTCTGTGTGTTTCTTTGGGACTGGACAGCTGTGGGACAAGGCTGGAAAAACTACTTCTTACAGTCATAAGGAGATTTTGAGACATGGCACCATGAAGAGTTAGGATAGAGCAATAAGGTAGATTATTGTAGCTACTTGTAGATTAAAATAGCAACTATCAGTTTTTAGATAATTTGCAATGGTATGGATTCTTGTATATTGATACAAATGTAAAATTATTTTCTTATTTCTATTTATGATAGATTGTATATTGTTACAAATTCAAAATATATTTGTCATAATGCATATGTGTTTTTACTTCTATTTAAAGTATTTTTGTAAGATTATTTTTGCCATATTATATATATGCATATATATGTTTCTACTTTTGATGTTTCACTGCAGGACCTCCCAGTAAAGGGTTGGCTACACTGGAAAAAAAGATATTTATATATTGAAGCAAATTAAGGATATTTTTGTTATATTACACTATATTTCTACCTTTAATTAAGATATTTTTGTATATTGTCATAGTTTCAAGATCATTGTCCTTATATTGTATGTTGGTTTATAGACTATATTTATAATGTGAAGCTTTAGTCTTTAAACTATATAGGTTATTAAGAATTACAAGTTAATAGTTACCCTGGTCTGGAATACTTATGTTAGCTATATTCTCTAGATACTCAGAGATACATATCGTACAGATTGGTAATCTTTAAACTCTGCAAAGATCTGTCAAAATATGGCATTTAAATGTTTTAACAACTTAGAATTCTGTTGATGTGAGACATTACTGCTCCTGACAGCACTGATCTACTCTGAGAGAGTGGTGGGCACTGAAGACACTCTATATGGAACTTTTTTCTTCTTGGTAAAGCTGGCCTATTGGGCAAAGAATTGTCCTTGCCTTCACTGCTGACAATAAGCATGCTGTCCAATCCAGACAAGCAGGATACAAGGAAAGGCAACTGCTGAACATTGTCAAGACAGGGTAGGGCAGTCTTTCAAAAATTCTTGCTTCTGAAAATGGCCTTGTCAGATATTCCAGGCCTATAACTAAGGTTGGTTGCTCCAATGTTACAGAGAAAGATTGGGTGAATATCCAGGCAGCCAGCTGTTTCTGTCATTTCTTGTATCTTTTGGAGGTTGCTTGCTTGCACTTCCTGCATTCTCAGGTCTTTGATGGGGTTGAAGATTAGATAGTTACAGATACCACCCTCTCATATCTTAGCTAGGGCATATTAGGTACAAGATGTAGACTTTCCAGGATAGGACAGTTATTGGAATAATCTCTGTAATTTGCCTATTACCTATGGCCTGGACATTTAGTATGTATTTCTTGCTTGATGTTGTCCTTATTGTTTGTAGTTTTATTTTTCGAGACTTGGCACCATGAAGAGAGCATAGGGAAAGTTATTGGTGCAGCCCGATTGCAGTAGAAGACCCCAGAATTTTGGAGATGGCAGTACCATGGGATGACCTCCAAGGATAGCATCAGTAGCAGAGTGGAGCCATCATAGAAGAAGTTGTGTGTGGGGGGTGGAGGGCAGAGCTGGAGAAGTGATCCAAGCCCTTTGGAGGAGCCCTGAAAAATGTGAATAAGCCCCAGATGTTAGACACTGAGTTGTTTACACTGTTGCAGCTTGATTTTGCTTTGTGTAGATTGTGACTGTGCCCTGGTTCTTCCCTCTTGAAATAAGAAAATATTTAGTTTATTTTTGATTTTATAGGAGTTCATGGCTGAGAGACTAAACTTTTTTTTTAAAAAAAAAAGATACTTTGTAATTTTATAGAATTTGGATTTTAAAAGAGACTGGATACACACACAGACACACACACACACACACACACACATATATATATTTCAAGACAGAGTTTCTCTGTGTATTCTTAACTGTCCTGGAACTTTCTCTGTAGACCAGGTTGACCTCCAACTTAAAGATGCCCACCTGCTTCTGCCTCCCTAGTGTTGGAATTAAAAGTATGCACCAACATTGCCTGCCTGAGACTGGATATTTTTAAAGAGACAATTAAAGTGTTTGTAAGGCTGTGGGGGTTTTTAAGTTTGTGAAAATTTTATATTATTGTCTTTATTAATGTGTAATCTTGGAGACAAACAAGAAATGGAAGTTTGTTGCTTAGCAACATGTGATTGTGTGCCAAGTTGACAAGGCCAGTTTTATGTCAGTTTGACACAAGCTAAAGTTATTTGGAAGGAGAGAAACTCAATTGAGAGACTGCCTTCATAAGATCCAGCTGTAAGGCATTTTCTTAGTGATTAATGGTGGAGGGCCCAGTACTTTATGGGTGGGTCATCCCTGGGCTGGTGGTCTTGGGTGCTGTAAGAAAGCAGGCTGTGCAAGCCATCATGAGCAAGCCAGTAAGCTGCATTCTTCCACGGCCCCTCCATCAGCTCCTGCCTCCAGGTTTCTGCCCTATTTGAGTTCCTGTCCCGACTTCCTTCAATGATGGACAGTGATCTGGAGCTGTAAGCCAAATAAACCCTTTCCTCCCCAAATTGTTATTGGTCATGGTGTTTCATTGCAGCAATAGAAACCATAGCAGGTAGGAATAGAATAGAGGGACGCTGTCCTCTAGCCCAGTGTCCAGAGGAGAGTGAGAAGACTGGCATTTGTCCCATGTCCATGCCAAATGAACTTAGGGTACCCTCAGTTGATTACCAAACCTGAGGAATAAACCCTTCGTATTTCACACACAAAAAATAGTTTCCTGGAAATATTCGCATGATGTTCTGCTTGCTTGTGGGCCACTCAGGATGGACCAAGTGTTTCCTGTGCATTAATCTAAACCATACCTTCATCTTATCAAGTATGTGTAATTCACTCTTTTTTTGCAGATAAAGAAAATGAGACACTGAGCTACTGAGAAAAAGCTGTAGGCCGTGCCTCCAAGGAGCTGGAGCTACTGTGGAATCAGGTCGTGTGTCTGCTTACCTCCCAACTACTGCTGGCCTAAGGCGACAGCTAAAGGTTTGAATTTCCTTTTGTCCTCTCCTCGTGACTCATTTCAGCCTGTGCTAAAGATTGGAGGTTGTGTCTTTGTTGTAAGTGTCAGATCATGAGCCCAGGACCCTTTGGATCATCGATAAATTGCAGAATTGTCTGAATAGATGTAATTATTTGTTGGTGCAGATTCACATTCTAGTAGTCAAAATATATGTTCTTGAACCTTCACTTGGGGCTTGCCTATGTGTCTTGTTTAGCAAATAATATGCCATAAAAACAAAGACACTTGTCTAGAAGCTAACCAGCATAGAGCTCATCTGATAGCATGGGGAAACTATCAGACAACTGGCCACAGTTGGGATTTTTTTATGTCTGTGTTTCATGATGGCCCATAAAAGCCAAGTCTTCTAGTTTCTTGGTTGTTTGCTGAGTCAAGCTATTGGGAGTCATTGATTAGAGAATGGATCAGAGAAGGAGGGAATGGGGGATGAAGGGACCTCTCTTCCCTCAGGTGTGGAAATCTATGGAAATGTCAGCATTGGCCCACTCCAAGCAACCCTGCTTCTGATGCATTGCCTACATGAAGTCTTGGCATGAACCTAACTTCCATTGGTAACACCATCTCCAGTCCTAGAGTTGGGGGGTCACTTCCTGCTCTTTCTGTCTCTGGATTGCTAAACAATCCCCTCTCAGAGTTTCAGGTCCTCCAGTTAATTTTATCACTATATATCTAGTATGCACACATGAGACAAAAGACCACAGAGAAACTGGGTCAGACCTTAGGGTTGCAAGCTTCTCCTGACAGTTATGCCCGGTGTAGCTGGTTGGCTTGATTTGAGTGGACGCCTCTAGGCTCCACATGTGACAGCCACTAGCCTCACTGCCATGGAGACCAGACCTAGTATAGCCCAAGTTACTGGAAAAGAGGTTGTTCCGGGTCACCTTCCTTTTATGCAAGTCATCTAGAAACGCCTGGTTTTCAGGCATTTTTGTTATAATTCAAATGCTGTCATAAAATATCTTCATCACAATAAAAATGCAAAGTATAGAGCTATGGTTCTGCACCATGTCACAAAGGGATGCAGAGACATCATTCAAAATGCGTTTGGGCCACTTACTGCACATGCACTCCCAGGCTGATGGGAAGTTAAAAATAGCACATTCTATTAGCAGAGAGAAACAGGAAAGTCTTCCCTAACCAAATAAGTGCCTCCTCCTTGTCCTTATTTTATAGACACGAGCCCCCTCACCAAAATCGGGGCAAACTTGCATTTTCCCAGCAAGTGTCAGGACCTAGCAGTAACTAGCTGCAATGTGAGGGTACCCAGCAACCTGCAAAGACCTAAAGATGCTGTCTCAATATGACCCCTGCACACTTGCCTGTCTTTAAGTGGGCATAGTACAGGGCTTCCTGGGTCACAGAGGACTTCTAATATAAGGAGATATGCCAGTATTGGAAGCTCTGGTCACTGAGACACTTTGTAGAAAGTTCACGTTTTTCATGACTTGGATCCTGTTTTCTTTTAAATGAAAAACAGCTTGTTTTTACTACAAATGGGGAGCTCAGATGCTCCAGAAGCAAGAGACTTGCCTCAGCTGGAGATCTTTAACTTGGGCTTGGGGCAGTACTAGAGGAGCAGAGGCAAGTTCACTACCTTACACTGAAATGGAAAGACAAGTGCTGGGGGAATCGTGTTCCAGCCCATCCTGGACCGATCCAGGTGATGGAAAGGCTCAGTTATAGATGTATGAAACTCTACAAAGAAGTTTCCCGCATTGGACAACTGGGCATGAGCTATAAACTACATCATAGGATATTAAAATGAGTCAATGCACCATATATATATATATATATATATATATATATATATATATATATATATTATCAGGAAAAGGCAAAGAGAGATAAACAGACTCAATAGGTTGGGTTACACAGTAAAACTTCAGAATTTTAGGTCGAAAACAGTCTGCCCTGCAGCCATGCCTGCTACACAAAGCCACCTTAGAGGCTCAGCAAATGACAAGCAAGGCTGTGCTGTGACAGAACTGTAGGGAAGGCTGAATCCAGTCCGTAGCACCCAGCTGCCGTGCTTGGGTCAAGCAGCCCACTGTGTTTAGTTTCTCCCCACCTCCCAACTCCCAACTTCTGAACCACCTCTTTTCTGGGCCCAGGACTTGTGACTCAGCCCAAGCCTTAATTTTGGAACACCAGCTTTTTAAGGTCAAAAATATCTTGCTGGAGGGGTTTAAAATACATAGTCATCTGCACAGTAAGTGGAGATGGGGGGTGGTGCTCACAGAACATTTGTAAGCAGAATCACAGTTGTCATCTTGGTGAGTGCATGTGTGTGTGTGTGTGTGTGTGTGTGTGTGTGTGTGTGTGTGTATGCGGATTTAGATGCACAACCCTATATAGAAAATGACACAGAAAAGGGAACGTAGCTGCGGATTTCACTGAGCCGGGATAGAAGCATAAACAACACGTTCGCATCCCACCCCTAACTTCTTCCAAACACTCATATTTCTTTGCTCTCATCACGCTAAGTTTCTGAGGGAGTTTTGAGGGATCATGGTGGAAACAGCTGCTGACCATCGTTTATAAACCTGACTGGTTGCAGACTTCAGCTTTGCACTGGTTTAGATCTTACATGTCTCCCCAAACCCCACATGTTTAAGGCTTAGTCCGCATGCGGGTAGGGTTGGACTGTGATGGACCTATTAGGATCTAGTGACAGGTGGAACGTCCTTGGACGTGTGACCTTGAGGGGAATAGTGGACCTTGATACTCTCTTCATGTTTTTTTTTTCTGGCCATGAGATGAGAGGTTTTACTCCAGTGTGTGCCCCTCCCATGATCAACCATCCCTCTATAGTCCCAAAGCATGGGCTACTCAGAGACTGAACCTGACAGCAAGTTATTTTGATCATTCCTTAGAGTAGACGCTAACTCACACAGGCCCATGCAAGCTTACCTGTTCTGTTTCATAAAATCAACTGATGCCCTCAGCCTGAGGAAAAGTAGCACCCAGTATGCCTGAGCTTGGCCTCAGCGTGTACCATGGCTGTGCCTGTTGCTTCAGCAGGTCCCCGCCAGAGTGTCATATAGTCAAGCTGCTCTGAGGATAGTAGCTGCTAGAAGATGTGTCTGTCATTTTGAGCTGAGGATCAAGTTGAATGTTCTGGAATGGGGTCACATCAAACATCTGTGCGGTCTGAAGTTGGATGGCGGAGAATGGATCATCTTTCAGGCCACTGTGAGGTTAATCCATGAGGAAGCTAGAATTAGTTTTCCTCGAGGGAAAAAAAATCATACGATTTTGTATGTTCTCCACTGCAGTCTGCAGAGGGGTCACCTTGAGACAGATGAGTCAGAGTCTGTAATGGGTCTGTGCAGAGTAGCAGCTTCATCTCAGAATTTTGAAGATAGCTGCACCCTGAGATTAGAGCAACTGAGTTGAAATGCTGAAAATCGTGGATTACAGAATAAAGGGGAAAACCGTAGACTGCACTCTCCTATGGGTCACATGATCGTTCTAGATGAAGGTCAGCAACCATAGGATGGTCTTGACCCCTGGAGAAAAGTTCAGGGCCGCTGAAGAAAATGCTTTCCTTTGCCAAAGAGTCAGGTAGTGAGAGTCATCCAGGGCATCAAACCCAAGACTGCAAAGGTTGCCGAGGAGCTGGAAAGTCATCTGCACTCTTTGGATCAAAGGCTTTACTCTTCAAAAGTGGTTAACAACACCATGGCAACAGTAAGAAATGGGTCCTGATTCAAAGTGTCTGCAGAGAGCCCACAACTGAACCAAGGCCTCTGGCACTGAGAACAGCTTCTTACAGAGTAGTACAGTCTCTTTGCTCTCTGCTCTGCCCCTCTGCCCCTCTGCCCCTCTGCCCCTCTGCCATGAGTGGACGTGGTCTGATGTAAAACGAGTCCCCAGGAGAAAGCTCGCTCTTAGACTCGCTGGTATCCAGAGCTGTGCACCAAGTCAACTTTTATTCTAAGTTACCAAGTCTGTGGGATTCTGTCGATGGCAACTGGAAATGAACTAAGGTCTGCATGGCTAGCGTAAAACCTGTAATTCCATTAGGCTATAGCCTGATACCTGTTTCTGGCACCCAGCTGCACCCAGCCTGAGTTGAAGTGTAAGCCGTGAGTCATGGAGAAGCAGGAATAGCCTGAACTCAATTATATAAATATTTGGTCAACAGCGTTTATTGAAACAAGCAGTTTAAGCACAAACCCTGCAAAGCACCACTTATGTTAAAATGCCTAATGACTATGTCATTATCAGCCCTTTAGCCCATGATGTGCAACAGATGCTAATTCCTTTCTCTCATCTAGCTGTGATTTTTGTGCCCATTAACCAGCCTTCCTCCAGCCCCCTCATTCTTCAGGAAAGACTATTACACTCTCGACATCTAAGATCCATTTTTTATCAGCTTCTGTCCCTGAGCGAGAGCATGAGGTGTCTTAGGTAGGTTACTGATGCTGTGATAAAGCCCCATGTTCAAAAGCAACTTGGGAAAGAAATGGTTTATTTTCATGTATTACTCTTGGGTCACACTCTGTCACCGAGGGAAGTCGGGGCAGGGACTCAAGGCTGGAAGTAAAACAGAAGGGGCTGTGGAGGAGTGTGCTGTTTAGCGGTGTGGTCCTCATGGCCTGCTCAGCCTGCTTTCTTACACACCTTGGATCACTTATCCAAGCCTGGCATCAACCCCAAGTGAGTTGAGCCCTCCATGGGCTTGCTTACAGGCTAATCTTAGGGACTTGTTTTCCCAATTAAGATATCCACTTCTCAGAGGACTCTTGGTTTATGTAAAGTTAACAAAAACCAACCAGCCCATGTGGTGACTTTGTCTCGCTCATCATAATGCCCCCCAAGGCATTTCTACACCCTCACAAAGGGCAAAATTTTATCGTATTTGGGGACGACTATTGTTGTACACATACCGAATGGTCTTTATATGTCATACTTTCATGGCCTCATAGGCTGAGTCTATATTCTGGCTATCGTAAGATAATAACATGCTGTGATAAAGACGCTTACCAAAGGGTAGCTATGGCTGTCTCGTGTGGTATTCTGAGGTTCCTCCCTACTGTCTGGAGGCCCATCATTAATGAGTAAGATTTTCTCATTTTCTACATTCAGACTTTCAATTTGAAGGCTAAGGCTCTTGGTCTCTTCACAGAGGTGTGTATGGTGTGTGGTGTACTTGTACACACGTGTTCGCGCGATGCCTCCCAACCCCTCCTTGTCCCACAGAACACTCTTCAGGAAGCTTGAGCCACAAGTATTTGCGATTGTTTTGCTTTAAACCAGCTCATGTGAATACATTCACGGATTCCCCTGCTCACCTTCCCTGTCAAATTTAAAATCGTTTGCCAGAAACAAACGCTTCCAGCAGCACCTTCTCCTTTCGGCCGGTTATGCTCCATGCAGATCTCCAGTGCCTTCCCTGGGGCTGGTCTCTATTGTGAGGAGTACATAGAGTCAGTAGAGCTATGTTTGTTTTCTATTTTAAGCCGCAGCAGAAAGAAGTGGGAGAGAGGAGGGTCCCTAGCCATTTCTTTTCCAGATTGCACTCCTGATGGGATCATAGAGCCTCTGCAGTGAGGTGAGAGAGGAGGGGAGGGAGTTCAGTGTGGGTTCGTACACACCCTGTGGATTTGAGAGGCAGAATTGGCCTTAACAGGATTGAGGAAGGTTTACCTGCAGGATTCCCATTGTCTCTGCATCTTTGTTTCTCATGCAAGGGGAAGAAGGGAGGGTCTTAGAAAATGTTTCTCAACAGCATACTCAAACCCTAAAATACACATTAAATAAAGAAAAGACTTAGAAAGAAGTCACCCTCTCTTCTGACTATGTGTTTCTTTAGGAAATGAAGGTCACGATGAAAGTGATTTTTGCTGCCCAGTTTGGATGTGTCAAGTCCCTTGGGTTCTTGCTCCTCTCTCTAGGACAAGCAGGGATGGTGCTCATTCCAGGACCTGGGCTAAGCTGCTTTCCCACACAAGACCCTTTAGAATACAGGATACACCACGCCAGATGCTAAGAGCTTCTCGGCCCGTCAGTGGGGAGATATAAAGCAATTTGTACAAGCATCCCAGCTGTAACAAGGCACGGGTGATGGAGGGAATCTCTCCCTGGAGCAAAATGAGCTGGAGCTTTGGGCAGACCCCTAAGAGGGAGAAAGGCTGCGTGCCTGGGATGCTAGGGTTGGGCGGGGGTGGCCAACAGTCAATGCTTCCCTTCCACCACGGGCTCCATATACCCTGGGGGAGGGGGTGACAGAAGAGGGACCTTGAGAAATCCAAGTGTGTGCCCAGCTGTACCGTTAGCAAATGATAGTTCTGCTACTTGAGAGCCTTCCCACGTGTTATTCACTCTCTCCACTCACGCACGCACCGTGGATAATGGTGCCGAGTTAGACTCGTATTTTAGGATAATCAAGCGAGAAGAGTACGCTAAAAAAACACAGCGAAAACTGCAATGTGCAATGCACATAAAAAGCTCATATACATTTTAATGCTCTTTACAAGGGGCTTAAGCAAGTTAGGTACTACTATCAGAGCACCAATTTCCAGTCTTTCCGGGAACGAATTCTGAATAAGATTATTATTAAGACTTCACTAATATATAGGTAGCTGCGTTTTCCACACAACCGGCCATTACTGTGGCCCATTTCTATCCACTAGTTACACTGTGCAGCGTAGCTATTTGGATGCTTAGTGTCCGAACTGACAAATGAACCATTGTTTTAATTTAATTAGATTTGGAACAATATTTTTAGTACATAATGACTTTCTAATTGGTGAATTTACATTTGGGTTTTTGAACCGCTATGGGTGCATACTAAAAAATCCTTCATAGTTCTCCAGCGTTCCGTAGCTTACTGAACACAGCTACACATTTTAACTCATTCTCTAGAACAGAGAAAGAAAGAAAATACATGGAGCAGAGATTATTATAGCAATGTCCCAGGTAATAAAGCCAAGCTCAAGAGTGTATGACTTTCCCAGCACCACCCAGCAACTGACTAGAGCTGCACCCCATCAGATCCGAGTAAAGATGTCTTCTCCTATGACCTTAATGTCACAACACTGACCTTACTCACCCAAGCTCTGTCTGTGCTCCCAGCCAGTACTCTGCTTAAGGGCTTCCTGGGCTCCTGCATTTGCTGTATGACAGTTGTTCAAAATGGCAGCCGCCATCTCTTCTCTTTATAAAGTATGAGAACTTCAAAATGGCAGACAGCCACCTGAACTCCCTCTAAGTCAGCCAACATCCCTGTTTCTTCCTCAAAGGGATCGTCTCAGTATCTGGTTCCCATGAACAAGAAGATATTTTTCTTCAAAAAATAATTACTTTTGCTTTCTGAAACAGGGTCTTACTATGTAGCTCAGGCAGATTTGGATTTTCGTAAAAGTTTTTATTTAAAAATTATAATATTACATTATTTTTCTCCTTCCCTTTATTTCCTCCAACCCTGTCTATGCACCTCCCACATGTCTCTCAAATTCATGGTTGCTTTTTCCTTAACTGTTTATATGATGTATATCTTTATACACACATTTATTACCAAGTACATAAATACAGCATCCCTAGTCTATATAATCTGTATGTGTATGATCTCAGGAATCATAATTTGATATTAGATAACCAAATGGAGATCTCTTCTCTGGGGCTCACCATTTCTCCTGTTCACTGCATCTATTGAGATGATCACATAATTTTCACCTTTAAGTCCTTTTTATATGATTTATTATATCCATTGACTTGTGTTTAGAGAACCATCCCTGCCTTTCCATAATAAAGACAACATAATTGTGGTTAGATGATGTTTTTGATGTATGTTTGTATGCTGTTTGCAGGTATGTTATTGAGCATGTTAAAGTCTATGTTCATCAGGCACATTGGCCTGTAGGTTTATTTTGTTGTTGTTGTTTTGTTTGTTTTATCTTTACCTGGTTTAGATATTAGCACAATACTGACTTCATAAAATGAATTTGGGAGTGATATATATCTATCTACAGCCAATCTTTATATATGTAAATCTTTACATATAATGAAGCATTTGAAAAAGCTTAGATGTAGATCTTTGGGTCTTGTAGAATTCTCTAATAATTCATCTAGACCTAGTTTTTTTTTTAAAGCTGGGAAGCTTCTTTTATTATAATTTCAAAATTCTCATTTATTATGTGTCTATTTAAGATGTTGGTTTCTTCTTGGTTTAATTTTGGTGGTTTGATTGAATAAAAAAATTTGTCCATTTTTTATCCTTTCCAACTTAATGAAGTACAGGTTTGTTTTTTTTTTTTTTTTTTGAGCATCCCTTTATAATATTCTGAATTTCTCTCATGTCTGCTGTGATGCTTCCCTGGTCACCTATGTTTCTGTTAATGTGGACCCTCTCTTTCTTTTACTTGGTTGGGTCAAGGGTCTGTTGACCCTGTTTATCTTCTCAAAAAACACCTCTTAGGTTTGTTAATTTTTTGTTCTATTTTCTTTGATTCTATTTCATTAATTTAATCTCTAGTTTTTATTTTTGCCTTGCTATCTACTGGGTTGGGATTTGCTTTGTTCTTGGTTTTCTAAATTTTTGCATTGAGTTATTAAATCATTTATTTGAGCTCTTATTTTTCTCAGTGTAGACATTTGGTGTTATAAATTTCCCTCCTCTGACTGCTTTTAATGAGTCCCAGAAGCTTTGTTATGTTATTCTTTCATTTTAATTTATTTATGAAATATTAGTTATTTCTTTCATGATTTCTTTTTTTTTATTCATTCCTCCTCATACAGTAATGAGTCTTTCAATCGCCACAAGTATGTGTACTTCCTAGAGATTTACTGCCAATTTTAAGTTTCATTGCATCATGGTCAGATAGGATATGTGAAATTATGTCAATCTTTCTGAATTTGTTAGGATTAATTTTGTATGTTAGGATGTTGTCTATTTTAGAAAGGCTTCCATGAGCTCCTAAGTAGAGTGTATGTACTCTGGTGTTTGGGTGGAATCGTCTACATATATCTGCCAAGACTACTCGATGCATGATTTCATTCAGCTCTGACATCTCTCTGTGCTTAGATTTTGTCCAGATTACCTGTCTGTTGAACTAGTAAGGTATTGAATTAACTTACTATTGATGGGTGTAAATCACTCTACGTCTTTAATTCCAATAAGTGCACTTTCTATGAAATTTGGCGCACCAAAGTTTGGTGCATATATATTAAGGATTGGAACATCTTCTTGGTTAATTGTTCCTCTTTAGAGGATTAGGATGAAGTGGGCCCTCTTTGTCTCTTCTGATTAGTTTTAGTTTGAAGCCTATTTTGCTAGATGTTAGGAGAGAAATGCATCTTACTTCCTGGTTCTACTTAATTGGAGTACCCTTGCCTGTCCTTTCTCTCTAGCGTGGTACCTATCTTTAAAGTTGTGTTTCTTGTAGATAACAAATAGATGGATTTTGTTTTTCTATACAGTCTTCCAGGCTGTACTTTTTTATTGTCGAATTTAACCCATTCATATTTAAAGTCATTATCAAAAGGTGTTTGTTGATTGTCATCATTGTGTTGTTGAATTTTGGTATTGTTCATGTTCCCAGCGGCACTTGATGTTTTAGTAACTATGGCTGTGTAGTTTTTTCTGTGGTTTCTTGGAAAGAATCATGATGCTATCTCTTCTTGTTAGTCCAGAATGTTGCTTCCTGTGTTTTCCTTATGAATGGTCTGCTGCATATAGATTTTAAAGGATGTTTAGATCATGAAAAGTTATTCTTCCTCCTTCAAATATAGCAGACAGTTTTTCTGGATAAGTTAGTTAAGATTGGCCTTCCCGGACCTTTAGGACTTAGAATGCATTGTTTCAGACTTGTCAGGCTTTCAAAATGTCTTTTGTGAAACTAGCTATTATTCTGATGGGGTTTCTTTGTTATGTGACCTGTGGATTTTTTTTTTCCTTATAGCTTCTGATTCACTTCCCTTGTTCTGTATACTTAGTGTTTTATCTATAATATGCTACGGGATTTCCTTTCTGGTCTTGTCTAGTTTCCTGTGTGCATGTATCTACATGTATATCTTTCCATAGTTTGGGAAAGATTTCTTCTATGATCAGAAGATCTCATCTGTGCCATTGACCAGGAATTTTATTTCTTAATACAGAATTCTTCTCCCTCATCTATTTCTGTATATCAAAAGTTGGGTCTTTTCATGTTGTCCAATATTTCCTATATGTTCCTTTCTTGTATTTTTTCCACATTCCTTGCTTATTTTGTTAGACTCTCTATCTCCTGTTCCTCATATTCTGCCTTCTGCTTCATTTGTTCCACTTGTAAGGCTTCCCCTTGAGTTTTCTTGCTGGGTTATTGGATTTTTCAATTCCATATTCATTTTGGTTTGGGTCTTCCTTAATGTTTCTATCTCTTTATTGAATTCTGTTTCCAGATCCTGGATTGTCTTCCCATTTCATTCAGTCTCATTTTCTTGGGCATGACTCAGACATTTATTTCCTGGAAGTTCATTGAACTGTTGGTTTCTTCTTTCAACTCCTTAAATTTAAAAAAATATTATTATTTTAAATTCTGTGTCCTTAGGTTTGTCTAGATAATGCTTATGGTGAGTATGGGTGAGTATGGGTGCTGTGGGACAATGGTCTTTACCCTTATCACTTGTATTTTAATAAAATGCTGATTGGCCAGTAGTCAGGCAGGAAGTAGAGGCAGGGCAATGAGAATTCTGGGAAGAGGGAAGTTTCAGTCTGCAGTCGTCACCCAGACAGAGAGGAAGCCAGACACAGAGCAAAAAAAGATTTGGCTGCCTCACCAAAAAAGGTATCAAGCCACGTGGCTAACATAGACAAGAATAATGGGCTAATATAAGATGTAAGAAAGATTTTAATAAGAAGCCTGAGATAATAGGCCAATCAGTTTTTGATTAATGTAGACCTCTGTGTGTTTATTTGGGACTAAACATCTATGGGTGGCGTGGTTAATGTAGAGGGACCAAGTAGGACAGAAACCTTGGTCAACAACTGGGGTGGGGGTGGGGGAGTGGGCAGGTATGCCTTGATCTTTCTTATTATTTGTATTTTTGTAATAAAGTCTGGGTATGTGGAGTTCTTTGGTTAGTTCTGTATCTTTTATACAGAGAAGGCTGAGGCAGAATAGAACGTGTAGGTCTAGTTGAACCTGAAGTTTGGAACTCAGAATTCAGTCTGGTAGACAATGAGGTCTTGGCTGGTCTGCATTATATAAGTTTGGTCTAGGTCTGGAGTTTGGGGTAGGTTATATGTAGTTTGGAAGTTAAGGAAATTATGCAGATGGCAGAATGGCAGAATCAGTGGGCTCACCTGGCTATACCCTAGCAGAGGATATGCAGGATCTGGTTGGGCAGAGAGGCTAGGCAGGCCTACAGGTTGTGGGAAGGCAGAGCAGATCCTGACAGGAGTTGGAGATAATATAAGCAGGGGTGATGGAACCAGGCTTGGTCACTGGATATGGGACCCCGGGCTAGATCTGGTGGCTTAGAGAGGGTGCATGAAGGAGAAGATCATCAGACAGACTTACTCAGTTAGACTCTGTCAAGGGATGTGCAGGATCTGGCTAGGTAGAGGGGATGGGTGTAGCCTGGGAGTAGCCTTTAGGTTGTGGGCAGCCAGAGAGGGTCCTGGCAGAATCCACTCTTGAATTATTAAAGCTATTGTCTCAAACTCCAGAATGCTAGGATGGCGGGTGTACCACAACACATACAGGAAGGCATTTCTATCTCCTAGGAATCAAGGGCATTTTAAACTTGGTTATGGCCAATTTATCTTCCTCTTGATGACTACGTCATAGGAGTAATACTGAAGGCAATCAAGACAGTTGTGACTGTTTGGTTATTTAGTATCGGCAAAGACATGCTGCCACAGTTTCATGTCTGACTACATTCACAGAACAACCAGGGTACAATAGGGAATAGAACTACACAGTTTGTGACAAACTTCCAAGAGATAGGAAACATGGGACTTAGAATCCGGCTACCACAGATGAGATAGTCACAGATGTTGCGCAGGTCATCAGGCTATAGATACTGCTAGAGAAGACTTGCTAGCTGTCAGTCAATCCCAAGAAAGACACACAGAGTCAAATCACCATGAGAAAAGAAATATTCTACACGGAAGGTCCCGTGGAGAGTGATGGGCATGCATCTAAACAGTGTTGGAACACAGGCAATCCCAGCTGTAGAGAAATGCCATGAAGATTGTTCTTGCAGAGGTTTTTCCTGTTAGGTAAGAGTAGATGGATAAGATGATGATCAAGCATCAGCAATCGTGCTGCAGTTTCACTACAAGGTTATAATGATGAGAAGTCTTGTATGTGGTTCACTGCAGTAATAAGGGCGGCGGGGCTGCGTTCCCAGCACCCCGGCTGCCTGCTCGGCTAGCTTATGCCCCAAAATAATTACACAGACACTGTATTCTTTTAAGCACTGCTTGGCCCTTTAGCTCTAGCACTTACAGGCTAATTCTCACATCCCGATCAACCCATCTCTAATAATCTGTGAGAACCAGTCTTACCGGGAAGATTCTAGCCTAGTCCATCCTGGGTTGGAGCTTCATGCCGTGAGCTGGGCATGGCGTCTCTCCCAGGCGTCTGCTCCTGAGAGGAAAGCTGTCGAGACTCTGAGCTCACTTCCTCTTCCTCCCAGCATTTTGTTCTGTTTACTCCTCCCACCTATCCTCTAACCAATAAAATGGGCCAGGGCAGTGCCTTTATTAGCCAATGACATTCAGGTGTTATTAAACAAGCATTAGTTGACAAATCAACATAGAATAGTCCATGTATCCTCTGCTGTGAGGTGCTGGGTTCCAGCCTTCTGCCTTATTTAAAGACCCTCACCTAGTTCTGCACAGACTCAGCCTAAGACTGGGAGTTGATGTTCTATGATTGCCAATCCTGAGTAGAAACTTTAGCCTCCCTCTGCTTGCTAGGATGTGAACAGCAGCTGGCCACTCCAGGACCAACCCTCCAGTGCTGTCTCTGGGGAAAAGGTTAAACACCATCAGATGTTCAACCAGAAGTGAGATTCCCCCCCTCCCCGTGGTAATATAGTCATGCCTCGCGTTTTAATGTCAGTCATTTCATCTAATGGAAACGCGTATTTAATATTCATCACGCTAATTTCTAAAGCCTCTGATGTTGTGGGAGATAAAGACAGCTGAATCGCTTGTATTATTCATGTATTAATATGACTGTGTACTTTCAAGGCAGTTAGCCCCGTGCCTGGCAGAAAGTAAACAACATGTGTTTGTTCAACTTAAACTGCAAGTGCAGCTGCCTCTGAAGCCAGCCAGACCAGGAGTGACTTCCAGAGCAACAGAACAGAAAGGCCTAGAATATATGTTCGCTCGCTCACAGGTGATATCACACTGAGTAGCCTGGCATGATTTCAGATGAATCACACGCAGTCCATGGAGGTCCAAACAGTGTTGACAAGGTGCCAAAGACCAGAGAAGGTGGGATGCATTTCAGCAAAGGCCAGCAGAGAGAGGGCGGGTGCAGCCCTCCTTCACCACGTGAGCTGCCCTAGAGGGGGGCGGGACACATGCGGCCTGGCAAGATAAAGACTGGAGGAAAGTGAGGAACGGAAGTTCTCTTCTGCGCTGGATTCAGGGGGAAATGCGGTCATTTCTCACGACGTAAATGTTATCCTCCAGATCACGAAGTGTTAGCAGCATTATTTGAGTGGCATACTTAACTCCATCCTCTGAATGCCACAGTCTAAAGCCCCTATTCCAAGGCTATGAGCTTTATCATATTTATGTATCATATTTATTCCCATGCCCCGATTCCCAAACTTACACTATCATCTGTTTAGAAAACTTAAAGGTGACAGGTTACCTTCCTCCATGCCCTTAAACCGTGTTCCCTGACAAATGTCCATTGATTGCCCCATCTCTATGATGTCTGGCATGTCTCCTCCGCCCAGCGACAGCAGCTGTGTCTAAACCACCCATCTGCTGGCTTCCTGGGGCGCTGCCATATTCTGCTTCATGCCCGCTTGCAAGTGTGTGGTGCTTCTATTTAGAAACACTATTCTGCCTACGCTGGTTTTCCTTGGCTACTTATCAGCACGAACTCCACAGGCTTTCGGTGGAACTGCAGAACTGGCCTGCTCTGAGCAAGCCGGAGTCTGTTAGCTGGGCCACTGGTCTGCAAGAGTGGAGGCCCTGACACGTGATGCAGACTCCATTTGGGGTGGGCTACTGGGCTTGTGGGGGGTGGGGAATCAGGATAGAGGGAGGAAGCAGCCAACAGAATGAGACGATAAGTACATTCAGACAACCACTAAATGGAGGTATGATTCACACCACATAAAAGCTACAACTCCAGTGCATTTCCCTCCCGATGAGCGCAGTGTGCTTGCAGGGCTGGGCTACTCTCTCTAGGTGTGGACTCTTCCACTGGCTCTAAATAAAGCCCCACCCTCCAGCAGCCTTTCTCTGAGTCAGCCTCTTCACAGGACCTAGCAGCTACTACTCTGCATGGGTCGATGCATTTGTCTAATGTGGATATTTGATGTAAGTGCAGCTATCTGGTTTGTGGCTTCTGCATCTGATGTCCTTTAGTGAACACCGCATCTTAAAAATTCACTCCTATTGCAGTACACATGAAAGGGCCATTCCTTCTTTTTTTTGTTTTTTTTTTAATTTTATTTATTTATTAAGAATTTCTGCCTCCTCCCCGCCACCGCCTCCCATTTCCCTCCCCCTCCCCCGATCAAGCCCCCCTCCCCCATCAAGTCCCCCTCCCTCATCTGCTCGAAGAGCAATCAGGGTTCCCTGACCTGTGGGAAGTCCAAGGACCGCCCACCTCCATCCAGGTTTAGTAAGGTGAGTATCCAAACTTCCTAGGCTCCCCCAAAGCCAGTACGTGCAGTAGGATCAAAACCCCATTGCCATTATTCTTGAGTTCTCAGTAGTCCTCATTGTCTGCTATGTTCAGCAAGTCCGGTTTTATCCCATGCTTTTTCAGACCCAGGCCAGCTAGCCTTAGTGAGTTCCCCATAGAACATCCCAATTGTCTCAGTGTGTGGGTGTACCCCTCGCGGTCCTGAGTTCCTTGCTCGTGCTCCCTCTCCTTCTGGACCTGATTTGGACCTTGAGATTTCTGTCCGGTGCTCCAATGTGGGTCTCTGTCTCTGTCTCCTTTCATCGCCTGATGAAGGTTGATATTCAGGAGGATGCCTATATGTTTGTCTTTGGATTCACCTTCTTATTTAGCTTCTCTAGAATCGCGAATTATAAGCTCAATGTCCTTTATTTATGGCTAGAAACCAAATATGAGTGAGTACATCCCATGTTCCTCTTTTTGGGTCTGGCTTACCTCACTCAGGATAGTGTTTTCTATTCCCATCCATTTGTATGCAAAATTCAAGAAGTCCTTGTTTTTTACTGCTGAGTAATACTCTAATATGTATATATGCCATACTTTCTTCATCCATTCTTCCATCATTGAATAAATGGGACCTCCTGAGACTGAGAAGCTTCTGTAAAGCAAAGGACACTGTCACTAAGACAAAAAGGCAACCCACTTACTGGGAGAAGATCTTCACCAACCCCGTAACTGACAAAGGTCTGATCTCCAAAATATATAAAGAACTCAAGAAACTAGACCGTAAAGGGCTAATCAACCAAATTATAAAATGGGGCACTGAGCTAAACAGAGAATTCTCAACAGAAGAACTTCAAATGGCCAAAAGACACTTAAGGTCATGCTCAACTTCCTTAGCGATCAGGGAAATGCAAATCAAGACAACTTTAAGATACCATCTTACACCTGTCAGAATGGCTAAAATAAAAAACACCAATGATAGCCTTTGCTGGAGAGGTTGTGGAGAAAGCCATTGCTGGTGGGAATGCAAACTTGTGCAACCACTCTGGAAAGCAGTGTGGCGGTTTCTCAGGAAATTCGGGATCAACCTACCCCTGGACCCAGCAATACCACTCTTGGGAATATACCCAAGAGAAGCCCTATCATACAACAAATGTATATGCTCAACTATGTTCATAGCAGCATTGTTTGTAATAGCCAGAACCTGGAAACAACCTAGATGCCATTCCTTCTTAATTGACTTTATATTTGCATTTTCCTTGGTACTGTATTAGGATCCAATACATGCAAGAAACGTATAATGATTAAATTGAAGTAATTGGCATTTATATTGCTCGTTACTGCGAACCTTCAAACTATTCCCCCTGAAGTTACCTTGAAACAAATAATAAGTTTTTGCAGGTGAGAGTTACCCCTTCCTGTGCCATGTACGTTACAGCTAAGCCCCTATCCAATTGTATTTTGCTACCTGCTACCCAAATTCTAGTATCCTTTTGGTATAATGACTGGGTTTCTTTGGAATGTATAATCAGTGCCTGGATGCTGGATAATCCAGTAGCTTTATTCTTACTCTCTAAGGAACCTCTACATGGTCCTTGATAACAGCCATGCTAATTACAGTTCACAACAGTGTGCCAAGGGCCCCCTTTCCCTCCATTTCCTTTTGTCTTCGTAGTAACTATCATCCTAACTGGGGTGAAATAATATTTCACTATAGCTTTCATCTGCATTTCCTGATATTTAATGATGTTAATTTTTCCATGCACTTGTTGGCCAGCAGCATGCCTTCTTTTAAGAAATGGTGAGCCAGTGAGCTAGCTCAGCAGGTTAATGTGTTTGCCACCAAGGCTGATGACCTGAGCTCTAGCCAGAGGACACTCCAGGTGGAAGGAGAGGACCTTCTCCTACAAGCTGTCCGCTGACGTCCACGCATGCATTGGTGCGCATGTGCTCACGTGTGCGTGCATTTGCACTCACAACAAATCATGTAAAAAGAAACGTCTTCTACAACTTCCACGCAGTTTCAATTAGACTTTAAATTTGTTGAGCTGCTTGATTTGTTTCAGTTACCAAGCCTTTGTCGTGGGTATATTCTGCAAATGTTTTCTCCTGTTCTGTAGGCTGCCTCATCATTCTGTCTGGGCCTAGTTCCTTCTTCTGTAAGTGAATATCCAGTTTATGGCATCATTTGTTGAAGAGATTACCTTTTCTGCAATATAAATTTTTGATAGCTTTCTAGAAAATCAATTGCTTGTAAACACATTGATGAATTTATGTTAGCCACACGCTGCTTTATCACTGTCTTCATAATGTATTTGGGAAGTCAGATGTCATGATAACTATAGCTTTGTTATTTTTTTTCTCTGAATTGGTTTGGGTTTTTCAAATCATTTGTGATTCAAAATAAATAACCCATTTCCTTCACCCCATACACACACACACATGCACACACACACACATACACACACATTTCTGTTTCTTTCAGAAGAGTGTCAGGATTTGTACTGACATCTACAGATTACTTCAGGTGTTATAGACATTTTAAAAATACTAAATCTTCCCGTTCACGAGAACAGCATATACACTGTCATTCGTGTGTATGTGTGTGAGTGTGTAAATGACTGAATGCAAGCACACGTATCCTCCACAGTTCCCTTCATCCTTGTGTGTTGTGTGAGAGACTTTTCCTGAGGAGAAGCAACATCACAACTACTCACCCCACAACAGCACAAAATAAAAATTGCACCAAAGTCCAAGTCGGTGAACCACTGAGTTTCTAGCAGGGTTTCTAGCAGGAGTGGGGATGAGCAGTACCTACAGGAGCAGGACAATTCCAAAGAAACTGTATCACCCTAGGCCACTCCAACACAGGTGACAACTCCTGAAATCTGCAAGCCAGAGCCCTCTACAGTTTGTAGGGAGTTCTGCAGCTCTGAGAATCCCTTCTCACAGCCAGGCAGGTCGGTCTCCTCCCCCAGCAGACATTTCCTCTTTTTATACACTCAAGGAGGGACTTCAGAGATACAAAAACCAAGTTTCTGGTTTTGCAGATTCTGTTTCCACTTGAGTTCCATGCGCCTCCCCTCCTCCTGGGGAGAGCATTTCAATACAGAGGAGGCTGAATACAACAGTGTTTTTTTTTTTTTTTTCGGTTTTCTTTGCTGCAGCCTTTTACTATAGTTAAGTTTCTTCCTTGTGTCTTATTTTTTTTTTCTGTTGCTATTATGAACTGCATTCCCTTTTAACTAGTTCATTGTTGAAATACAAATATATAGAAAGGTTATGGGTTTCCACATTGATCGTGGAAGCCTGCACCTTTACTGATATATGATAAACCTATAACCAGCATTGCACTAAACGTGAAGAAACTGAGAGCATTTCTTCTACACTCTGGAATGAGACAAGGGCGGCCCTGTTCTCAACTCTTGCCCAATATAGAGCTTGATGTCTTGGCTACATAAATAAAAAAATAAAAATATACAGAATGAATATTATTTAGATGAAGAAGTTAAATCCTCCCTGTTTTTAGATGGCATGATTCTAAATTCTATTTATCCCATGAAGTCCACCAAAAAAAAAATTGCATCTGATAACCACTTTCAGTAAAGTTTCAAGGCACACAAATAAATCAACTCACCAAAATGAGACACACATGTCTGTGTGCATAACAAACTTACTAAGAAACTTACTAACAAACTTACTAAGAAAGAAATTAGAAATTTAAGAAATCTGTGAAATATGAAATATCTAATATAAATCTAATCAAGGAAGTGAAAGATCTCTACAAAGACACACATACACACACGCGCGCACACGCACCCAGAGCTCTTGCAACTCAATAATAGAAACAACAAATGGCCCACATCTAGAAGAGTAGGAGACTAGCCATCTAAGTCATCCGTCTACCTCAGTGATGGGTAGGAAAGGGTACTAATAGGTGAGACTCAGGAAAGCTGCTGAGTCTTTCACAGTGCAGTGTTGCGAAAGCTGGGAAAGCTTTTAGGAAAAAAAAAATGAAAAGAGGTGACCAACAAAGACAGATCTTTCAACAGGAAGGCAGATGCGTTAGCAAAGACCTAGGTCAGCAATGCGACAAATTTTGATGGACTTTAGGTGGAAGAGAGTCTATGTCAATAATAATGAGGACAGGGATGATCTCTGAAAACTGACTTTAGCTGTTATACTAACGCAGGGACAGCCACCCTCCCAGCCTCTGCGTGTTTATGTATTTGGTCTCTGCCTGGTTTGTTTCTTGGCTCTTCTGAGTTATATTAACAGAGCACTGGCTCTTTCAGGGTTGGAGAGAGTAGTACAGCGATGTGGTTCCGCACTCTGGACATTTCTCATGCTCTGAAAGAGGAGGTCTGGTATTTTGGTGGGCATAGTAAGCTCTGGGCTCAGCTGAAGTTCTACTTTCCAATGATAGCCCCAGAATAGTAGGATTCCAAGTTTCTTATTAGAACCAGGAAGGCTGGCAGGGTTGTTATTAGCGTTTCTTGTGTCTTGGGTTTGGAAGTCAAAAAAACAGAAGTGTGGAGAGAATGTCCTGGCAGTTGTCCCTAAACAACTCTCCCAAGGGATCCCACCTTCTTAACTCTGAGGTCTCTAGATAGGGGTTGCATAAGACAGTCACCCTGTCCTCCTTTGCTCTGTGGCTAATGTAGAGGAGGCTGTGCTGACAGTGGACAATGTCCTGGGGGCTGTTCCCTGCCTCTAAAGAGACACCATGGGAGGAAGCCAAACCCAGGATGCATTTACACATCTTTCCAGTAGACTGAGACTAATGGCCGATTCTTCTTCCAAGAGTCTAAACAGAAAGAAAACCCTGAAGGGCAGGAAAAAGGGTTAGATTGGGCACTGTGAAGTTATTATTCCACAATTATTATTCCATCCTCTTAAATGAGAGTGAGAAATCTGTGCATGTCTTGAACCAAATTATTTGAGCTTTCTGGCTCCCAAAGGGTCTGGTCACCTCTGTTGAAAAACAAACATGAGATATCTGGAAACCAGACGAAGGTGGGGTCTTTCTGCAGGACAACAGGAAGCCCATCTGAAACACAATGCTAATAGCCCTTGATGATCCTGAGTTACATGAGGGGGAAGAGGGGAACCATTGCCCTTATTTTGAAGACTCCACATCCTCTCCACCAAGCCCTGCTGCTGCTTGACCCTCTCCTTGCTGAACTCATCTGTCTGCGGCTCTTGAGCCATGAAATTCTTTGTCGTGTCTCTCTAGTGCGCTGTTAATGGAGAGCACTAAAATTCAATTTAAGAGTGGGAGTCAACACTTAATACTGTTGTTGATGATGGATTATAGGGTTTTAAGGAATGACCACGTAGAAACTTTTTCAGAGTTCTAAACTGACAAAAAGAAATGATCTTGGTAACACGGTAATGCAGACACTAAACGTGATCTCGAGAAAATGGCTGCTTTGGGGATTTCCTCGTTGTTTTATGAACAAGAGTGGCTGAACATCTTTACAGATCATTTCAGTGATGCCTCATGACAGAAGCATTGGGTCCAGGTGGCTACAGAGTATTACTGCTTCCAGGATAGGCACACTGGCAGTCAATCCCCTGTGGCAGAGGCTAGCACATCTGCTTTCTCTTCCTTTAGCGACAGAGCTAGATGGCTCTGTAGCCTCCTGCCTCGCCTTGTGTGGTCTCCTGCTATGGAACTGAAGATGTTGCATATGATTAGAAGTGGTAAGGATGTACCATTTACAGATGCCTCCTGTGTGATCCTCTCTTTGTTCTTTACTCCACACCCTTCTCGTTGGAAATCACATGTAAAAAGTAGCTGAAGCCGGGTAGTGGTGGCGCACGCCTTTAATCCCAGCACTCGGGAGGCAGAGGCAGGCAGATCTCTGTGAGTTCAAGACCAGCCTGGTCTACAAGAGCTAGTTCCAGGACAGGCTCCAAAACCACAGAGAAACCCTGTCTCAAAAAAACAAAAACAAAAAAGTAGCTGAACTGGAAGAAGAAAGTCACCAGGTGATGTGGGATTCCCCTCTGCATGCTGTGATTACCATTAATGAATAAAGAAAACTGGCTTGGCCTGATAGGGTAGAATAGAAGTAGTTGGGGAAACCTAAACTGAGTGCTGGGAGAAAGACAGGCAGAGTCAGATAGAAGCCAGGTAGACAATGCATGACCGTTATGGAAGCCAAGGATAACCCAAAAAACTTTGTCCCTAGACTTGTAAGAGTCCAATTTTCTGCACCAAAGAAGTTCTAATCAGGGTAGAGTTTTTAACATAGATGAAGCTTTTTCCCCTGGGAGCTTCTGTTGACATCAGATATGGGTTGATTCTTAGCTTGGCTGTTTTGCAGTGAACTGCAGGAGAGTCCTACAGTGAACACAAGAGTGTACGTGTCTTTTTAAATGTTTGGATTCTTTAGACAAACATCCAGAGATTGGTCACACTGTGGAATGAGTTAATCAGTGAATACCATATAGTAAAGTTTCACTAGAAGGTTTATTTCAGATGCTTTGGTGGCAAAAATGCATAATTTTGATGAGTGTTAACTAGCTCATTAATAATTAGCCTTTCTGCATTGTATTAATGTCTATCTGCAACATCACTTTGTGCCCCTAATGACACATAAAGGACACTGTAAATGTGACAATAAAATAGCCATTAGTTATGACACAGGAGAGACTTAGGCAGGAAGACTGGGAACTCAGAGACAGCCTTAGCAATACCAAAACTTCTCCTTAAAAACAGTAACAACAAAAATGAACATGTGACAGGCAGCTCCAACTAGAAACCTGCTTTGCCAACCCTGGTGATGTCAGCTTGGGCAAACTGTTAGTTGGTCTGACTCTCGGGTTTTCCTCTCATGAAACCAGTATGATCATCCCTCTCACAGGCAGCAGCGAGGAGCACAGCTGTCAAGTGTTGGCCCATGGCAGCTACTCACTTTCTGTTAGGTCCTAGACCTCCAGCTGCCTTTCTCAGGATTCAGGTCACTCCGCTGTACATACCATCTCTACGTTTACAAGGGAAAATAGAGGCCAGGGGTTGAATGAAGTGGCTGCTGCCCTGCAGTGAGGAATGCAGAGATGGGATCCAGCCTTGCAAGGAAGGTTCCAGCATTGTACTCTTAGAGGTGACATCACTTCATGCTGCATCTTAACAAACTGTGGTGCTATAATGATGTGTGCAAGGTGTGTGTGTGTGTGTGTGTGTGAGAGAGAGAGAGAGAGAGAGAGAGAGAGAGAGAGAGACCCCGAGATTCATGCTATGCTCGTGAGCTTGCAAGAGCTCCCCACATGTTTTCAGGAAAAGCTACCTGGACATTCACTTATGAAATGAACTCTTAAGAGAACAGAGCAAAGGACCTCAAGCGACTTAGTAGATGGAGGTTAATTGCCTGTGAATTTAGTTGGGCAGAGAAAGGATCAAATGAAAGAGAGAGGAAGCCAGATTCAAACAAAAGGAAGAGGCTGCCAGGTGCCTTTTCCCCCAGGCTCCACAGGGGGAAGAAAGTCATCTGCATTGCAGGGCATACCCAGAATCCTCTATTGTTCTGTAAGAAAGCAGTTTCCAAACTCATTTATTTGTGCCCTCCACATTCCAGATGATGACATTAGCTAAAATCTCACAAAAAAGTGCCCAGGAGCCAGTCTTATTTGTGATAGGAATACCCTCAAGACTGTATGAGGCAGACGGTGTTAATCGTCTCACACTAGAGTTGGGAACCCTGAGGTGCTGGAAGGTTATCCGGCTCTTCCAGGATCATAATCATCCAGGTGTCCTGGCTCCTGGCCAGAGTTCTAGCTCCATCTCTCTGAAATCCCAGCAATAATCGCTAGATTATTATGCAGGCTGCGGGTTGTTTCTTTGGAGCTGAGAGACATTTTCCTTTGACTTTTAACTTATTTCTTTATTTAACAGCTCTGGCATAAGGATAGCTAATTATCAGAAATGTTTATGAGAAGACCCAACTCTAAGAGAAGCGATTCATCTTGGGGCTGTGGAAAGTAGAAGAAATATGGCATCTTTACCTCTGGTCCCAGTTCTGGGGCGCGTCCTGATGCATGAGCCTGTTGGGACTCTCTCTTCCTAAGTCTTCAGAGTTATTTCAGAGGGCTCCAGACAAGGCCACTTTACCAGAAAGTGGTTCGATTGTGGAGGGAAGAAGGTCCAGGAATCTGAAAGGATGAAGCTAGAGAAATAGCTAATCAGAAGCCAGTAAACCCAGATCCAAGCTGAAGCTCATAAAATGCGCAGGACCAGAGCAAAGTGTCAGATGAGGGAGGATATTCTGGACCAAAGCAAGACCCAAACCCATCAGGTCTTGGTTTTAACCCTGGATCTTCCACAAAAGTAACAAATGCCCCCGAGCCATCTCTTCAACCCCCATTTCCATTTAAGGGCACTTCTGGAAATCTCCTATAGCCTCTTCAGCATTTGACTGCATGTTATTGGCCTAGAGTGTGTCACATGATCAATCTTGGCTGAAAAGGAGTTAAGTAATCTTGTTTAGCTTCAAATCATCCCATGGCTATTCTTAACTAGAATTCAGTACTGTAGCCATTATGGGGCCACATCCTAACAGGGAGCAAATGCAGCCATTGGGAGGCTGGGCATCCTGCACGTCATGATGCAGCAGTGTCAGTATCTCCAAGGGCTGGGACAGAAAAGTGGGACTGGTGACAGAGCTCACCTTAGGCTCCATGGGATGAAAACACAGTGAACCAAGAGGAACCAAGAAGGCCAAGAAGCAGGGAGAGAGCACCACTTTGAACAATCGGTGACTTCTGGCAATGATCCAATATATACACAGGATGAGAAAGGGAAAAGAGACAAGCAGTTTCTCTCATGGCCTACCTTCTGTCTGATAATGTGTCAAACCTCCTTCCCTCTTTACCAAACCCAGCAGCAGCCAGAGGGCAAAGGAACCCTTTGATGGTGTTTGTATAGGCTAGCATCCTAAGGAATGCAACAAGAAGCATCCAGGGGGTTAGTTAAAACCAAAGAGGCAATGCTTTGGGAACGCTGGGGATTTTAGCATCTTCCATTCTCAGTTCCCAACCACTCTTCCTGCTGTCCATTCCCCCCTCTCAGCTAAACACTTTTCATTTCTCAGGCTAAGATTCATATGCACAGCAAGGTTCCCTTTGTACCCCAAGTTTTTCTCAGCATCCTGCAATGTGTCCTCAGGGTGCCCCAGTGTCAGCCTCTCACTCGCCTTCAATTGCCTGTTTAATGGCCACGATTATTCCCCAACTGCCCAGTGTAGATACAGAACTGGGATATTAGACAATTGGTAAGTGTCTGCTTGGATTTTTCATTGCAAAGCAGAAATTGCCCGTGACTTGGAAAGCATGCAATAAATGCAGAGATGGCGAGAATATTTCTTCTCAGCTTGGAAGATTATCTGTAACGCTCAGAACTGCTCCATGAAACACTGACTCTGCAGATCCCATACCTCTGCCCTGGAAAACACAGGGGAGACAGGGAAACAGGCAGCTTCATTGCGGCTTGACAGTCACATCCTTTTGCCAAGTATTTGGAGTACCTCTAATTCGTATGAAACTATTCACAGTTGGACTGATTTCTGTATGTACCTTGTACCAGTAGAGTGAAGGGCTTAGAAAGGGGTTAGCTATACAACAAGAATTTCTCTTTGTGCACCCAGATGGCATAGCATGTGTTGGTCAAACTGGGAATCCCTTTAGCCCTGGAAGCTCTGGGGAATGTGTGGGTAGCTCAGAGTTCATGGTTGGCAGACTTGTGCTGTGTTTTGTCCAAGGCTGAACAACATTGGTATCTTCTTAGAAAACAACAGGTATTTCCGGGTAACATGGTACAAAAGGGTAGTAGTTGTTCAAGTAACAATTTTGTTCAGTCTGTGCCAGTAGGTACCAGAGGTAGGGGTTGAGGACTGTGTGGGGTTTTGTTGTTGTTTGGTTGGTTGGTTGGTTGGATTTTTTGCATATTTCCTTTTCATTCCATTGTCATCCATTTATATCATGGGCTATAGATTGCACACTACATACTCTAAAAACTGTGCTATTCCAGGCAGGCTGCTGTGCTGTTGTATCTGAATGCTTGGCCTCCATAAAGCTTCAGGTGCATAGTAAACAGATGAAGTTTCAATCACAAACAGCATGCTGTATGGCCACACCCTTCATCTGCCCATCCACTCCCTACTCATCCTAAGTTCCATCCAGTCCTGGACTCCAGCCTGCACTGATAATTCTCCTACTCCATTCTGCCCTTCTGTGTAGGCTGTTTCCCTCCAGGGAACATGATTTTTTCATCTATTTCACCCATTTCCTAGTTAATTAATATGTGGAACTTATTATTTAATATTAAATTTGCACTTAGCATGCGCACACATCCTGCAGGGTTCAGTAATTAATAACAGCATTTCTGAGCACCGTCTAGGTTCACTTTGTCTCCAGGACAACACTGAGAGGTTATTAGTATTTCACTACGATTCTAACAGGAGAAGTACTCTGTGTGCAGAGAGCTGTAGTCTTTTTCCTAACTTGCACTGGACAATCCATCATTCTTTCTGCAGTTACAAAATGTACACAGAGTACTAGTTAAGAGCACTGGCTGCGCTTCCAGAAGAGCTGAGCTCAATTCCCAAAATCCTCATGGTGGTTTACAACCACCTATAACTTTGGTTTTGGGAAATCTGGCGCCCTCTTCTGACCTGTAGAGGCACAGGGCACACATGGTGCACAGACACACAAGCAGGCAAATCCTTCATATGCAGAAAACAAATGTTTTAAAATACTGACTGAATTTGTTATTCAAAACTAGACAGCAGTGAGTTTATTGGTAGTTATTATGGATTATGTTATAGAGGATGTGTTGCCAGAGATTTCAGTCCCACCCAGTCCTGCAGCTGTTTAGTCCCAAAGAAAAAAACAGAGGCTTACATTAACTATAAATTGGTTGGCCTATTAACTCAAGCATCTTATCAACTCATATCTTACAATTACCCAAAATTCTTGTCTGTGTTAGTCATGTGGCTTGGGAGCTTTTATCAGTGAGGCATTCTTATCTTGTTTCCTCTGTGTTGACTGTAGACTGACTCTTTCCTCCTCCCAGAATTCTCCTGTTCTCATCACCCCGCCTATACTTCCTGCCTGGCTAGTGGCCAATTAGTGTTTTATTAAAACAATACAAGTGATAGGGTACTAGACCATTGTCCCACAGCTAGCGTGACTCTGGCCTTATGCAGCTTGGACCTGTAATGGTGGCTGCAAAGCCACAGGCCAGTGGCTTTTTTTGTGAATTTGTGCCCTAAAGTTGGACTCTGGATATAGTGTAAATTCTAATTGCTCTTAATAATAAAAACCCAGAGTCAGATTTTGGGATAAATTTTGAAAGATCAGAGAGACAAAGTGGCAAGTCACAGCCCCCTCTTACCTCACCAACTTCTCAGCCAAAAAAGGACCAAGCTCCTGTCTCTACCCTGCCTTGTCACTTCTGTCTCTGCCCAGCCATATCATTTCCCGTTTCCTCCTCCCAGGTGCTGGGATTAAAGGAGTGTACCACCACTGCCTGGTCTCCATGGTTAACTAGTGACTAGCTCTGCACTCTGATCCCCATACAAGCTTCATTTGTTAGAGCACAAACAAAATATCACCACATTCCTTCTACCATTAGCATCCCAGGGAGGATCAGTTAGGCTGTTGGCTTGGCACCAAGCACTTTTCCATGCTGAGCAATCTCACTGGTCCCATAGAATTTTGTTATCATACATACATTTGACTTAGGTATAATTACACGTGCTGAGACATTTCCTTTTGCCCTCAGTGACTCTGGTCAGTCACTAATCCAGAAAAAAACAAAACTGCCTCCTAGGACTCTGTTTGTTCAGAAAAAAATAATAATAACTGGTTTGGGGGTTAAGGATGAATTTTTCAAATTAGAGAGATGGCTTAGTGGTTAAGAGCACTTACTGCTCTTCAAGAGGACCTGGTTCAGTGCGCAGCACCCAGAAGTCTCCTCCCAATAAGCTGTAACTCTAGTTGTAGAGATCTCTTACCCTCTTCTGAGATGTGTGGGTACTGTGTGCACCGCTTCTCAGCCAGCCAGCCAAAACACTTGTACGCACTACATAATGATTTAGCCTTAAAAGCAGAGTATGTTTTCAAAACAAACTATGTGCTGTTTTGTCTTATAATCGTAGTTGACCTTTACACAGCTGCCCTTTTGCTGTTTCCAGACTCAGATGCAGTAGGTATGTGTCAGCTTCTTTTATAGCATTTACAGGACTGTATGAGTTTTGCTATTAATACTTCCCGCTTGATTGCTAATTAACTGGGGGTCTTCATAGCCACTGGCATCGGTGAAGCTCTGATGACATGGCTCATGTAAGGTATGGCTCTGTCACAAAGTTTTCAGATTGCCTGAGAGTTTGATGTCCACATCCTTGTCAGAGACTACTGGAAAAAGGTAAGGGAAAATCAGAGAAGCGTTGAAATGCGGAACTAGCGTTAAAACAGCGGAACAGGACACTTGCAGGGCCCTGACTGCATTGCACTTGCTTCTGTCTGCCCTGCTCCATCCACAGGAAGCAGCCGCGTGTTTGGGTAGAGGTTGGAAAAGCTCCCACACCTTTGCACAAAATGCAGGCCATAGGTGGGCAGCACAGAACATTCCTGGCTTCTGTCGAGTAAAGGTGAGGACGATGTGATGCAAAGGCAAGAGCCAGTGTTGCTCTGCCTGCTCATACATCACCCGCACAGCACACCCAGGTTAGGACTGGAATATCACAACTTCATCTGCACGATGCCTGAGTAGGAAAGGCTGTTGAGATAGGAATTTTCTGTGACTTCTAAAACCAGAACAGAGGTCAGAATTAATTGCATTTCAAACACAGAGGGCTCATTTAAAAGTGCTAAAAGAAGGGATCTTTTTGCACATCCTGAAACTTGTAGGACTAACTACCTCCATAGGGCACACACATACAACAAAATTTCTTGAACAACTGATGACGAGATTTGGGGAGAAAAGGTTGTAAGAGAAAATATCTGGGACTGTCTTCCTCAGTCCATTCATTCTGATTTGATTCTAAATTTCGATTCTACATTTCTCCGTTGGACCAGACCGCTTGGGGATGGAGATCAGAAACACTGTAGAGATAATCAGCTATAGCCATGTACTAAGCTGAGGACAAGAAGACTGGTCAGGAAGGAGGAAGGCCCACACAGAAGCAAAGGCTGATGGGAGGCCAACTGTGGGGAGCCTTGGGTAAATGACAGCATACTAGATATGAGTTGAGCAGTCCCTAGACTCATGGCCTTACCTAATCACCACAGTAGTCCTCTAAGGAAGGGTTCTTCTATTCCCTGTGCCTTGGAGGAAGACGAGATGCAAACTTCAGCAACTGAAGGAAATGAAGGGCTGTCAAGTAGAGAAACTAGACCTGGTCCCCAGGAACTTCTGACGCCACAGTCGCTTGAGCATCCACATGATTTGGGAACAAACAATGTGCTTTAATGAACTTTAGGAAAGTACTGATATTCTAAGACAGATGGCAACTGGTGGGTAACACAATGAGCGGGGAAGGCAGAACAAACAGAATGGAATGTTCCATGCAGTTTGGCACTGGATGTCAGAGAGGAGCGGGGGAAGTGTGGCTGGGGATTGCTTTCTGCCAAGATAGGAGAACTCTGCAAACATCTGGGTGCAGTTAGATGAGCAGGAGGCAGGAGCAGTGGGAGTGGCCAAGGGTCCTGAAGTCTTTAGGAGGTGAGAGGAACAGCCAGGTGAGCGAACAAGGGCCTTTCTCTTCCTTTGTGCTTCCTCGATGAAGCAAAGAGTGAGGTTAGCATCCAAAGTGACATGAGAGGAGGGTGATGGGGTCTGGAAGGCAACCAAGTCCTGGACCAGTCCCCAGTAAGACAGGGCTGAAAGGAAAGAACACAGATGCCAGCTTGTGCATACCGTCCAGCCTGAGTGTCCTTCCCCACAGAGACTTAGATGGGATCTGCACTGTTTCAACTTGTTCTTGGCTTATCTAGACCCTTCTCATGGTGGGCACATCTGCATTGCTGTGCTGTTGTGTTGTTGAAACCCCTACTTACTTCCATTTTCCCCCTGCTTTTGTTTTGTCTTTATGATGAGCCATTTTTCTCTTAAGAAGCATTGATTTGGGGGACTACTAATCGTATTCAGTCATCTATCACCTGGCTGTGTCCACAGAAAACATGTGCTGAGGTCAGCCACATGCGGCCTGATGTGTGCCGTGGGCCACACATCAATTCCCTCCATCTGCACTCTGCTCTCCTAGTGTCCCATAGAGAACTGAAGCTCCCAAGTCATCCTGCATGCTCTCTGTATTTCCCACAGAATGCCACCAGGGATTGTCCCACACCATGGTGTGTTTGGTTCCCTGACGCCTGCTGTGCAACATTTGAAATAAAAGAAAGTGTAGTTTCTCCTTTCTTTATTTATTGTTTGGTTTTGTTGTTGAGTTTTGGTTTTTTGATTTTGTTTTGGCTTTGATTTTCTGGTACAAGGTATAGAACCCAAAAGCTTGAATATGTTAGGCAAGTCTCTACTGCTAAGCTCTATTTCCAGAGGGAAAAAAAAAACTTAACTAGAGCCTGTATGAAGTGGGAGGGTTTTCAGTCCAGAAACATAAGCAAATAGATAACAGTTTAAACACCAGCGTGAAACATTACCCAGGAAACAGGTAAAGATTAATATCAAGTAGAAAGTGCTGAATCCATTATGGGGCTTGAGATCTGGTCACGCTTGTGTTGATCAGAGTTTGACTGATTTAAGTCATGGAGAGGAAATATTCATGTTGACTCGCAGCCTTGGTGAATTCAGTTCTTGACTAAGGGGCTCAATTGCCTAGGTCCTGAGGTGGGACAGTGCGACAGGATAGAAGCACAGGGTGGAAGAGATGACGAACCCACTAGCTGGAAATTAAAAGGGAAAAATAAGCAAGAGACTAGAGTCTTGCAATCCACTGTGCTGTACCCGATAACCAAAAATCTCCCACTGTCAATCATCCAGTTAATGTTATATATCGTTTGATCACCACTTCTTCAACACATTTTTAGTGGGAAACTGCCTAATTTTAAAGGTTAATTTAAATATATAAAAATAGGTAGAATGATTGCTGAGAGGAGAAAAATGACAGGCCAAAATCTGTAGTGAAGGTAGAGATTGGCCGGTGATTGATAAAACACAGATAAAATTTTAAGAAGAACTATGCCTGGTGGGGAGGAAGAGGGACTTCTGGCATTTTCATGACTGGAACAGCTTTGAAGTTGGCCATGATGCACACCTTTAATCCCAATATTTAGTCACAGAGGCAGGCAGATCTCTATGAGTTTATGGCCAGCCTGGTCTATATAACAAGTTCTAGAATAGCCAGGGCTACATAGAGAGACCCTGTCTCATAAAATCCGAACAAAGCTATCACAATAGCTCTGGAATTGACAGGTCATTTAAAAATAAATGTATGGGAGGAAACAGTCAAGGAACTATTTTCCTCCAGTCACACAAGAGGGCTCCATATTTCCCTGGACTCTAGTCTAGTTGGGACACCTGTTGAGGCCTCCACAGTCCTTCACAAAGCTGCCCCAGCACCTCTCACCCCAACCTAGCTTGGGAAGATGCTTCAATCTATGTTAAAAAGCTGAGAAGTCTTTTGAGCAAAGGAGCCACCAGGGAGACCTCCAAACAGGTCTGGAGGTTTGAGGCTTGTGAATGAAGAAACTGCCTTCTGGTGGGGCCAAATGTGCATCTCTGCCCCTGCCCCTGGGGCTCCCGTGAGCAGTGTGCAGTGAGTGTAGTGTAGAGTAATGTAGATACGCCCATTCTTAAGTTGTGTTTCTGATGCTCAAGTACGTTAGCAAGAACAGGGTTCTAGAACTTTCAGCTACGTTATAGAATTGTCCTTTTCCCTTTTCCGTTCTATTGCTGCTCTCCATTTTGAGGGTCTAGTATTAGAGGTGTACATGGCTCTAATTCTCTGTGTTCTTGCTTCCCTGAGCCTTTTGTGAGTGTGCGGCTGCCTTCCATGTCTCCTGGAAGTGTTTTAATGCAGGCACTAAATGTTCCGGTTCCTGATTTCACAACCCCCTCTCATCTTCCACTTCTACTTCTTGTATCCCACTATATAAAGCTGAGATGCTGTTGATAACATGGGTTGGGCAGCTTTACTTTATCCTTTTCCATTTTAGACAACCCCTGTTAAGAAGAGTGTGTGTTATTTACTGTTTTCTACTGTGCAGAGGTGTCCTGTTCTGTTGAGTTTGGAGACTGAAATGTTTTAAATCCTTCCTCGTTTTCGCTTGTGTTTATCCTTTAGATATTTCCTTATTCTTGCCATGACATTACCTGGAGCATCCTAAATTTATAACATTTTCATTTTCTTAGCTTCACTTCTACTAGATATGAAAACTCTAACATTTCCTCTTACGCTGCTGAACTGAAACCAGGAGGGGGGAGGAACAGATTGCACAATGGCTTTTCTGTCACACACACACACACACACACACACACACACACACACACACAAAGTTGTGGAGCATATATCCTGATGGGAGTTGCAGACTGTCTATTCTTGCTATCTCAAACCCACTCTAGAGCCTGAACCCAGATGCTGAAAGGGAAGTTGGGTCACAAGAAAACTTAGGCAAGAGCTAGAAGAGGGGACCTAAATCTGAAGTCTGTATATTTCCTCAACCCATAATGTCCTTCCCCATTCATGGCCTGAATGAGTGAGTGAACGAACAAGAGTGTAGGAAGAACTCAAAGTCTGGCAGACACTGATCTCAACCTGCCTGAAAGCATAGGCAAAGGAAAGCAGCTCAGCACCCTGCAGGTACAAATTTAGAGAAAGGGTAGGGATGCTAAGGGTTGGTACCTCACACCATCCCAATTTCTTCATCTCTGCCCTCTGGTGAAGAGATCTCCTGGAACCTGGAAAGAATGCAAACAGATCGTGAAGTGTGATGCAGGCAAACCAGAGCTGCAGAGACTGTAGTTGTGGCAGCAGAAGTGTGGTAAGGTGTCAGCGGCCCTTCCAACACAGCTGTGGCAGAGAGCACACAGGCAAATTGTAGTGTTGTGCCCTGATCTAAACAACAAGAACAGAGCTCTCAAAATAAAAGGAAACACATTGACTAAGAACACAATACCTTTTATTTTATTTGACTGCTCATTTGTGTTTAAATGCTTTCTTAATCTTGAACCTTTTTTTCAATTTATTTCCAATACACATCTTTGAAAATTTAAGAAAGTTATATTTCATTAGGATCTACCTTTATACCTTAAATATTGAGTTGATTATGTTGAAGTGTGTCCAGTTAGATGAGGCGCTTAATGTCTGTCAGCCTTTTCTCAAGCATGATGTTCAATATTTTCAATACTGCCTTTCATACCTCTAGTTCATAAAAAATCTTTTTGGTTTTTTACTCCACCATAACTGCTCTGCTCTCCTTAGATATTGGCACCACTAGCTCCTAAAACAAACAAACAAACAAACGGTAAATACATTTCCCCAGCCAGTACCCTAATGCCTGTATCTGCTCTTAGGAGCCATGGGATCCATCTGAAGACCACTGTGTAAGTTAAAGCATGTCCTGTTAGATGAGACTCTTATGTCTGTCTTTTTTTCAAACATAATCTGCAGCTGATGCGGGGACTCTGGCAAATCCACACAGTTGTCACTGCATGGACTATCCAAGTGAAGGCAACCAACTGGGAGGACTCCTATAAACAATGGTGGGCAGACACAGTGGATGGATTGGAGGACATGTATATACCCCAATAGTGCACACAACAGTGGATGGATTGGAGGACATGTATATACCCCAATAGTGCACACAACAGTGGATGGATTGGAGGACAAGTATATACCCCAACAGTGCACACAACAGTGGATGGATTGGAGGACATGTATATACCCCAACAGTGCACACAACAGTGCACAGCATACCAGGACAGAGGAAATATCAAACAGCACCTCAGCATCCCCACAAGCTGACAGCTTCTCCGTGCTGCAAAACAGAAATGAAAAAGCTAAGGTGCCAGAAAAATGCCTGCAGAGTTTCACTTTTTAAAGGGACCAATAATTAAGGCAAAAGCTCAAAGAGACAAAGAGTCAATAACTTGAAGGAAAATTTTATCGAGGTAATTAAGAAACGGGGGGAAAAAGCAACCAAACAGAAATTCTAGAAATGAAAGTATTAATCAAGGTGTGTGTGGGGGGGAGATGACAACAGAAGGCATTATCAGCAGACAAGACAAGCATAAGAACTAATCTCAAGGATGGTGGACGAGGTTCTCGGCAGACAAGACCAAGGACAGCTAATTATCTCAAGGACGGTAGATGAGGGTCATACAACAACACACAAAGACACATGGAGAGGAAAGAAAGAAGCCTGGGGAATATTAAAGAGGACAAACCTAAAATTCCATGGAATTGGGGGAGACGAGATAAAATGAAACATCTTAAACTATTCATTCAATGAAATTATAGCTGAGAACTTCCCAAATGTAGGAAGGCAAATAGACAGCCAAATAAAAGGAAAATTTTCTAATTCCAAATAAACATGGCCAGAGAAGAGCCTCTCCACAATATGTCATAGTCAAGATCTCAAGCAACTAAGCAAAAGAAATCCTCCCCCACAAAAAAAAATGAAAAAAAGCAAGGAAGCAATACTCAAAGCTATAGGAAAAATGCTGACACAAAAACAGAGACAGCAACATTATAGTATCAAGTGTGCCCTCGGATTAAATATAGGGTAAATGTCAAGCTCTGAATATAAATTACTGTCAAGATTGCTTTACCCAACAAAACCATCTATTAAAATTGATGAAGAAATATTTCATGACAAACTCAAGAGAGAATTGCAGAAGATTCTGACAGGAATACTATACACAGAGGAAAAAGAAAGATGGTTTCACTCACAAGAATGTGAAAGGCAAAATTTCATGAGAAGACCTAATAGCAAAGAACTTGGGAGAAATTGATTTTGTTCAGCACAGAAAATGAGCAAATGTTTGCCCAATGTCACCAGAAGAGGAAGAAAAGAACTAACAGTAACCAAGACGGAAGAATGAACAACAAAATAGTGAATAATAGCAAGCCATCCTTGAAAATACACTTGACTGCCAATGGCCTTAACTCACCATTTAAAGGGTTTACCTTGGTTTGTTTAAAAGCAATACCTACTATGGGGTAATAGAACACATGTAATAAGGAAGTAGATGGGGAATATAGAGGTGAGCATCGTAATGAAAGAAGGGCACCGAAGGAAAGGCTAACCAAAATTAAAAGTGTGTTAAAGAGTCATTGTGGTGGTTTGAATGAGGTTTATAGGTTTGAATACATGGTCCCTATTTAGTGAAACTGTTTGGAAAGGATTAGGAGGTGTGACCTTGTTGGAAGAGGTGTGTCACTGGGGGGAGGCTTTGAGGTTTTCAAAAACCCATGCCATTCCCAGTTAGCCCTCTTTGTTTTGTGTTTATGGATGAAGATGGGAGCTCTCAGCTACTGCTCCAGTGCCTTGCCTAGCTGCTTCCTGCTAGGCTCCACATCATGATGGCCATGGACTCTAACCATTTGAAACATAGAATAAATTCTTTCTTCTATAAGTTGCCTTGGTCATGATGTCTTACCTCAGCAATAAAAGGGTAACTAAGATAGTCATATTCAGCTAGGTATAGTGGGACACACTTTAAATCCCAGTTTGGGAGGCAGAGCAGGCAGATCTCTGAGCTTCAGGTGACCCAAGGCTATATAGTGGACCCTGTCTCAAAACAAACAAAAAGTTATATGAAGATCCTGTGTATATCTATAAACAAATTTCTGTGTGAATATAGTATAATATGAATAAAGGAGAACAAGAAAACATAGTATTTGGATAAGGAGAAATGACAGAATGCAAGTATAAAACACATGGGTCCTAAAGTGGGATATGAAGATAATTGTTTAAATAGTTTTAATTCTGTCCTGGATTTTGGGTTTTTGTTTGCTTGCGTGCTTATTTGGTTTTAGTACAAAAGATATTAAAAAATCTAATTGTTAGCAAAAGTGTGAATTTCATTGTAGACCCCTTCAGCTTCAGAATGGATGTTCTTACTGTATAGAAGTTCTTTGAGATGTATTAGACTTTGGATCTAGGCAAGTACTTGTTTGAATTGCTGTTACTCTAGCTCTGTGGTGTTTTTTGTTTGTTTTTGATTTGAAAATAAAGTTAAGGAAGAAGCTGAAGGGTTGTTTCAAAGTCATATGGAAACCTACTGTCTTGCAAAGTAATTAAACATAGAACCAAAAAAGAGTTAAAATGATGGCACCCCACATGGGGTGAATAATCTGATCCCAGAAGCTACCAATTTAAACATGAAAATCTTAGTGATTGGTATAGGTTGCCTTCTTACGACATGTTGATCAGGGAAACCTCAGTGGTCCGCTAAATAATATCGTCTATTGCCTTTGCTTTTGGCTACCCAGAAGAATTAGGTGGTAAGAACTATTGCTGAAGACACAGTGTAGTTTGGTCTCAAGGAGCAAAAAAATCAAGCTACAGCTGAGTTCAAAGCTTTCTCCCTATGGACTATCTTATGGTAGAACAAGGTGTTTGCAGGTGCACATGGTAAAGAATTTAGCAATAGATTTTCCCAGCTGTGAACTATGCAAACTAAGCACCAACCTTGCAGGCAAGCTCTGCCTATTGGTGAAATAGTAGCGTGATTATTATGGGGATAACCAACTCTTTTGTTGTTGTTTGGATATGAAGCCTTCTCCATAAGAGGGAATTCATTCCTGGTAGTTTAAACGAGCTCAAAATTTCATGGTTAATGATGTCATAAAAAGCCAGGAGAGACCTACAACTACTATTGTTTCACTAAATAGATACGGTGTCAAGCTACCTTATAAAAGGTTATTGTGTATACTCATTGATTATTTACAATATCAGCCTTGGCCAGGAAAGATTATTTTTGGGATGGGTCCAATTAATGCAAACTTGTAACAATTCAAAATAAAGAGGACAAGTGACTGTTGAAAGGTTGACATCCTCTGGGGCTCAGGGAACATCATGGCAAAGCAAGGGACAGAATGTTAAAGTCAGAAGACGGGCAGGAATACTGTGAACCCTGTCTTCTGGATGTGCCATAGCCATTACACTCATGGACTCATAGTAACCATGGTTCACTGTACAAGATGGGGCCTCCACTGTGGCCAGAGGCTCATGAGATACCTCCTATCCCTCCCTGAGAAGTGGTAGGCGGGTGATGATTGCTGAAGAGTAGAAATCATCTTCTTCAATTGTGTAGCCATTGATAAGTTACCCTTGCTCCAAGAAGCGGTCCTCCATTTGTGTTTGTGCAAAAATAAATAAATTAATTAATTCCGTGGTTCACAAGAAAAACAAAACAGAAAGTAAGATTTGACAGTAGACGGTAGACTCAGTAAGGAAAAAAAATAATTCAACTGGAATATAAGAAGAATAAGGGAGGGTGAAAATGAAAAAAATACATTATATACATGTATGAGGCTGTCAAAAAAGGATAAACTTTGAAAACAGAAAAAAACTACAAATACATTATCAGACTGTCTCTTGCCTGATGTCTCGTCTCTTGTCTGAGAAACCCACGTAAGTAGGAAAGCATCTAAAAGCTAAGAGTTAAAGGCTGAGCAAACGGAAGCTGCGAGCTTGCTCTATCAGAAATGGTGTGGACTTCAGGGAAAAACTTATCGGAGGAGACAGCAGCCACTACTTATTAGTGGAGATAATTACTAATCAAATAGGCTTACTACTGTATATGCTTTTGCACTGCATACATGGTGCCTGGTTTCACAAACACTGAAAAGACCACAGAGATCCTGATATAAAATTAACAGGAGACTTCAATGCTCCACTCTGATAGTCTTTTAAACCAAAACCAGCAAAGAAATTTCAGAGTGAAATAAATTCAGATCAGCTGGATTTAACAGATATCTACAAAACGTTCCACCCAACAGGGATACATATTCTTCTGAGAAATTCATGGAACCATCCCTAAAATTTAGCATATTAGAGGCACAAAACAAACCTTAACAAATGCAAAACAAATTGAAACACTTCCCTGCATCTTACTAGACCCCAGTGGAAAAAAGCTAGAAGTCAATTCTAATGGTAACTTCAGAAAATACAGACTGGCTTGGAGTTTGAGTAATATACTCATGAATGAACGGCGAGTTGTGGAGGAAATTAGGGATAAAATTTGAAAATTCCTAAATTCAAATGAAAATGAGAGCTCACCAGAATACCTGGGATACAACCAAGGCAAGCCCAAGAGGAAAATTATACTAGCAGAGAAAAACTAAGAGAATTTCTTCCAAAATCTGAAAAGAGTCAAAAGTGCATGCACCTTTCCTTTATATCCTATATAGTGCCCAAGGTCTCAATGAGAGCAGCTGGGACAAGGAAAAGCTAGAAGAGGGATAAAGGTAATGAAGAAAGAAGTTAAACTTGTGGATGATGTGATCCTAATCCTCAAGCCTCAGGAACTCTCACAGAACACTTGTGGGTCTGGTGACATTTCCAGTAAGGTTCATGCTACAGAATTCCAACTTATTATATACACCAATGAATGAAGATGCCATGGAAGATATTAGGGAATACATTGGCATTCATAATAGCTCAATAAATGTAACTAGGAATAAACCTAATAGGACGTGAAGGACCTCTCCTCTTGAGTGGGCCCCAAGTCCAATTAGACAGCTGTTGATTTTGTCCCCGCAACATTTGAACATTTAAAACAGCGAGAGTAGTTACTGAAGAATCTCTACGTAATGGAAAGTTGTTACTCTAGATTGACAGAAATATCATTGTAAAGGTGACTTTATATCAATGGGAATCTCTGAAAGGAGTCAGTACAGGCCCCATCATATTGCTGAGATCCCATTGGGCAGCTCTTTGTCAAGTATAGAAGACACTATCTCACAACAGCTATCCTGGCCATCTGTCCCTTACAGTCTTGTCTCCCCCAACATAAAAGTGAACTCTTGGGGTATCTTGGCATACTTGTTGTGCTTTGAAGGTTTTACAGTTAACATAGTCCTATTCTGAGTGTGTAGCTTTTCTCAAGAATCTGCTAAATGAAAGCCAGAATATTCCACCAACTCCTCCTGGGCTTAGAGTTTTACAATAGTTACCTTTGTCTTAGCATCATCTCCTCTCTCTCTCTCTCTCTCTCTCTCTCTCTCTCTCTCCCACATGTATGTGAGTCTATCTGTCTCTGTCTCTCTGCCTTTCTCTGTGTGTGTGTCTATAATACAGGGCTTCTATACTGAGCTACATACTCAGGATAGCACAAAAGATTTGAACCCTGCATTAAAGCAGCTTATTTCTAAAACTCAAGAAGACTTCTAGCAAGTTTTCAGAGTCCTATCTGCAAAACTTCTGTGAGAAGATGGCCCAGTAAGTAAAGACACCAAACCTGATAATCCGAGTTCAATCCCTGGGTTACAAGGACTATAAATTGTTTTGCCTCTAGTTAGCTTCCTACCACCTTTTATTCCATTGTCCCTTCCTTCTTTCTCTTCTCCCTCCCCATCCTCCCTTCCCATAACCACTTTTCACATTCCTTCCCTTTTCTTTCCTTCTCTTCCCTTCCTTCTCCCTTCCTCCCTCCTTTGAGAAGAACAGTCTGCAAAACTGCCCCCTTCTTCAGTGTTCCAGAACCTGTGCTTAGGGCCCAGCCCCCTGACAACCCTACTGTGCACAGCATCACTGAGTCTAAGACAGAGGAGCTCCTTCACGGTTTCCCTTACATGCTTGTTTACATTCTCCCCACCAGAATATAAGACCATAAATACTGGCTCGCTTTATTCTGGTCACCTCCAATTGTGCCTAGTACTCCTAACAGTGCAATTCTTGTTGACTTTGATTCATAAAATTTCTTAAGTGTTTGGAGACAATACTATCTAATTTATAATGATAGAGAAGAATACATATTTGAGCATTCTATTATAGAGAATGTAGCAAGAAGCCAGACAGAAATGAGGAAGAGAAGTGAGAAAAATCATTGATTTGTAACAGGTCCAATTGATGGAGCCAAATCCTTGAGGTTTTCTCCAACGAGACAGCTGTTTAGCGGTGTGAAACTGAACTGGTCAAACAGGAAGAAGTATTGACCCTGATAAGATAGAAGGACGAAGTGAAATCGGAGCAGCCTCAGGAGGGCTGATTCAATTGTTCAGAACAAAAAGTTGGGTGGGGGTGGTGCTACTTTAGACACTAAGGAAGTTGATATGGAAACTTCTCAAAGACTAAAAGTAGATCTTCCGTGTGACTCATTTGTGTCTCTCCCAGACATTTTCCCGAAGGACTCCCAACTCAGCAAAGGGCAGAGATGCTTGCACATCAATGTTTAATGCAGCACCAGTCACAATAGCTGAATCATGCAACCAGCCTTTGCATCCAACAATAGAGGAGAGGATGAGAAAAATGCATGTGCACAATGGAATATTTTTCATCTACAAAAAAGAGTGAAGCTTTGTTACGCTCGCGGCCTAGGAACACAGATTTAGATTGCCCCGAATGCCATGCTTCAACATAGTGCCAGTTGCATGAAGTTTGTATAATAACAGAACAAAGAATGTCATCCATCCATCAGTCCCTTTGCGAATACATTGATAGGTAAATCAGATTACGGCAAGGCAGAGAAATCTCTGCACAGGCCTCAGATGCTAGCATTCTTTGAAGATCCCAACATTTTGTAAGCTGTAAAATGAAAATAATTCTATGCTTCTAACTTATGATGGCACAAAGTGGCATTCTTATTCCAGAGGAGAAGAAGCGTGTATCACAACACACAATTCAACCAAAAAGAAACCAAAGCCATTAGGGCAAATGCTGAATTTTGTTACTCCTATGTCCAACATTTCAGCCCATGGTATACGCTTGGCCCCAAAGGGTCCACCCCTCCAGCTCTGCCTCCTGCAACACTCAGATCTCGTCTCTGGGCTTGAGCTAGCTCCACGCTATACCTACAACATTTCTTAACAGAAATTTTATGGTCCTGACACCTCTAATATGATATCCTGGGGTCTCCACCACAAGCGAGGTTTCCCCTTTACCAGTGTCCTCTCAGGGCTTCACTGTAGGAATCTCAAGCATGTGACAAGAGTCCCAGGCCTCAGCAGTTCTCCATAACCCAATGTTCTCCATAACTCTCTCAATCTCCCATCTTAATGTCTCACAACCAGTCCTGCATAGACGATGCTTATGTTGCCATATTCTGCTGCCAACTCAAGATGTAGCCCACTTCCCTGAATCATGGTTGCATTAGCCCCTGCATGCTGACATCAGGGTAGCACATTCCTATAGCCCAGTCCCCTGAACCATCATTGTATTATTCCCTGCATGCTAACACTGGGGCAGTACATTCCTATAGCCCAGTCCCCTGAACCATCGTTGTATTAACCCCTGTATGCGGACACTGGGGAAGCACATTCCTATTGTCCAGCCCCCTGAACCATCATTGTATTATTCCCTGCATGCTAACACTGGGGCAGTACATTCCTATAGCCCAGTCCCCTGAACCATCGTTGTATTAACCCCTGTATGCGGACACTGGGGTAGCACATTCCTATTGTACAGCCCCCTGAACCATCATTGTATTATTCCCTGCATGCTAACACTGGGGCAGTACATTCCTATAGCCCAGTCCCCTGAACCATCGTTGTATTAACCCCTGTATGCGGACACTGGGGTAGCACATTCCTATTGTCCAGCCCCCTGAACCATCATTGTATTATTCCCTGCATGCTAACACTGGGGCAGTACATTCCTATAGCCCAGTCCCCTGAACCATCGTTGTATTAACCCCTGTATGTGGACACTGGGGTAGCACATTCCCATTGTCCCCAGGAGGGCAGGTTTCACTTGAGTAGCACTCATATCCTTAACAATCACAACTGCTTCTTAAGCCCCAGCTTGATCAGCACACAGATTCTTGCTAAATTCTTCCCACGAACAGCTGTCGCCCCTGTGATGGAATTGTTGTTCCTATCTAGAAACCCCACAAGCCAGTCCTCAGCTGTCCACTGTCTATGTTAGGCTGATCTTTAAAGCTGGCCCTCCCAGTGGCACTCATCTCTACTCATCATGGAAGAGAATGCTTACCCTTCTAGCACAATCCAGCGTGTCCACTCCTTCTGCCCCATTTTCTGTTAACTTTTAGACTTTTGATGTCAGAAGAGGGGCACCGTCTCAACCAGAGCCCACACTCTTGACTCTGTGATTCAATAAGTTTTTGACATTATGGCTTTTGGAAATTTGTTTTCAGACAAGATAAAATGTGACAGCCTCTCAGCGTTCAGCTTGCCAGCAGGATGCCTGTCTCCAGCCAGCGGGATGGTTGCCTTGTGCTGTTTGGGTTTCTAAGCAGCCTGGCTGACAGCAAGCAGTGTTGGTCAATGTGAGCAAAGACAGCGGGCTTTAAATCAACCTTCGTCATTAGCCAGAGGCTTCACTGCAGCCATAAAATCTTACATCTGTGTTGGCTGTTGGTCCAACCGGAGTGTGGAAGAGCTGAAACTGTCCACTTGCCACTCTGTTGCCTTATAGCTTCCACGATGTTTAAAAGAGGCCTTAATGGTGACTCAGGAGACCTGTCCTCCAGTGGTGCTCTATTATCTAAACAGTAAGGCTCACAGCTTTGGTTAACTTCTGGAAAGAGAAGCATGATGAAGTCAGGTTAGTCATTTTTTAGAGTATATTACTGTTTAAAATCAGCAATCATATGAAATTAAGAAGGAGCATGTATGTGTGCATGTGTATGAATGTGTTTGTATATGTGTTGTGTGTCTCTGTGTGTTGTGTGTATGTATCTGTATTCATGTGTATACGTGTGTTTGTATGTGTATATTTTATGTATGTGTGTATGTCTGTGTGCATGTGTATGTGTATTGTGTTGTGTGTATGTCTGTGTGCATGTGTATGCGTGTGTTTGTGTGTTGTATGTATATGTGTATATCTGTGTGCATGTATATGCATGTGTTTGTGTGTTATGTGTATGGTTGTGTGCATGTGTATGTGTGTGTTTGTATGTGTGTTGTATGTATGTATGTATATGCAGGTGTTTGTATGTGTGTTATATGTATGTCTGTGTGCATGTGTATGCATGTATTTGTATTTGTGCGTCTGTGTGTATCTGTATCTATGTGTTTGTATGTGTGTTGTGTATATGTCTTTATGCACGTGTGTATGCACGTATTAGTATGTGTGTTGTGTGTATGTCTGTGTGCATATGTGTGTATACTATGTGTGTGTGAGCATAAGTGTGTTTGCGCATGCGTGTACATCCATGAGATGAAATGACAGAAGTGAGCAGAAGCTGCCTAAGTAATTCCTGCTAGTTCTGGGCACTATCCATTATGAAAAATGCATTATGAGTAGGCCAATGATGACACCATCCCATGACGATCCTTCTGAAAGCTCCTAAGCAGCCTGTCCAGGATTAGCTCAGCATCCTCCCTGAGGGAGGGGTAAGGAGCTTTGGGTAATGACCAGAGCAGAGATACTTTGATTCCGGGAAAGAAGCACTTGCTGGTTGCTGATTTATCTTGGAGATGAGCTGCCTTGGCCTCAGAAATGTTGATTACAAACAGAAAATGGGCAGGACACTGAAAGAGTGTGCTATATCAGGAAAAACATACGGTTTGGAATTAAGCTGTCCTGAAGACAGTTCCAGCTCGGGTAACAGCTAGACATTCCTTCTGCTGCGAATTCTGCTGTTAGTGACATGGGAATCACTAGCTCTTGCCTGGATTTCAAAGGGATTAGAGATAATATATGCCAAATGCTGGGCACATGATAACACATGCTAAATGTTATCCATTTTATCAATGAGACGTGGGAAGGGGGCACAAATTGTGACCCAATTTGTAGCACAGATACACTGAGATTTTGCCAAACTCCACACATGTAGAGGCACTTCCTGACCCTTGTGTGATTCTGCAAGAAGATTGTTGATACAGCACTGTGTGGGGAGCATTGCTGTCTGTTATCCAAGGTAGCCAGTTCAGCAAAGAATAACACTTCCAGAACCTTCTGCTTTGCACTGAGTAGACAATCATGTCTGTAGTCAGACCTTCTTTTCTGCCACCAGTCCCAAATAATGACATGGGGACTTATTAATTATGAAAGCTTGGCCTTTATCTTAGGCTTGTTCCCACCTAGCTCCTATAACTCAAATTAACCTGTCTCTATTAACCTATGTTCTGCCACATGGCTTTTTAACCTTTCTTCCATTCTGTATCTCCAACTCCTTCCATCTCTTGCTGCCATCTCTCTCATGCCTAGATTCACCCCAAGTTCTTTTTTCTGCCCTGGAGTTCTGCCTGTTCTCTCCTGCCTCGCTGTTGAACATTCTGCTATGATTTATTAATTTATTAATAAATTTATGAAACCAACCACGATGACACATCTTCACAGAGTGTCAACAAATATTCGCGCAGCACCTGTCAGAATGAGAAGTCACACTCTCAACAGTGGGATGAAGTCACACTCTCAACAGTGGGATGAAATGAAGCCACCACCTACACCAGAGTAGCCACCTTGCTACAGAAAATTATGACTCCTAAATCTCCGAAGAGGTGCCCTTAGAATGGCAACTAAGTTGGAAATGAAGAGTGTCTTTGGTTTATTTATAAACATAGGTTTATAAATGAAAAAAAGAAGTGTCAGTTCTCTGAGTCAAACAGAGGGGGACTTAGGGTGATATGGGGAAAGCCCTCCTTTGTACCATCTAGCCTGGGTATTAAAGCAAGATGGTAATACACAGAAATTAATGTGAGCTGGAATATCAGGGACCAGCCAACTTCCTCCTTTTATATTTAAAAACAGTAGTAAGATGGAAAAAGAAAAAAACCATCGGTTAAATGTCAGGGTGAGAATGGACATACATATAGCATCTACTTTTAAATCTAATCTCCCTCTACCCAGTACAAAGCTGACAACCACAAACACACTCATTGGAAATTGGTCTAAAACCAATAAGCAATGGGGTTTTTACTGGTTCTCCATAAATATGCGAATTATTTAGTAAATATGAGCATATAAGAGCTGCACTCAATTTCATAGCAGGGATGGGGAGAGTATGGAAAGGAACCTCTATAATTTCAGGTAACTATAGAGCTCATTATGAAAAAAATTATGATACATGTTAAATAAACATTGGCTAGTTGTTTACATGGGCGTTGAGAGATAAATCATAGCATCCTCATTCCCAAGCTCTCTGGTCCCAATGTGTAGGTTCTTACACCATTAACCTACAGAAAGAGGAGGAGGAACGTAGAATATGTGTTTGCTGGCCAATCTGTTTAGGAGACTTAACGACCTTGAACAAGTCACAAGGTGCTTTGAGCCTTGGTATCATTATCTTGGTAAGGTGATAATGTCTGTCTCACTGGGCTTTAATGTGATTTAATGTGAGCGAAGAAGCCCAATAAATGTTTAGACGTCTATACAAATGTTAATTGGTGTTGCTGTCTTCTCCCTTGAAAGTGTGCTTGGTTTTCCTGATAAAGCTTTCATGAACAAGGCAGGGCTGACCCTCAGCTGCAAAAGGAAATCCTCTTTCAGGTTAAACACAAGAATTATGACAATGTGAAATAAAGATTAGGAGCAGGTGACTTTCAAAGGCACTCCACTTTGAAGCGCCCCTTTTGTTCTTGTGTTTCTCGGTGTCCTTTCATAGCTTCGCTTAGCCTTTTTTCTCCACTCATCCTCTTGGTGACAATCCTTCTCTACTTTCTCTGTTGCCTGTCCCAAGAAAAATACGCAATGGAAGTGCAGGCTAGCTCACACCCTCAGCAGAAGTCTTAACCTGACCGTTAGGAAACTCCTCTAAGGAACAGTGTTATGATGTCCATGTTATGGCTGAGCACTTTCCAGCCCTATGAGAGCTGATAATGACCATACCAGGGATTCTCAACATTTGGGTCATGACCCTTTCTGGGGTCGTTGCATTCAGATATCCTGCATATTAGATTATTATATTACAGCTCATAACAGTAGCAAAATTGCAGCTATGAAGTAGCAATGAAGTAATGCAAACCTCAATGACTCAGGACTTGCAGCACTCTCATTTCCCCACTATTTTTTTTCGAGACAGGGTTTCTCTGTAGCTTTGGTGACTGTCCTGGAACTCACTCTGTAGACCAGGCTGGCCTCGAACTCACAGAGATCCGCCTGCCTGTGCCTCCCGAGTGCTGGGATTAAAGGCATGTGCCACCACCGCCCAGCTTTCCCCACTTTTTAAGGGACACTTGGCTGCCTGGACCACTAAAGAAAAGAGCTGAAAAGAGGGCCCTGAGCTAACAGGCTTAACACACATTAGCATTCCATCCCAAATCCCACTCCTCTGCTCCTTCTTCTAGCCTGACTTAAGTTTTCACTCCCATTTTCAGAAGCGTGTAAAAAGTGTTCATTTTTAGACTTAACTTGTACTTGCATGTATGGCCAAAATTGAAATTAAAATGACACATTCATGTCAAGGAGAATTGAAAACCTAGAGATGAGCCAGATGGGGGGCGAATTCTACCTCAGAGGCCTGGGAAGAGCTTCATCCTTACTCCAGCTCCTGGTTTTGCTTCTCTGAATGCCTGCAGGGGCTTCTGATGCCTTACAATAGCACGCTGTCCCCTGCAGCTTCCCCCAGCATTGCCATTACCCAGTCCACAAAAGCCTGGTTTCGAGCTCCTCAGGAAGGCTTGCATGAAAGTTGATAACTTTGCTTTCCCTTTCAATATGGTTCCACCTGACTCTGATTTTAGTGACTGAAATCCCTCAAAGCTGTGGAAGGAGTTTTTCTTTGCACCTGATTAGGAACCTGGAGACTTCGCATTGGATAAAGTGTTTGCAAGTGTTTGATGACCAGCTTCCTGTCATGTTAACGAAAGAGTTGTTTCTAGTTTGCTGATTTCGAAAGAATCTGGAATGAAATTGGAACTCCCTCAATGAGTGCTTTGTTTATCGACCAATAGCACACACCCACATAGCTTCTCGTATTTAATTGCCTGGGTTCTCTAGGATAAGTCTGACTTGACGGAGTGTGTTATTCCCCAAGACATCTCCGTCCTGTTGGTTCATTTGATCAGTGCCTTTCCCTCCTTTTTAGTCCTTTGGGTCATTTAAGGGGCAGAGCAACTGTGGGCTGTTAAACATCTGAGATGGTTTCTCAAAAGCCACTGCCATTGCGCCTAGAAGCGACTCCTTCTTCACATTTGTTTGTTTGTTACTTTTTATTTTACGCTTGCTTCTGCAGTGCCAATGTGAGAACCCAGCATGCTCCAGGCTCTGAGTGGCAGCTCAGCCTGTGATGATGGGTTTTAATTATCACCCTGGCACAGCCCAGAATCACAAACAAGAAGAGAGACTCAATGAGGAACCGTCTACATTAAACAGTCCCTTGTCTTAATTAAGTTGATGTGGGAAGACCCAGTTTGTGGTGGGCAGCACCATTCCCTAGGCAGGGGGTCCTGAAGTGGTAAGAGTGGAGAAACCCAGCTGTATGCCATCAGGCAAGCAGGTGAGTGTTTATTCGTTTTTCTCTGCCCTTGACTGTGGCTGTGATGGGGCCCGCTGTCTGAATTTCCTGCCCTGACTTCCCCATGAGGATGCGCCATGCTGGGACTATGAGCTGGAATACAACTTTCTCCCCAGGATGCTTTTGGTTGAAGCACATTATCACAGCAGCGGGAGTCAAACTACGACCCAACCTGCCCTCCATGTGCTGTTAAAATTTCTTTTCTAATTTTCCTCGACTCTGATTTTCTTCCCATGCATCAAGCATTAAAATTCCATTATGCATATACCACGTGTCTTGGTCGTATTTATACCTCCCTCTCTTTTGCCAGTTACCCCCATCCACTAATATATCTCCCTCCTAACTTTATGTTTTTATTTTCTTCTTCTCTCATACATTACATCCCTACTGAAGTTACCCCTCCTTTCCTCCCAGTACTCTCTCAACCTCCCCTCTCCCCCAGACCCATTCCATCTTTATTTCCTTTCAAAAAACAAATAAACAAAAAAAGAGCAGGCTTCTCAGGAATATCAACCAAACAAGTTACAATAAGACTTCTTACAAATCCTCATATCAAGGCTGGTTGAGGCAACTCAATAGGAGAAAGGGGGTCCAAAGAGCAGTCAAAAGAGTCAGAGACACCCCTACTTCCACTGTTAAGAGTCCCACAAGAACACCCAGCTACACAGCCATGATGTATATGCATAGGACTTAGCTCAGACCCATGCAGGGTCCATGACAGTCACGTCAGTCTCTGATCTCTAGGAGCCCTGCTTAGGTGGTTCTGGGGGCTGTGTTCTCATGGTATCTTTGACCCCTATGACTCCTACAATCCTTTCTCCCTCTTTTCCACAGGGTTCCCCTGGCTCTGCCTAGTGTTGGCTGAGGGTCTCTGCATCTGTTTCCAACAGTTGCTGGATGATGTCTTTCTGACAACAATTGGGATAGGTACCTATCTTTCAGTTTGGCAGAATATCATTAGCAATCATTTCATTGGACCAGTCATGTTTGGTTATGTCCTAGCTCTCTGGGCTGTCCAGCCTCTGGGTCCTGGCCATCCAGGCAATGTCAGGCATGTCTTTCTTGTGGCAAGGGTCTCAGGTAGGACCAGTCATTGGTGGGCTACTCCACAAGTTTTGTGCCACCATTGCCCCAACATGTTTTGGAGTCAGGACAGATTTAGACTGAAGGTCTTGTGGCTGGGTTCATGTTCCGATTCCATTTCTGTAAGCCTTGCTTGTTTATAGAAGATGTTTGTTCAGACTCCACATCCTCCATCACTAGGAGTATTCACTAGGGTCACCCTCATAGATTCCAGGGGATTTCCACTTCCCTAGATTTCTACATTGCTCCCCAATTTCCCCCAATTCCAGTTATCTCTCCTAGTGCTGTCCCCCTCCATCCCCCAACCTGATTGCTCGTGTTTCCATCCCCTATTGCCCCCACTCTACCCACAAAATCTATCCTATTTCTCCTTCCTGGGGATATCAATTGAGCCCTCCTTGTTGCTTAGCCTCTCTTGGTCTGTAGATAGAATCTCAAAGTAGATTTGCTTTGCATTTTCCTGATGGCTAAGGATGTTGAACATTTCTTAAGTGTTTCTCGGGCATTTGAGATTCTTCTGTTGAGAATTCATTGTTTACATCTGTACCTCATTTTTAATCGGATTATTTGGTTTGTCGATGTTGCTTCTTGAGTTCTTTATATATTTTGGGTATTAGCCCTCTGTCAGATGTGGAGCTGGTAAAAAATCCTGTCCTGTTCTTCCAGCTGCCATTTTGTCCTAATGACAGGGTCCTTTGCCTTACAGAAACTCTTCAGTTTCATGGGGTTCCATTTAACAATCTTTTTAAAATAATCCTTCTAGGTCCTATTAGTGCTGCCTATATGTGCATGTATGAATGTTAAATTTTCCAACACAATATTTTTATTGATTATTTTAGAGTTTCACCCTAGTCACATTCACTACTTTTCTTCCTGGGTCCACCCCCATGCTTGTGACTTCTCTCCACAAAAAAAAAGCAAAAAATAAATAACTAAAAAGAAATACCAAGTCCAATATTTGTGCTGTTCGTATACTCATTAGACTATAGTCAAACTCCCGGTGGTCAGCCCATTGAAGAAAACTGAGTCCTTCCTTGTCCCAAACCTTAAAATGTGATCAGTTTTCATCAGGAACTATTAGTACAAAGATTACAACAATATGTATAAATGTAAAACTGCATGCAACTATATGTATACAAATGTTATCTATATAAACCTTTTTAATTATTCTATATTTGTAAATTTGAGTTTTTCTTAATTGGACAGGGCTTACCAGTTTTACTTGCTAAAGCGCATCGACTTTCGTTTGATTTAGAACTTTTCTCTGATTTCATCCCTTTGTTTCCTTTTCCCTCTGAGGGCAGTAGCTAACCACTTAAGATTAAACAGGGATGTAGGCTGAGGACCTCTGAAAAATCAGCCTGCAAGAGGTGGCTGCAACCTCCAGGCTTCAGGTAAGCAGCCAGGAAGTTTCAGGACCTGGGGAGTGGGAACCATACAGATGACAGATTCAGCTAGAGTTTAATCCTGGCCCTGGTGAGCAAGGAAACTTATTCCTGGCTTAGGTTCATCCCTGCATGGGTAAGCTCTTCCTAAGAGGGAGAACAAACAGCTGACACATTTCTGAATGAAGACAGGACAGACACATGATCTATGAGGCCAGAACCTCTGGGTTTCCGTTGCTGAGACACAATACCATGACCAAAATCAAGCTGGGGAGGAAGGGTTTATTTGGCTTACACTTCCACATCACTGTACGTCACTGAAGGAAGCCAGGGCAGGAACCTGGAGGTAGGAACCGATGGAGAAGCTATGAAGGGGAGCTGCTCATTGGCTGCACCCTATGGCTTGCTCAGCCTGCTTCCTTATAGAACTTGGGACCACCAGCCCAGGGATGGCAATACCCACAAAGGGCTTTACAGTTGAAGAGCTATTACAGATAATACAGGCCAGAGGGACATGCAACAGACTTTCCTTCCACCTTCTTTCCTCCCTTCTTCCCTCCATCTATCCCTCCCAACTTCTCTCCTTTCCTTCCTCCATTGATTCCTTCCCTCCTTCCCTTGCCCATCCTTATTCTCTGCTCTTGGCATCAGAGAGATCCAACGCCCAGTTCTAAGTTGGTTCTCAATGCAAAGGAAATGATCAAGCGCTGGTTAGCATCCACTGGGACAGAATGCCTAGCCATACCCACAATTGCTACAGGGCAAGGATATACAGAGATTTGCATGGAGCCACGAACCTGCAACTGAACAGTGGACGTGCTTCCAGGAAGACATGAGAGACACCGCCCACGCTACCGGCACCGCACCAGCCTCACAGCCTGTTGCAGGGCGGGGTGCAAAGTTGAGGCTGAAGAGGTCATTGCCTTCATCACCTGTGATGGCAGAGCAGCTGGCTCAGCAGCTGCAGATGAGCCCGGCGCTTCACATCCTGGCACTGAGCAGCTCATCCAGGTGCTGAGGGAAACTCACCAAGACAAGCTCTCTGCATCTTCAAGCTGCTGCAGAAGGGAAATCTGGGATGGACAGCATGAGGGCAGGGGCGTTACTGAACTAAATCTGCTTCAGGGAGTCCAGAAAGAATATGAACAGATGTGACAGTGTTTCCCATTAAGGCATGCCCCTTGTCAAGTGCAGAAGCCCTCAAGAGTTGGTCGCACATGCTCTTGTGGAGTCAGCTTCCTGCATGTTCACATGGCTGTCACGGAGGCTGCAAACTAGCGCCAACTCTAAAAGAAGGAGGAAGCGCGGCAGCATCAATCGTGACCGTTTCTCTGAGGCACACGTTCCTGTTGTTGTTTCCCATCCCATGACCCCAGGGTGACACACAGCTGAGCTCATGCTGTAGAAGAATACCAGGAGGGTGCCCTCTCCCTCCAGGCCTCTAGGAAGACTGGGTGAGCATGTAAAAGTTCTCCAGCACTGAGCCCAACCGTGGCTTCCAGAAAACGAGGGACACCCTGAGATTGACCATCACTGGCCCCACACAGCGCATAGTGCCTGGTGCCATAGTTACCAGGAGATGCCTTTAGCTCGCTCAAGGGTAACATTTCTGTGAATGCAACCAAATCTGTGCCTGGGTTATTTCATGGGTTGGAAAATCAGAATCCCTTTCGTCTTCCCAATAAAAAGCTACTGCATCCCTGGACACAGCGCAGCCCTTGATGAATGTGGACTCAGTTCATGGGTGTATAGCTAATCTTCAGGACACCATATTATGTTCATTTCTGCGTATGTTTATGTTTAATTTAGTCAGTTAGGAAAATGGGAGGACACAGTTCGTTTATTTATTCATTCAAAAACATCCATTAATGGTCTATTTGTATGACAACATCACAGGTCTTGAAGTCACAGCGGTAGAAGATGTAAGCATGGTGTTGCCTAAGTGCTCAGGATTCTCTGGTCACGTGTGTCAGAGAGCACAGAGGAAAGTGACTCAAGTAATCAATATGTCATGACCATAAAAGCCAAAGAAGTCCCCTGGAGTGGACTACAGGAAGAGAGGGGTATGGAACGGGAAAGACGGGTATATAATAGCCTCTCTCAGATTCTCACAAACTTGTAGTCAAGTCTGGCAACTTGAGAAAGCAGGCTTTAAAATAAAATTAAAATGCACTTTTCCTGCCTTTTTGAGAAAAATGTGAATCCAGGAAGGATGTGTGGGACTTCCCATCTCACTACGCTGTCACTTAACACACGGAACAACTAATCTCGTCAGTGCGTGCTGGTCACAGCAGGACAAAGAGAAAACTGGAAATTAGTGTCACCTTGCTTATGAGCCAGCCGCACAATGCATCCACTATGCTACTCACTTACAATAACAAATGGTGACCTGATTCACGCACGAGGCAGGAGGCTGGTCCACGGAGGGGGCAGGCATCGATTTTTATAGGTGTCTGGGTCATACGTTTCGTTGTGCCTAAGCATCACCTAGAGTGCAGTGGTTCTGACTCAGGGCTCGAGATGGGGCCCAAAGTTCTCATTCCTTCTCCTCCTCTTCCTTCTCCTCCTCATTCTTTAAAAACCAAAGAAGTAGCCATCAGGGTGGCCACAGAAAGTTTGTTGTTGAAGAGGCTCAATGGACAAGTCAATGACAGTCACAGAATAGTTGTAGGGAGAAGGGCAATAGTTTCTTGGACATCCCAAGGAGTGTGCCAGTCTCGACTATCCTTCACTCCAGCTTGCCCACCAGGACCGCATTGCCTTGTCTAGGAGGGAGAGATCTATGCAATGGGATTGAAGGGGGAAGTTTAGTGAGGATACTCTGAAGATAGGATGCCTTGGAGACATGTCGGAAATAATGAACTCATTGCAATGGACTCTCTGTGAGGCATGGAGGGATGTAGCCTAGAAGGCAAAGAAAGAAAGAACGGCTGTTCCAAAGCCCTTTAGTAATGACCACTTTGTACAGAAAGATTGACAGGATATTATTCTTTAATCAAAAGAAAGCCTGAATGGATAAGAAAGCCAAGCCCACAGAGATCTCTCGCGTGGACTGTTAGCCCATTCTTCCTGCATGGATATAAGATAAGGCATGAGAAGCTGTGGGTCCATCACCATCTTCCTTCTCAGGATTTGGGATGACCTTGAAGGAAATCCCATCCCTTATTCCCAGCAACCTTCTCATTGGTAAGAGAAAGAAGTTAAAGTAGAAAGTCTCCTGTGTCCTTTGTTCCTACTACAGAACATCGCTGTGCACACCGCTAGGAAAACTGTACATAAATTTACTCTTTGAACTGTCAGAATAAGCATGGCTGAGAACAGAATGCATATGTATTCCACGTCAGAGTGATGGCACTGGCTGCTTCCTAATTATCTACTCAACCAGTGTAATCCAACAGCCATGGTTAAATTTATGTCGAGAGCAGCACATGCATTGGGCTGATCAGGGTGTAGTAAATTATAATTTAGAAATGTCCTTTATATTAATTTAAAGGCATCCCTCTGACTCTTGCAACAGAAATGTTATCAGCATCTGAATGAGGCCATTAACACAACAAAAGTTGTGTTACATAATGTCAAAGTGCCGCTCGTGCCTGACCTTGTAAACACTGCACTTGTATCTAAGCAGAAATTCATGGTTATTGCCTCTGGCTCTAGGCCAGATGAAAAGACACGGACTGGGAGGCTGGACTGCGCCTCTCCCTTCACTTTCATATGGACCACAGGCAGCCAGTCCCAACACAGGTGAGTTACACCCCACTAGAGCCCATTCATTGGTCATTTAAAGGTCATCACTCCACTATAGAACGATTGTTATTTTTGAAATAAAAGCTAGCAAGGAATTCACAAGACAAGAATTCCCTAAAGTACATTTCAAATAATGTTCTACCGCGAACTTAACATACACCAAAATGTTCAGAGATTTTTGTTGTCTCATAAATAGCAATAAGGCTAGCATTTAATCCCTGTAAAATGGTGAAACGTGTACTAGCAACATTACTGAAATTCTTTCTTAGTTTTATAATTATCCTGAAAAACAGGTCTCACCAATGTGGTCGAACTTTGAGGAGTCAAGTTATCTGTTCAATGTCCACCCAAAAGTCTGAACCTGTCCCCACTTCACTTGCATGTCAGTCAGCTGCAGAAACAAACATTGCAGTATCCTGCTTAGCAGTGTGGAACACACCAGAATCTCTCCGAACTGTATGGGAGGGATGCATGGCCTTCCATATCTAGGCTCCATTGTCTTCTCTTGCTTTCTGAGGAGATACAGTTAGCAGCCAATACTGTGAGACTGTAATTGCAAGAGTGATCACATGGATGTTTCCAAATAAAGAGTCCTAGTTTTTCCTAGGAACTTTCAAAAATAATGAATACTTTTATATAAAGGATGCTTTATAATACCAATGGAACTATTTAAGAACTATTTGATACTTTGTGTTTTGTATCGATATAATCAACACAACACATTGTAACATCTGTGGACTTATTCCACACCAAACTCTATTGTTTATCCTGAATTGGAAATGGTTTCTAAGCAACTTGGATTAAAATAAGTAGGTTCATAACGCATCGAGAAACTGCGTGTCCGTGCAAGGGGAGGATGTGTGGATTGTACAGACCTGCAGGGCCTGGGCCACAATCTCAGGGTCCAGATTTCTAACACATGAACTCTCAAAAATAAGTCTATGGTAAATCCTTCGCATAAACAGATAAATAAGCTGGCATGTAGCTCGGGGGTAGGGTAGCACATTAGCCTAGCATGTGAATGGTCGTGTGGTGTGTGTGTGTGTGTGTTGGTATGTGTGGCTGAAATAAGAATATATTTTTGCAGCAGAACCTGGGATGACTGAGAATGAATGATACTGTCAAGTTTTATTGGGCTGTCCAGGGTGTACGTACTTGTTCGTTGCAAGGAACAACCCACACTACCAGTAGGATATTGCAAAAGTGAGAGGTTTTTTTTTTTTTTTCTATTTAGCTCCCATGACTGGGTGACTTGGGCTACTGAGCTGTCACTGACTTGTGCGTGGAAACCGCCAAGCCTCTCTCTTCCCCGTTTCCCTTTGAGTCTATCCCCCATTGCTTCCATCCTGGGATTCTATTCCAAGAACCCAGTTCACTGACTCAGCGGTGAGAACTTTTGTTCCAGCGATGGGAGGAGGAAAAGATGGGACCCAGATGGATAGCAAAGACGAGGTTATAAAAAAGGTCACATGCTTATATAGGTGACATTCATTTCTGAAACTCAATGTCTTCCATAGACAACTTTTTTAGGAACCTTCTAAATGTGGATCTAGACTGGGCTGTCCTGCAGGAGTCTTGACTGCTTTGGAGAAATCTTCAACCTGCTACCCTTCTACCTCTGTCTATGTATGTGGATGCGGGATATGATGAGATTGGTGGTTGCAGGATGGAAGTAGGTGGGGGAGGGAGAGTTTGCTGGGAGCTCTGAGTCAGGGTCCCAGTAGACAAGCTTTAGGGTATTCATCAGGAGCTATTTTCTTTCCCACAGTGAGAACACGCTGCCATAAATCTCTAGCAGAGCTCTGTTAAAACACTCAAGGAATTTAGAAGGCGGGAGTGGATTTTCATGCTTCATCTGGCTAATAAGGAGGCTGGAACGTCCCTGGCATGCCTTCTTCTGGACCAGTTTGTCATGGCAGTGCTAGGGATCACGGTGGTCTGAAAGATACCAGCTCAGTGATTAAATATGGATGGAAAGCCCCTGTACTCCATCATTTCTGAATATTGAGAGGTAGGCATCTGGAGGAAAGACTGCATTGCTAGCAACTCTCCGGGCTGTGCATACAATCCTAGATGTCCTTGTGAAGGAGAATTTCCAATGTTAGAGATAGAGCAGAAAGCTACGAAGCAAGACCGTCCCACAGCAGACGGGACTCTAACGACCAGAGATCTAAGGAGTCCTTGGGAGAGTCCCCATTGGCTCAGAGTAGCCGCTGCATCTTCTCTGCTGGTTAAGAAGTTAATTCGCATGAGCCCCTTTCATTTCATTATTCATGCAACTCAAATTAAATGGCTTAGCTGTTTCAATAGAGATTAATTACATTAGGCAGAAAGCACATTTCCAGTTCAGGCCATGCTTTCTACTTCATTTAATTTGTTATCCCGCGTGCGATCCAGTGGCATCCTGAAGATAACCGCGAATTTCAATCACACGTGTCTAGTCAGCCCCATATCTTCCAGACCCCCGCTAAGAAAACAATTACCTACAACAACAAAAGAGGGTGTATATACTTGTGACAATGGGCTTTTCTCCTATCGGTTGTCTTTGCTTATTGTGTCTTTGTGTTTGCTTTCTGTGTGGAGGCATGCTGGCCTCAGCCAAGACTCTTCCACTCTTGGGCAGCAGCAGATACCGGAAGGCACAGAATGATAGCAGGAAGGGACCAAATTTGGGCCACCACACATACAGTTGGAGGCCATTACTATTGAGAGGTTGGCCAAGTTGCCTCTCCTGATTATTGCCAGAAGAACTGAAGGGGGACACCAAAGGACCCAAGGCAGAGGAGCAGTGGAGTACAGTTTGCACAGCAAGACGTTTATTTTTATGGTTAAACCTCCGTTGATAACAGAGTTATGCGTCCACAGTTCAGCAGAGAAGCCCAATTCCCAGGCCAGGATGTTCAAGGTCATATAAAGCACACAGCAATGCTATCTGTCTTCAGAAAAGTGTCTGAGGTGTGGGAACCTCATACTCTCATAGTTACCCAGAAATTGAAGAAGACACTGGCATTCCTGTGTTCCTGCTCACAATTGTTGACATTCTAAATTCCTTCATGAGAGATAACATCAGATGTTCCCATGCCAATGTCACAAATTCATTATGCCTTCACCTAACCTTAACTCAAACCAAAAACATGCCCCTTTTATTTTGCTTTATTTTTATTTTTTGTTTTTTCGAGATAGGGTTTCTCTGTAGAGCCCTGACTATCTTAGAACTCACTCTGTAGACTATGCTGGCTTTAAACTCACAGAGACCTCCATACCTCTGTCTCCCAAGTGCTGGGATTCAGGGTGTGTACCACCACTACCTGGCCCCTTTTTACTTTTTAATATCCTCAAAAGCATGTGATCATGATCGGGGTAACATGGCTGGCAACAGAATGCTGGACACAGGAGAACAGGAGATCAGTAAAGAATCACAGTTATTAGCATTAGAGTTCTAAAGGATGAGGAGATCCATCTGAACCAGGGTAGCCACAGCTGTGATTATGAAAGATGTCCAACAGTGTCTCATAATTGTTCTAGTTGAATGTTAAGTAGTCGACGGTAGTCAGATAAATTCAAACAAGATGACCCAGAGAGTTGTTGGGATCCCTGATACTCTTTTAATAAAGGATACCCCAGGGCCAGCCCATTTTGTAATAAAGCTGTTCTAACTTCTCTCAGTGTTTTATCTAATGCTCCTAGGATTTGAGCTGAAGGTTAGTGGCTTTATTAACAGCACAGGCCAGTTTTATAATCTGCTGAAGGTTTACAATGAGGGCAGGTACAGGCAGAAGAAAAACGACTGCTGTAGCTGTAGTAGGGATGGACATAAGACTGGAATGCTCATTACAACCCACTAGGAGGTCTCTGCGTTTCTGCATATGATGCAATTGGATGTCAAGCAATAAGGAAAGCTTGTATCAGTAGCACACAAACAAGAAACCTTGGCTCAAAGAGAAGGACAAGGATGGCTCCTGCAGAAAAAGGACCAGCCCTCAGTTAAGTTTTTCCCTGTGTGAAGCATTGCCAAAGTCTAACATTGCTAAGAACATCTTTCTGAGAACAGATTGAGAAACAGTCCTTTTGTGTCATGAAAGAGTGAATTTCTATTCAAGTTTTAAACAAGTCTTGGCCACCTTGTCCCAGGCACGGGCTCTTAGGCTCCCAGTTTTCAGCTCTTCCTCTCAACAGTCCCATAGCATATGGAGATGTAATTCGGTAAGAAGGGATGGTTTGTTTGAAATCCTGGCATATCTTAAAAATAGGCTCACATTTTCCATGTGTTCCTTACTTGGAAAACTTATCATCAACTCTGGGCAAAGGAATGCACCGGGGCCACAAAGAGGCACTGTTAAATATGCCTCAGTTCCCTCCCTTGTAAACTTACTGAGCCCCCCTGGACTATTGCAGAAGCACCAACTTGTCAGTTACAGAGGGATGGGTAGCAGAGAATGTCATCTCCTGAGTCATCAAAAGAGTCAGGGGACTGGGGACAGGAGTAGCCAGAACTCAAGCCTCCTTTATAACTTCTTGCTTCCCTTCCGAAGGGGCTGTTTGCCCCCATGGTTCCTCCTGGTACCACCAGGGAAGGCATCTTTTATAATTGCTAAATATTAAGGTGGAAAATCACAGAGAGATCTTTATAGGTAATGCTCCCCTTGCAGATGCAACCTACTAAAGGCTTCCAATATCTCCTGCCACTTGCTAGCTCTCAGGGTACCCTAGGGAGGGACCCAGTAACAGTGTTTCTTTATATATTTGTGTAATATCTTAAAATCTTGCTTAGTTGTGCATGCTCTGAACCTACAGAGCATACATAGCCTGAAGTAAACATAAATAATCTGCCTACTTGTTTCATTTTGTTCCATATTTATGTCCCTGGCATTTTGGAGAGTACCCTGAATAAGATTTTCTGGGTTACTTACGCCCCTGGCATTCTCTGGGGGATCTCCATCCTGTGAGGGCGAGGGCCTCACATTTGGCACTAGCCGTGAGAGGCTAGCCAACTTGCCTCTCATGATGAATGCTGGAAGAATTGGAGGAGGAGCCAGGGGACTCAAGACAGCAGGGCACTCGGGCACCAACAAGGCTCAGTTTTATTGCTCTATCTTCAGCGGAGAAGCCTGTTCCATGGGACTGCATGTTCAAGGTTATATAAAGCACAGCAATATTGTTTGTCTACAGAAAAACATCTGAGGTGTGGGAAACATCATTTACCCTAACTATTCTCTAGAAATTGAGGAAGGTTCCAGGCATTTCTGTGTCCCCCCGTCACCCTTGCTAGCATTCCAAATTCCCTTCTTGAGAAATATCCACATCGGATGTTCCCATGCCCGAGTCACAGATTTATTATATCTCCACATGACCTTAATTCAAACCCTGAAACTTCATAACATTTATAGCGGAAGACACTGAAGGCAGTTGTGCCGATGGGCCCTGTGAGGATCTGTCAGATGGACACGTTCCTTACCAGGTATTTTTCTTGTGTCTGTACGCACCTTTTCCAGAGTTCTTTGCTGAGATGGGTTTTAGTGGACCAACCAGGAGCACCAAAGAGATGAAGCATCCTTATCTGAGCTATGAACACAGTTTCTAGAAAGGAATGGTCTCAAGTGTAGGGTTGAAAAATATGCATACTACCAAATTTTTAGGGATTTGTTGTTGTTGTTTCTGAGATTGTCATTTAATTACATTTCTCCCTGCTCTTTTCTTTCTCCAAACCCTCCCATACCCCTCCAATCTCTTCATGGCCTTTTTTACATCAGTGGTTATTGCATGCATATATGTATTTGTACATACATACCTACTCCTAAATTTAACATATATATATATATATAATACAATATATTATACAACATATAATATAGTGTGTGTATGTATAAAGGGGATTTATTAGAATGGCTTATAGACTGCGATCCAAATGATCCAACATTGGTTATCTACTAACAGAAGGTCCAAGAATCCAGTAGTTGAGGCTGGATGTCTTAGCTGGTCTTTAATATATGTCAGAATCCCAAAGAAATCGACTCTGATGCCAGGGAAGGAATGAACTTGTCCGTCAGAGTGAGGACAAGCAGGCAAAGAGAGAGAGAGCTTCCTTCTTCCATGCCCTTTTCAGAGGCTGCCAGCCAAAGGCATAGCTCAGATTAAATGTGGATCTTCTCACCTCAAAAGATTTGGATTAAAACTGGGTCTCCCCATTTCAAATGATTTAAGAAAATAATTCCTCCCAGTTATACCAGCTACTTGGGTTTTAGTTAACTCCAGATGTAGTTAAGTTGACAACCAAGAACAGTCATCACAACAGGCAACTGAGGAAAGCTGGGAGAAAGAGAGACATCGATCTGTGCATATAACAATAAGTTATTAGAAGTCATCGTACTACTCTATCCATTTAGCAAAAGAATAGCGATAAGTTCTCTCCTGGGGCCCATGAACTGTCTAACCACAGGTTCTTGACCCAATGAACATTAATAGGTATGGGTTCTACTCATAGAGTAGGTTTTAGATCCAATCAGAGAGGGTTGGTACTTACATAATATTCGTGCCACTATTGCACCAGTGGGCGTTATTTTACCAGGAGAGTTAGTATTGTAATATGCGGGGATCATAGCTTGCTGGGTGAGATTGATTTAAAAAATAATAATAACTGTAGAAATAATTTTCTTTTTTGCTTCCAAATTTAAAAAAATCCCTGAGACTTGTGCTTTAGTCCAAAAAGTTTTCATTTTCTCAGTTCAATTTCAGTCTGTTTCTGGTGAGTTGTGTTTGACATGGAAGCACCAGGTTGAGGCTGTGCCTCTCTATACATGACTCTGGAGATTGGAGTGGTGGAGTTTCTTGTCTAAGCAGCATAGCAGGACTCCTGTCTTTTAAAACAATGCACAGGCCTGGAGACATAGTTCATCATCAGAATGCTTTGCCTGTCTTACATGAGGTACACACATGTATATATACACATACAGAGTGAGAGAGAGAAAGAGCGAGCGGGCGAGAGAATCTAAAAATAAAAATAAATCTAATTTTAAAAACATTTTGAAAAGTAGAGTTGACACCACTTGAGAATTTATTAGCAGGCTTCTGGAAAACCATTGCTTGCTGAATGCAGGGATGGGCCTTCAGTGAGTAGATAGATTTTCACTGCTTCTAAATGCTATGTCATATATTGCTAGGGTGCTGTAAGAATACTCTACATCCCAAAGCTGCTTTGATTTCAGATCCTGAGATTCTTGGATGTTTGTATTTCTGCTCTGGTGCCTTTGTGTACTTGAGAAAAAGTCACAAGAGAAAAGGAAAAAAATAACAGGAAACCATCTGAAGACAATCAAAGAACCATTAATCTGTACTCTTCCCACACAAAGTAAGCATTAGCTGCAACTCAATTAAACTCCACAGTTCACGGATGTTCACAATATGGCTGCCCACAGTTGTGTTCTTCTCATTAAGGTGCTTCGGAATTGTGCCTACAGCTAGCTCCCAGTGGGGAGTGCGCAGCGTAGGTAGCAGACATGCCTGGAATTGGAAGAAGGCAGCCACACACTCATCCCAGAAAAGATGCATCAGTGGAATTTATCACCATGCGTGTGCTAGTAACTCAGCCTCTCCCCCCTTCTGGGCTGTTAACAGCAAAATACTGAACTTGACAGAGGCAGAGACCAAAAATGCATCCCTGGGGTCTGAGCCATCTGGAAGAAACACAAATTTGCCCCGTGTCTACTCACTGCAGAGGGAAACCCCAGGGCCTCACATAGGATACGCTTGCTTCTTTCAGACACACTTGGGGTAGCTCAACCTGGTTTCTTTTTAGGGGAACGATGTGTCAACGGATATGAAAGCACTAAAGATTGGTTCTTGTTGTATTACATTTTTATCTATTTGTCATGCGCCGAGGTCAGAGGACTGACCATTTGTGAAAGTCAGTTCTCTCCTTCCGCCTTGTGGGTCCCATGGATATAACTCAGAGAGGCTCAGCAGCCGGTGCCGTAACTGCTGATCCACCATCCATGTTTCAGGCCCATAGAGATGGGTTTTAAATAGTTCACCCGCACAGGAGGAGCCCAGAGAAGTAGTACTTCCTTTGAAAAGCAAAGGAATAATGGAGGCTGTGAGGAGGTTTTGAGCCTTAGAGAAGAACTGGCGTCAGGATGAGGCTGAGGTGCCACAGCCTTGGTCCTCTGGATACTTTGTCAGGTGAACCTACCCCCACCATCCCCCCCCACACCATCCCCCAAGCTTCTGAGCCCTTCCAGGAAATTTCATTCACTCTCTTCTTCCTAGCCTTGATTCCATGCTAAGAAGTCTCTGTTTCAGCAACCTCTGACAAAGAGTATCACTCCCCTCAGGAAACCATCTCTCTTTACAAAGACAGGAGGGTTGTTTCTGAGCAGAAGACTGAGGCTGTGAAAACCCAGGGACCCCCTCCTGGGCAAACCAGATCCATGTTGGAAGGGCTGCCAACCTGGACTGGACCCGAGGGGACAGGTTTGGAGCAGGGCCCTAGAGAGTGCTTGTGTCGGTCTGCCAGCTGCTGCTGTCTGGTGAGGACTGTGAGTGCACGTTTCTCCCAAAGGCTGTGCGGCAGATGTCCTGGGGGCTGAGATCTTGATGCAGCTGCCATGGCTTTCTCACACTGCCTCACTGACATGAGAGAGCAACTTACTCTAGCTAGATCTGAAATCTGAATGTCTCCTAGAAACTGCCCTCAAAGCCTTGCTGCTGTCTGTGGGATAAGGAGAGGAACCCCTGGGGAGGAAGTAAAGTTACTGGGGCTGCTCCTAAATGGAACTTGTGGGATCATACTCCTTTCCTTCCTCTTCTTCATTCCTTCTGGTCAAGGAGAAAATGAGTGTCTTCCATCACCCACTCCTGCCACGATCTGCTGCCAGGCTGGAGACCTAAACACAAAGGGGTCAACTGAGCATAGTTGGAAACCATCAATACTGTGAACAAAGATAGCCCTTCTGTCTGTCTCTTTCTCTCTCCCCTCCCTCCCTCCCCCTCTCTTTCTCTCTCTCTCCCTCTCTCTTCTCTCTCTCTCTCTCTCTCTCTCTCTCTCTCTCTCTCTCTCGGGTTTTAAAGACAGGATTTCTCTGTATAACAACCCTAGCTGCCCTTGAACTAGCTCTGCAGACCAGGCTGGCCTCAAACTCAAAGAGATCCACCTGCCTCTGCCTCCCAAGTTAAAGGAGTCAGCCAGGGCAAACCCCTAACCAGCAGCAACTTATCTGTGCTCTATTTTGCTTTGAAATAGGGTTTTACTATGTAGCTCAGGCTAGCCTTTCTCCCTCAACATCCCCAGTGCTAGGGTTCCATGTATCTACCACCACAGGCAGCCAGAAGCTTACTTTTGTTTCCAGTATGATAGCAGCCAAGAGGAAAATCCATAAGCATCTTCAGAGTTGTTCTAAATGTCTCTTTTTACTATTATATGTTAGTGCCAGGCTAAATTTTCTTCACTCAAAGCAATCTAGTCTAGCAGATTGGAAGTGAAGGGAATGAAGATATCTGCTGTCCTCTGTCAACACACCTTGACAGATTCCTAAAACTGTGCCCAATACTCACCTTGGAAACTGCCATTTATCATTAACATTTATGTTCATGTATAGTGAACTTATTACTGTTAGGTAACATGAATTAGGAAAACATAAACCTTAGTGTTATCAGTTTTCATTGCTAATATGGTAAATATCGGTGGACAGAGTCATGTAGTGCAAACGTTTTTGAGGCTCTCAATCATTTTTAAAATGTGTGTAGTCCCATAACTTGCATGCTTGAGGAGGAGAATTCAAGAAGGATCCCCAGACAGTGTACCCCATACTCAAAACACCGGGCCCCAGATTTCCCAGAGTGGTCTGTGTTGCCCGTGACTTTGGAGCAGCTCATAGGATAACCTCAGTTCTGTTCGCAAGCCCGCCTGCAACTTATTAAAAGGAGGGAGCCTCAATCTCCGCTCTCCAGTTTCCTTAACGCTGCTTTAAAAAAAGTCTGAAACAATCTGAGTGCGCGCATTACGGGGAGATTTTCCTGCATCTCCTGAGCCCACAGGCTTAGTGAGCCTCAGCGTAAAGAGCCATAGCTGCCACTGGAGAACGGCACGCTGTCCGCTGTCCTCTTCAGCCTCCTGAGTCACCCCGGCTCACTCCTCAGGAGAGCCGCTTCTGAACTCACTGGCAGCTGTTTTCCGTCAAAGTGCATTTGACATGGTTTCATAGGTTTATGAGGAGGAGAAAGAAGAAGAGATATGGAATTTTCCAAAATCTGTGCGTGGAGTAACGTAAGCCTCCCCAGAATAGAGGCTGAAATTGAACGTGGAAGAGTAAGGAATAAGCAGGTTTGTGGAGTCTGGGAAATTACAATATATATACACACACACATATATATACACACATATATATACATTACATACATATACATTATATTACATATATATATATATGGGTTTATTAGAATGGTTTACAGTCTGTGGTCCAGCTAGTCCAATAATGGTTGTCTACCAATGGAAGGTTCAAGAATCCACTAGTTGAGGCTGGATGTCTCAGCTGGCCTTTGGTGTATGCCAGAACTCTGAAGAAGCAGAGAAGAGAGAAGCCTTCCTTCTTCCATATCCTCTAGTTAGTCTGCCAAAAGAAGGTGTGCCCAGAATTAGAGGTGAATCTCCTCACTTCAAACATCCGGATGAGAAGTGGGTCTTCTGACTTCAAACATCCGGATGAGAAGTGGGTCTTCTGACTTCAAACATCCGGATGAGAAGTGGGTCTTCTGACTTCAAACATCTGGATGAGAATTTCGTCTTCTGACTTCAAACTATTTAATTAAGCAGAAGTCACTCACAGGTGTGCCTGGCCATTTGGGGGTTTTAGTTATTTCCAGAGAGAGTGACGCTGCCAGCCCACAACAGCCATCGCGGAATTGGAGAGGAGGGATTAGGGGGCTAGATTTGTTCAAAACTCATGTGTACATAGGAAATTCTCAATCAAAAGGATTTTTAAATGTTACATTAATTTTATGTGTATTAGTGCTCCTTACACATATGTATCACAATGCATACATGTTGGTGTCCTCAGAGGTAGGAAGTTGTTGGGTGCCCTGGGATTAGAGGTAGGGATACTGAGTAGCCACCACCTGGGTGCTAGACATGACCTGAATCCTCTGCAAGAGTAACAAGTGTTCTTAACTGCAAAGGCATCTCTCCAGCTCTCCAAAAGCATTTCTAATAAGAGAGAAAATTACATTGCTATTCTATTAAAAAATTATTGCATGATAAGTCAGATTTGGTGATGCAAGCTCAAAGCTGAGCACATGGGGGTAGGAGGCAGGAGGATCATAAATTAAAGATTGGTCTTGATTATACACTGAGTTCAAGGCCAGTCTGGGTTAGATCATGAGACCTTGTCTCCATAAACAAAACCCATACCAAAATAAAATATGGATAGTGCAGAGGAAGAGTTCCTTCCTAACATACACAAGGCTCTGGGTTACATACCCAGAACAGCAGCAACAAAACAAAACAATTACAAGGGCTGGAGAGATGTTTCAGTGATTGACATCTCTTACTGCTCTGGCAGAAGACCCAGATTCATTTCTCAGCACTGACAACATTCTGTAGCTCCACTTCCAGGTAACCAGCACCCTCTTCTGGTCTCCATGAATACTGCATGTGTTTTACATGCAGAGAGAGAGATAGGAACAGACAGACAGACAGAGAGAGAACATACACATAAAAGAAAACTTAATCTTTTTTAAGTAACTTATCTAGTTTTCTTCTCTGATATATTACATCCCAAACACAGTTTATTCTCTCCCTCTATGTTCCCTCTCCCCCAGATCCACTTCTCCATTTTCCTTCAGAAAAGAGCAGGCCTCCCAGGGATATCAACCGAACACGGCATACCAAGTTGCAATAAGACAGGGCACATGCCCTCATATCAAGGCTGGACTAGGCGACCCAGTAGGAGGAAAAGTTTCCAAAAGCAGGCCAAAGAGTCAGCGATAGCCCCTGCTCCCACTGTCAGGAATCCCATAAAAACACAAGGCAACACAACTGTAATTCATGCAGAGGACATAGGTCAGTCTTACACTGGCTCCCATTGTCTCTTCAATCTCTGTGAGCCCCTATGAACACGGGTTAATTGATTCTGTGGGCTGTGTTCTGAAGGTGTCCTTGACCCCTCTGGCTCCTGCAATCCTTCCTCCCCCTGTTCTGCAGGATTCCAAAAGCTCTGCCTAATGTCTGTCTGTGGGCTTCTGCATCTGCTCTTGTTACTGGCTGGGCAGAGCCGCTGTGGTGATGGCTGTGGTAGGCTCCAGTCTGAGGTTAGCAGAACACCGTTAGGAAACATTTCATTGGCGTTTCTTCCCCACAAATTCCCAGTCATGTTCCCTTCTTTCCTAGGTCTCTGGGCTATCCAGGCATGGCTCCCTCTTATGGTGCAGGTCTAAAACTAGATGGGGCATGGGTTGGCCACTCCCACAGTTCTGTGCCCCAGCACACCTTAAAAAGGCACATACATGACAAATGACTGATGTGACCATTGTGAGTCCTTCTAAGCCCTTTAGGAAGCTTATGATATTTAATGTTCGACCACAGTGACTCTGGTGACGTCCACAGTTGTTTTCATTTTTCAAAATTCCATTGTAGTTTTGCATACTTTCATTGTCAGTTGTGGGAGAGAGCTGCTTGTTGGCTCCTAGCTGCTCAGCCCTGAAATAATCACAGAGAAACTATATTATTTAAATCACTGCTTGGCCCATCAGTGCTAGCTTCTTATTGGCTAACTCTTGCATATTAATTTCACCCATTGCTATTAACCTGTGTAGCACCACATGGCTTACCGGGTAAAGTTCTGGCATCAATCTCTGGCAGGGCTACCTGGCTTCTCTCTGACTCCGCCTTTCTTTCTCCCAGCATTTTGTTTAGTTTTCCCTATCTAGCTCTGTTCCCCTATAGCTCGGCTATAGGCCCAAAGCATTTCCTTTATTCATTAATGGTAATCATGGCTTACAGAGGGAAATCCCACATCAATCAGTCACCTTGGATTCCTCTCAAAGACAAACCTTTCAAACAAATCTGATGGATTCCTTAATGCATGATTTTGTGTGAAGATGAGATGCTGAGGCGGGACAGCCCGGCTGTCACTGGCAGAGCTTCCCGTGACAAGGGCACATCACCAGGCCGGCGCCTAGGTGATGAGAAAGATAACGGGCAGGTGATGCAAACGGGAGGCTGGGGCGCCGTCTGCTTTTCTGTTTCTCTTTGTAAGCGTCTTTATCATCCATCATGTTTCCTTACATAAACTGAAATGATGATGATAACGGCAACGGCCTTGAAACTCTTGGAAGTTCAAAATATTTTAAGGAAATGCACTTGTATTTCTCCTTTGGAACCGGAGTCGCTTATCCAGGACACAGCTTAGGTGAGGGCGAGGCCTCCTAACAGAGCGGCATTTAGAAGCTTTTCAGGTGGTCTGTGTCCTCTGATCTCAGGGAAGAGTCCAGGGAGGCTCTGGCCCCTCCGTGGTGGTTCCTCTCTAGCTAAGGCAGAGGCACTGGGAGCTTCAGATGCTCTCTCAACACACTTCTGTGTTGTGCCAGGAAATAAACAATAGCTGAAAATATTTACATTTGAAGCCCAAACATTTTGACAACAATTGCAGCTGCTAAGTGAATTATGAAACTTGTGAAATCAAAGGGTGACAGACAGAAGCCAAGCAGATTGCGACTCAGAAGGAAGGTTCCTGACTCCAGCTGATGGGCTAGCGCAGGTTTTCCAGAAGGCAATTAGATGTAAAGATATTTCTTAGGGGAATTTGATTTTCTCTTTAAAGATACATTTACTTTCTCTCTGGTCATTTGTGTTTGGCTGTCATTTTTCTTTAACTGGCAAATTACCAACCTAGAGATAGATCTCAAGGTAACCACTGGGAGATTATGCACTGTGTACTTGGGTCAGTACCCCAAGTTCATGCAAAGAACTTTGGGGTTCATGAAAGGAAACTTCTCAGTGAGCTTCCACCATTTTTAGGTGTGTGTATATTTCTCCAGTACTTTAGCCAGCTCATCAATAATACATCATACATCTCTTCATCTCTTCAGGGGATTTCGAACATTCTTTTCAAAGGACACATAACCAGGGAGCTTTGGCCCAGTGTTGAGACTCTTATGGAGTTGAACTGCATGTCTTAATAATCCAGAGCCATGGCTAGGCATGGCGGCACATGCCTTTAATTCTCACACTGGGGAGGTAAAGGCAGATGGATCTCGGAGTTTGAGCCAGCCTGATATACATAGATAGTTCCAGGACAGCCAGGGCTACATAGAGAGACTCTGTCTAAAAGAAGAAGAAGGAGGAGGAGGAGGAGGAGGAGGAGGAGGAGGAGGAGGAGGAGGAGGAAGAAGAAGAAGAAGAAGAAGAAGAAGAAGAAGAAGAAGAAGAAGAAAGAAAGAAAGAAGTAAATTGGAAATTTTCTTTAATATTAAGCCCACTGGGGACTTTGCTCTTCATTGGTAACCAAATGTGTCCTGACTGAGCCATGCCTGAGTCTCCTTAAGTCTTTCTAATTGACTGGCTTGGGGGCAAGGTACTTTATTTCTCTCAGTACAGTAACTTGCTGCATAGCAATGTGAAACCCGTAATGTAATTTTAATAATGCAAGGAAAGAAATTGGCTGCTTAATAGAAATAGGAGGTCTAATGACCACGAGAGATTTGAAGAGAGTTTCTAAATAATTGACTTGAAAGAGGTCCCCAGACCTAGAGACTTGCAGGGAAGAAAGTGGCAGAAGCAGCGGATGAAACACATAGTTTTCCACAGTAAGCGGTGTTTCAAACCAAGCCCTGAGGAGGGGCAGATGTAGATTGAAAACCAAATAACTCAGGTAAGGAAACTAGCCATGGCCTGGAACCTACCCTCTACTGTCAGAAGTCAGAGCTGGTGTTGGAAAGATCAGCAAATGTGTGGGAAAGGTGCCTTTAAACACTCACATCTTGGAGACACAGGCTCAGCGCCTGATCCACAGCGAGGCCAGCAGTCAACACAGCCTTTGCCGTGCACCAAACTCCACTAGATCCAAGACCGCTTCCTAAGCAGATTGTCTCTATGGAAGAGGGACTGTGCTGTCTCCGCTGGCTTTCGAAGTCAGCAAATCTTCACTGTTCCAAAGAAAGACTCATTGTGAAAATCCTTGCTCTATCGAGACTGCCGAGTCCTCCGGAAAAGCCAGGGAGCCGGCGAAGAGGTGTTGCCGACTCTGGGTGCTCCTGTCACAGTCACCTTGGTGCAACAGAGTGAACGCAGACATTAATGGCAGTTTAATCAGGTTTTCCATGGGGGCGATGTCACAGACGAGATGAGATGCTTCTGTATTTAGAAACCTGCAGGACGTCATGAATAAAATAAAATAAAATGAAAATGCCCAGCCAGGGAAATGCTGTGGAAAGCACAGCAGTGTTTCTCCCCCATCTCTATAGTCTAAATGTACACAATGCTGCGCCTTTAATGCTTATGGGATCTGAACACACATGCAGACAGGAGGGTTACAGGCCATGAGTCATACCGTGTGAGCAGCTAGCGGATCTCCAAGAGAGAGCGTAATTCATTGGACTTCTTTTCAAATGAAAGCAGTTTTACATCTACTACAGACAAAACACACCGGGCTCCTCCTGGAGTAGGATAGTAGATGGTTTTTATGACGGAGACAGGCTACGACTTCCCCTTGTTCTCCCCAAACAAGAATCTTAAGAGACTCAAGCGTATTTATTTTTAATCCATTCTTCCGGAAAAGGCTTAAACCTGTAGGAGGGGCAGACACAAAGGTGCACCCAGGGAAGGAGCAGCTAGGAGCCGGTCCGCTGTTTGACTGCCCGGAGTTCAGCGGGAGAATTCTGCCTTCGTTCCTCTGCCTGCTTCAGGGACCAGACAGAAACAGCGTCCGAGTACCCACAGGCTTTCCCCGGGACTCGGTTATCCCAGCCCCGCATGCACCAGCTGGCCGACATCTTCCTGGACGGTCCTAATGAGCTGGCTAACTCCTGGAGCCTTGGGAGTCAGAAGTCCTGGCTTAAGCACACTTGCAGAGAGGCCAGCTGAAGCGGGGATGGAAGTAGGGGTCGTGGGGGAGAGGGGTAGGGAAGGGGATCTTGTATAACCTAGAGAGGTTTCTGAGGCAAAGAACTTTTAAACTGTCGAGACCCAACACATCAAAATGCTGAGGAGATCAAATCAACCAATCTGGTAAATTGCACAAGCAAGACGTGAGTCTCTACAGTGAGGCGGCTCAGCTTTTCTAAGCTGGGCCGTGCCACCTGCGGTAGAGCTCCGTCACAGGAAAGGTGCCAACAGCGCAGTGCAATGGGCTGCACCTCATGTCTTGAAAACCAATCAACCAAGTATGAAAGACATCCTGGTAACTTTTTTACCTCGCCCGAAAGTACCCCAGAAATTGGGGTCTCACTAAGGAAACCACAAAGAAGGGAATGACAAGTAGCTTCCGGGTGTCACGACCTCTGCTTCCTATTTTTACCTGTCACTCCAAACCCACCGCAGGTGCCATGACAGACTTGGACTGGCAACCCGTTGCTGGCCTTTAAAGAGTTCTCTCTGCTCCATGGCTGACTAAACTCTCTTTCACACGTTAGTTTACCCAATCCCTATAAAGGCCCCAGGCTGGAAGTGAGTGTTTTCATTACCCCCAATTGCAAGTAGAAAATCCTAATAGGAGATTTCCTCAGATGGTCCCTGCCTGTGCCAAAGAAGGGGAAAGACAAATCAGAGAGATTTTGACATCTGTGACTAACAGACCTGGCTGGCCCCTAACAGAAAAGAAAATCAGAGTGCCCTTTAAGTCCTGGACACAGGTAACAATTCTTTTCAGCCCTAATGGAGTCCTGTCAGCCTGAGTCTCTGTCTTCCGTTAATTCGGAGGGATTTAGACGTTTGAGATGCTGTGAGGTGGCTGGTTACTGGTTTCTACACATAGGATAAAAGGCCAGACATAAAACATGTGGTAACTCCCCTCTGCGGATTTATTAAGAAGACCCTGCAGGCGAGTCATAAAACCTGATCGAGTCACAGCTCCAGCTGAGTAATTGATAGCTGATGTTTTCTATCGACTGCTGTGCGGAGCTTCAACTCGGTCACATAAACAGAACCCCTGTTTCTTCTGCAGGAAGAGGCCATAGGGTGCAGCTAAAATAAGGCCCATCAACAGAATCGCTCTGCGAACGCCCGAGACTCTTGGGGTCGCCCCTGGAGAACTCATCCTGTGGACACACTTCTTCTTCAGCCACCTTTCCACCCAGCCCTTGCACTTGCTCCACCCCAAAGCTTCGCCCCTTTAATACATTTCCTCATGTTGTGGTGACCCCCAATCATAACGTCATTTTCCCTGCTACTTCCTAACTGTAATTTTGCTGTTGTTGTGAATTGTGATATAAACGACGGTGTTTTCTGATGGTCTTAGGCAGCTCCTGTGAAAGAGTTTGGCCCCCAAGGGGGTCGCGACCCGCAGGTTGAGAACTACTGTTCTACATGACTGTCTCCTGTGTATGACGCAGCATATACAATAAAGCTTCAACGGTTCTAAAGAACAAATAAAAGGGACAAAGGTGTTGGCAAATACGGGAGTCTCTGATTTTCCTCCCATCCTTCATGAGTTCCTGAAAGCGAGAGGAGAGCTCGTTCTGTGCAACGAACAAATAAGCTGTCTGCTCCGTGATTAGCTGGCACCGTTTCCCCAAGACACACAATATGCCTGCAGGTTTTAAACTTCAGAAGGGGAGGTGTGAGAGAATACCTTGAGATTTGCCAGTTCCCTGGCTGAGCTGCAAAAGACAAAAAGGAGCCTCCGTGGACTTGGGAAGACAGCGTCTACAAAGACTCGCCTTAGCCACGACGACACATCTTAAAAGCCGTTCATTCGCTGTGCTACCAGCTTCAAGCTCAACAGAGGCGATAATAAGAGTCTTAGCACTGTGGTTGTTTACCCTCGGCTACATCCGAGACCGCCAATACTTGCATTTCCAGGGCTCACACACTGAGCTGGGTTTGGCACCTCAGCTCTCTGGTTCTCCCTCCCCTCCTCTCGCACTTTCCTTCCCTGTCGGCAGCCATTTGCCCGCTGTAACGTGACCGTTCTTGGTGGAGTGAGTAGTAGTGAAATAGTTCTAAAAGCCCTTTTGGCGGATGGTGGAGTAGCGTGAAGTTGGAAGGATTTCCGTCAAGGTGTGTTTCAGGCTCTTGGCAGTGCAGGGCTTGCTTCTTCGAGGACGTGTTTGTCCTTGGTGATTCCTTCCTCGCCTAACCACCCTCACCAGCATAGGCACTGTCTTTTGGGTGAGGGCACGGGGACAGTGTCCTTGCTTTCCTTAGTTGGTGTGCATACATCTCTTGCTTACAGAAACTGTGGGTATTTGGGGATTAGTCCCAACTACCTCCATAGTAAAATGGGAAAGGCCAGCATTTGCATACTGTTCAGTATTTCCTCGGTTTCCCATCTCACCTCATCTTCTACTCTTCCTCCTCACTCTCCAGGTCCCTGCCTCCTTTCTCTCCCTCTTTGCTGTTGAATTGTACTCCATTCCGTAGGGACCTGAGACTGTCCATTAACACATCCACATGGGTTACTACTCAACAACTCATTATGTCTCTATCCCACAGCCCTTGCCCCACTCTCTCTAGCCCACATATGCTGATGCAAATGGTTCTGTTTCAAGCTTGCTTTTTACCTAATCCTGTCTTTCCCCTCGAGAGTCTTCCCTCTTCATATTCCCTACCCAGCTCAACCCTTGAGAACACATCTTCATCACACATGGCATGATTCGATACAACTCTTTTTTTTTATTAAATTTATTTATTTATTAAAGATTTCTGTCTCTTCCCAGCCACCGCCTCCCATTTCCCTCCCCCTCCCCCAATTAAGCCCCCCCCCCCCTCAGCCCGAAAAGCAATCAGGGTTCCCTGTCCTGTATATTAACCTTCAGCAAGCGATAAAAGGAGACAGAGACAGAGACCCATATTGGAGCACAGGACTGAATTCTCAAGGTCCAAATCAGGAGCAGAAGGAGAGAGAGCACGAGCAAGGAACTCAGGACCGTGAGGGGTGCACCCACACACTTAGACAATGGGGATGTTCTACTGGGAACTCACCAAGACCAGCTGGCCTGGGTCTGGAAAAGCCTGGGATAAAACCGGACTCTCTAAACATAGCGGACAATGAGGACTACTGAGAACTCAAGAACAATGGCAATGGGTTTCTGATCCGACTGCACGTACTGGCTTTGTGGGAGCCTAGGCAGTTTGGATGCTCAACTTACTAGACCTGGATGGAGGTGGGGGTTCCTTGGACTTCTCGAAACAACTCTTAACATGGTTCCTGATCCATTGTGGTGATACTTTGTTTGTGATCTAACAAATAAAGCTTGCTTGAAGATCAGAGTGCAGAGCTAAGCCACAAATTAGCCTTCGAGGTCAGGCAGTGGTGGCACACACCTTTAATCCCAGCACTGGAGAGGCAGAGGCAGACAGACCTCTGCGAGTTCAAGGCCACCCTGGGCTAGTGAGATTGATCCAGTCTAAAAGAGAAACAGAGCCAGGGGTAGTGGCTCACACCTTTAATCCCAGTGCTTAGGAGTCATGCACCTTTAATCCCAGCACTAGCGCACTAGGGAGGTGGAGATAAGAAGGATATGGCTAGGCGGAGAAGGAATATAAGGCGGGAGGAGACAGGAGTTCAAGGTATTCAGTCTGAGGACTTCTAGAGACAGGATAGCCCAATTAAGTCTGAGGATTCATTGAGACAGCATTCAGTCAGAGGATTCGTGGAGACAGAATCTAGCCCCATTTCCTCTGGGGATTCAGTAGAGGTAAAAAGTCTCTCTAGTGACTGACTGGTTCCTTTACTTCTCTGATCTTTCAGCATTTACCCCAACATCTGACTCCAGGTTTTTATTAAAACAAATTAGAATGCACACTGCAATTATACGACTTCTGTGAGTGTTAGCAATACTTCCTCTAGTTCTCTTTCCACTTTTCTGAGGGTTTTGTACCCAGACAGAGAATGCACTCAGTAGGCAATGACTAATAAATTAGTAAGCTTGTCAATGAACTCAACGGTTTCGATTAAGTCGTGGGAAACATAGGGATTTGAGGACAGAGGGAATCACAGGTTTGCGACTTAAAAACAAAGATCTTACCAAAAGAATGTGGAGAAAGGGGAATTTATACACGACTCCTTGTCTTTAAGGAGACTGGCTCTGGCCTGTAGAAGGAAGGGGAACAGCGAACAGCTAAGGGTAGTCAAAACACCGTGTCCTTGAAATCAATCAAACCATCTCACACAGAGGTTACTACTGATTAATTATCCCGTGGTCTAAGAATGTCACCGTGAGGATGAGCAGCCAGCAGCCATCTGTAGGGAGGGTGCCCTGCTCGATCTAAAACCTTAGCTCGAAACTATTGTTTGACTGTTTCTGGAGGGCCCCTATCTTGGCTGTTTCTGGAGAGCCCCATCTTGACTCTTTCCATGCCCTTCCCAAATCTTGACTGTTTCTCCACCCCCAATACACACCTTGACTATTTCTGCACCCCCCACATACACACCTTGGCTGTTTCTGCACCCCCACATACATACCTTGGCTGTTTCTGCACCTCCACATACACACCTTGACTGTTTCTGTACCCCCACATACACACCTTGACTGTTTCTGTACCCCCACATATACACCTTGACTGTTTCTGCACCCACACATATACACCTTGACTGTTTCTGCACCCCCACATACACACCTTGACTGTTTCTGCACCCACACACACATACACACCTTGACTGTTTCTGTACCCCCACATATACACCTTGACTGTTTCTGCACCCCCACATATACACCTTGACTGTTTCTGCACCCACACACACATACACACCTTGACTGTTTCTGCACCCCCACATACACACCTTGACTGTTTCTGCACCCCCACATATACACCTTGACTGTTTCTGCACCCCCACATACACACCTTGACTGTTTCTGCACCCCCACATATACACCTTGACTGTTTCTGCACCCCCACATATACACCTTGACTGTTTCTGCACCCCCACAAACATACACACCTTGACTGTTTCTGCACCCCCACATACACACCTTGACTGTTTCTGCACCCCCCACATACACACCTTGACTGTTTCTGCACCCCCACACACATACACACCTTGACTGTTTCTGCACCCCCACATACACACCTTGACTATTTCTGCACCCCCCCACATACACACCTTGGCTGTTTCTGCACCCCCACATACACACCTTGACTGTTTCTGCACCCCCACATACACACCTTGACTGTTTCTGCACCCACACACACATACACACCTTGACTGTTTCTGCACACACACACACCTGCCCACATACACATCTTGCCTGCTTCTGCAAGGCCCCATCTCTCCTGACGCATGTGATAAGCACTTGATTTGATGAGTTTTACTAATGTCTGTGATTTGCCGTGTGTTCTTTTATTTCACTTGTTACATGCTTAATAAACTCGCTCACTCTCAGCTATCGTAGTTCATTCTCTAGACAGAACACACCCCATCAGTTGGAACCAAACATCTGTGTCCCTTCTGGGAGCCTGACTGTCCTCAAAGCTGTTCTATTTGAGGTCAGGGGGCTGACAAAATGCCTTTTTTTTTATAGCTGGTGTTTGTTTTCATTCACCCCACATTCCCCATGCAGTTGGCCCCAGGAGATACATATATGGGGGGAGAGATAGATAGATAGATAGAGATAGATAGAGATTGAGAGATAGATAGATAAATAGATAGATAGATGGCAGATAGATAGATGATAGATAGATAGATAGATAGATAGATAGATAGATAGATAGATAGATATTGAGAGATGGACAGATAGATATTTCCATATGATCTTCTTCCCCATGTGGCTCCCAGCCTACTGCACACGAGCCTCTCTCTTCGGTCTGGTAATGGCTGTTAACGATCCTCCGCTGCTGCTAGAGGCTTTCAGAGGCTGCTCTAAGGGGCTAAGAAAGAAGAAAGATGGTTTTCTCGGGCCAGACTCCAGCTACAGTTAGAAGAAAGCACACGAGCCTCAGCCACCACCAGTCACTTATGTATTCCATTCTCTGGTGACAGGCTTCTGAAGGGAGCAGGGACATTCAGGTCGGTGACGCATCAAGTAAACTTTGTCAGGCACAGGAAGAAGCAGCAAGGACACTACCTGAGACAGCACACTGCATTTCCCTATCTTTCTGTATTCTGTGTCTGGCTCCTGGTTTTTATCTTTGCTGGTATTTCAATCACCTGGGTAGAAACGTCCCTGCTAACTGCCCTGTCTTAAACGAGTGGGATGCGCGTGTTTCCCTTCTCAGACAGTCCTGAAGGGGTTTATTTACGGGTGATAATAGACAGCAAGGCTCACACTGGTTTCATGTCTCCTGCTTCATCTGGAGAATCAGCCCTCTCCTCTGAAGAGATAAATTTGGCTTCCTCCTCAGACAACACATCTACATTTAGGACAGGAAGAGGAGCCGGTAGGATACTCAGTCACTTTGGACATTCTCGGCGTTCTTTGTTTCATTGGTCTCAACAGTGCCCCTTGCTCACACCTCTCTCTAGAGCAAAAGGGCATGGGGGCGATGAGCTGATTCCCCCAGCCCAGATTGTCGTGAGGGACAGTGGCTGCTACCCTGCTACATAAGGCTCAGGCAGCCTGTATGAGCTGGCTCCGCAGTCCTGATCTTGCTTTAATCACAGCAGCTTGGCCTGATGACTCAGCACCCTTAATTCTGAACCGTACCCAGCATAGCTCACCCAAATGAATGGCAGTTCTGACAAACCATGTTATATGATTAAAATAAATAGCTATATAGAGCTTCAATTTAAAACGTGTCTGGGTGAAGGTGTCAAAGACTCAAGGTCACCTCTCCCCATTCATCGTGTATTATTATTTCTTCCCTCTTGTAGACAGTGGAGTGTCTGTGGACAGATGAGCAAAATGAGTAGTGACTTGTCACTAGTGTAATGAATCCCAGGCTCGGCTCAGTCCTGTGCATTCCCGATTTTGCCTCCTGCATCCCTCATTTGAATGCTTGTCTGGCTCTGCCTGTCTTTGGTTGCCCATGGGGCATCGTCAGGGACCCACGCAGGAGGCAATACTGCTTCCCACACCTTTGGTTACAGGTACCCACCCACAGATAGAGCTAAGTCCCTTCAGGAAACAAATTCCTGACAATTATCTGCAGGTAATTGTTCATCTGCAGCCTTTGCTCTTCTGGGTACAGAGAGCGCTGTCTTCAGGATGGCTTTCTGGTGTTGGGCTGCTTAAGGAACAGATTATTCCAAAGTCATTATGGGCAAGAAATGGAAGCACAAGTGGAATTTATGCCTCTGTTTCAAGGTGGGGGAAAGGTAATTTCCTTTAAATATATTAGCCTCTGCTTCTATAAAATCAATCATAACCCAAGGTCGCAGAGGGAAAGGCCTAGATTTCCAGACTCCCACCTCTCCCCCCGCTGTGTAGGTCAGGAAGGGTTTTTCAGACTTTAAACGTAGAACACTTCAGAGCTCACTGTGACTCAGATGCTATGGATCAGCTTGGAAACTATGACTTGGTCCTCAGAGAGCTGGCACGAAGGAAAACCTGAGGGTCCTGAGGGTGGTAGTGTGTTCTTCCTGCCCTTCTCAACCAAGGTGCAATGCACGGCTTGCCACTGGGAATTCACCACTGCACTCAGTGCTAACCATGGTCACTATGAGGCAGGGGAGAGGTTGTGTTGGAGGGAAGGGATTTAGAACAACACGTGGGACACGGGACAATACACAGACACCAAGTTAACAGTCACTCACACGGAGACAGGTTATCAGGTCAACTGCCAACCCTCCACGTGACTGTGAAGCAAATTGTTGGATGTCGTAGCCCTGGTCTCCACATCTAAGACATAAGTGGGTGCTTTAGGTTAATTCTAAGACACCTCTTAGCTAAGAGAAAACATCTGTCGCACGGAAGTTTGTTCCAGGAACATTCGGGACCTCTGGGAACTGAAGCTGAAGATTGCTCAGCCATACGCCACTCATTTTGCATTTCACAAAAATGGAAGCCCAAGGGCGCGGACAAGGAAGTTCAGAATGGTATCGTTCAGCTCCTTGCCTCCCAACTGGCCCTCGTGAGGCCCGCAGCTTGGCCTCACTTCTGCTGAGCTGCAAATGCAGGCACGGTGAAGCCTTCGCTCCCTGCAATGTCCGCTTCCCTTTCTTCGCGCCGTCATGGGGCCAAACTCTGAAGCTGGAGGCTCGAGCGCCGACTGCTTTATCTCCAGCATTCATTCATTTCTCCCGGCTCCATTTCTCATGTCCCCAATGGGGACAGATTTAGAAATACGGAGCTATCGGTTTCCCCCTGGCACGTTTGAATATGTGAGGAGACAGATGCCCGAGGACATGTGCAGAGTCAGATGTTACAAAAATTGTCAGAGATCTTCTTTGAGCTTTTCAAAAAAGAAAAAAAAAATCAAAGCTTCTGTGTAAAACCTCACGCCTGAGTCCAAACGTCTACACGTTGTTTCCCTCCTTCTTTTTTATTTCCCTCATCCCAAAGGTAAGCAGAGATCACTTGATTTGATGGGAAAATGCAATGAGTGAGAAGCCTGATTGCCAACAGTCCCCCTTTGGGACCCTGGGTTCTTCCCAATCAGCCCATGAGCTTTGCTAACTACTGATGCGCGATGAGGAAGGGGGCACCCGAGACCGAAGTGGGATTGCAACCGCGCTCTTCCATTGCTTAGTAGAGGAAGCAAACTTGAGTCCCAGGGCAGGGAGGGGGAACGTGTTCTCTTCACTTTAGAGATAAGCACTTCAGGGGAAAATGAAGATGTGTTCAGGGAAGCTTTCTACAGCTAAATAAGAATTTGATGGGCAGACGCCATGGTTGATTACTGATGTCTGCCATGGCTCTGGTTAAGAAAGAAAAAATGCCGCCAAGTATTCCCTGACCGTGCAGACTCCAAGTGGACGCCCTTAAACAGATTAAGCTTAACCTACAAAGCGGAACGAAATAAACCTCGATAACACACAAGTCTGCCTTATCTGTTGCTGACTCAGATTTAGCACTCTGAACTCTAGAAGCTATTTATGTAAAGAGAACCTTTGAATAAATATCCATCTGCCGGTCAAGATGAATGGACAGTGGCTTTTGAAGTCTCTTCAGGCCTAGGGACTTCATTATCAGTAACTTTTTTTTATCTGCCTGTCCCACTCCTTACTTCAAAGTTTTCCCTCAGCCAGATAGACGGCTGAAGTGAGAACATAGTCCGCTCTTGAAGAGCATCTCACGTGCGGGAGGCAGGACATGATTGAGAAGCCAGAGGGAAACAAGCAGAAGTTCCACTAAGCGAGGACCCTGTGACTAATCACGCCCTCTTTCAACGATGCAGGGGAAATCGAACATTCCCAGAATTAAAAGAAGGACTGTAGCTGGTAGGCCTGCTTGACAAAAATAAGGCTAAGCGGAGTTCTCAGCCTGTGAGTAAGTCTTTAGTCCTTCATGTGGGGAAGTAGCAAGCATGAGACAAAGACCCAAGAACGGGCATCAGGAAGGGTCCCTCAGAGATTGCTGTCACGTTCAGAAGCGATGGACACTGGATGAGAAGGAACTCCTTTGGGATTCCATCTCACCCCAGTCAGGATGACGATAATCAAGAAACAAGGCAAAGGTGCTTGGTGTAGATGCAGGGAAAGGGAAAACTTAATTGCTGCTGGCTGGGGTGTAATGTAGTACAGACATTAGGAAAATCAGTTTGTGGTACACGCCTCTAATCCCAGCACTCGGGAGGCAGAGCAGGCAGATTTCTGAGCAAGTTCTGATCTACGGAGCAAGTTCCAAACACCCAAGCCGGGACTACACAAAGAAACCCTGTCTTAACAAACCAAAAAAGATAGATAGATGGGGGGGGGGAGAATCAATAACATTTGACCCAGCTATACCACTCCGGTGCATTCGCTTCAATAGAACACTTGGTAACCCATGTTTATTGCTCCACTATTCACAACAGCAAGGAAAGGAATCAACCTAAATGGTTATCAGCAGATCAATGGAATTTTAATCAACTCTAAAAACATCATAAACCTTGCAAGAAAACAGTCATATGTGGAATAAAATTGTGTTAGGTAGTCCAAACTCAGAAAGATAAAAACAACATGTTCCCATGTGTGAATGCTAGTTTATGACAGATGCATGTGCACATATGTAAGCCAGGAAACTAGAAAGGTGAACAGACGAAGACAAAATGGCCAGTTGAGAAAGAAGGTGAGGACAATGGAGCGTGTATATATATATATATATATATATATATATATATATATATATGTGTGTGTGTGTGTAATATATATATATATATATATATATATATATATATATTCCAGGAGTGGGCAGGCGCAGGAGGATTAGTGGAAAAAAAAGAGGCATCAACAGAAACCAGTTTGTGCCATCATAAGACCACACACTTTGTATGACAAATAAATAAATAAATTTAGTAAACTATGACTGGGGTAAATCCATAACCTACTTATTCAATTTTGATAAGTGGTTGAGTAGAATATTCTACACTTTCAAAAATCAGCAAATGATCTTATATTTAAAACAATTCTTTGCCATAAAGAGTGTGGTGTTTCAGAGGCCCTGTTTGCCGCATGACTCTCTCCTTCATTTTGTGGAGCATTGTTAGGTAATGGTTCCGTTTGTGCTTTCTGAGAAGCCTGTGGCCAGGCACTGAACATTGCTACTCTTTCTTTAAAGTGCAAAAAACCTTGGCTCTCCCATCAGAGGACAGCAGAGAGTAAAGCCATCAAGCAGGGGATATCAGCTAAGGTCCCTTAGCTCCTGCCTGGCAATCAGGGGGTTTGATGTAAGCTCAGCATTTCTGAATAGGTACACAGTCTCTCTTGTGTGATGGTGGCCTCAGTCATGTTTTATGGCTTGTCAACACCCTCTGTGATAGGATGTTGTCACTTTAACCTGGCAATCTACACACTTATCCTAGGAATCCAAAGGGCTCCCCTCCCCTGCATCTTCACACCTTTCCTAGGAGTCCAAAGGGCTCCCTTCCCCTGCATCTTCACACCTTTTCTAGGAGTCCAAAGGGCTCCCCTCCCCTGCATCTTCACTCGCGTTTGTCATCAATTATTTTTCCAATCTTAGTCATGTTTATTGGGGTAAAATAAAAACTCAAGGTAGGTTTAATTTGCCTTTTTCTAGGTGCTAAGGGCGATGAACACTTTTGGAGAATACTTTTAGATACTTTTATTTCTTTTTTTTTTTTAGAACACTCTTTGTTCAGATGCATAGCCCACTTTTTAATTGAGTCATTTTTTCGTTGATTTTTTTGAGTTATTTATATAGTGCGGATATTAATCCTGTATTGAATGTATAGCTAAAAAAAATCCTTTCTCATTCTGTGGGCTTCTTCCTCACTCAACTGATGGTTTCATTTGCTGTTAAGAAGTAGTTTCGTTATATGAGTTTCAACTTGTCATTTATTTGACATTAACTTCTGGGCAAATAAAGTCCCATTCTTGAAGTCCTTTCCTATACCTTTATCTTGTAGAGTACCACCTAATTTTTTCTAGAACTTTCAGTGTTCCAGGTTTCACACCAAGATGCTTAGCTCAACATTGCCATGAGCACAAAAACATCAGGCAGAAATCGCTCTCAAGAAATTCATTGTCTGGTTGAAGGGAACCTGCAACTGACAGACTAGAATGAATCCACAAGTCCTAGATTTGCCCTGGTGCAATAACACTCTCCCATATGGTGTGTGCGAAACAAGATCAGATTTCCTTTTTGGGGTCAGTGTAGCCTGGATTTAGAGTTAGGATCGCTTGTGTTCCTCGGGTTACTCATGCTAGATGGGGCTAGTATTGCTCTCTCTTGTTGTGCACTGTGCACTGCCAGGGGCTGCTGAAGCAATGCTGCACAGCAAGCGACTCTCAAATGTTTTCTTTCTACACACAGTCTGCTGGAGAGCGCTGGCTCAGTTCAGTTGAGCGGGCATTGGTTTCTAGCGTTCCACAGGCCTCTAGTTTTGAATCCAGGATGAAAGGACCAATGTCTTAGTCAGGGTTTCTACTGTGACAAAACACCATGACTAGAAACCATTTGGGGAGGAAAGGGTTTATTTGGCTTAAGCTTCCACATCACTGTTCATCATTAAAGGAAGTCAGGACAGGAACTCAAACAGGGCAGGAACCTAGAAGCATGAGGTGAGGCAGAGGCCATGGAGGGGTGCTGCTTACTGGCTTGCTCCTCATGAATTGCTCAGCCTATTTTCTTATAGCATCCAGAACCATAGCCTAGGGATAGCTGTACCCATTGAAGTTTGGGTCCTTGCACATAAACCACTAATTAAGAAAATATCCTACAGGCTTGCCTATAGCTGCAGCTTATGGGGGCATTTTTTCAGTTGAGGCTTTCTCCTCTCCAATGATTCTAGCTGATGTCAAGTAGACAGAAAACTAGCCAGCATAGCAGATACTACCTGTTCATCTCATGGGGTTGTCAAGTCAATCAACGAGCAATTAATAATAGGTGATGCCTTTTAAAGCTCAAGGCTGATCACACAACCAAGCCTAAGGTCAAAGGGTAATCAAGTTCACACCAACCTCTGAGAACTGTGTAAACTGTAAAGTGCTACACAGTATTGAACACAATAAGCCACTACTGTCGCTAACATTCTCTCACTATCCTTTAGTCCTCTGCCGATCTTTGCTCAGCTCCAATTATAAGATTTCTATTACGGAGAGGCTGGAGAAATGGCTCACGGACTGCTTTTCCAGAGGACCCGGGTTCAGTTCCCAACACCCACATGGCAGCTCACAACTGTCTGTAATTCCAGAATCCAGCACTGTTACACAGACATATATACCGACAAAACACCAATAAAATAAAAATAAGTAAATAAAATTTTTTAAAAAGCATTTCTATTACAAAGCAAGGAGAATCACTATAAGAAGCTATGTGTCTCCATTTGCTTGAATATTTGTTTCCAAAGCAGCAAAGTGTCCTGAGAAATGACTTTTCTCTCTGCATCCTAGGTACCTACAACATCATCCTTCAACTTTTCTTCTATTAATTTTTTGTCCCTCATGATGGTTGGAAAACTATGTCTTTCTTCTTCACTACAGTAGCCCTGTCCAGTAGTGATGGAAATTTAGCTGTACAAGTGATAGGTCTTCTAGGAGCCACATAAAAATTATTTTAAAGTGTCCAACAAGATTATCAAAAAATGATATTAAATGTTAGATATTAAATGTTATATAAAATGTTACAAATATGTTTAGATTTCTTCTTCACACAGCTTCAAATTTGATTGTATTTCATGCCATGGTAGTTCTTAATTAGAATTACTCACATTTAAAGAGCTCACAGCCATGCATAGTTAATAGCTACCACCACACCAGAGAGTGGAATTCTACACTGCATTCTTTCTTTGTCAGGTGTTCACCTCTCCCACAGTACCTGTGACAATTGGTTACACCACTGTTTTATTATCATTTTGTGTGTTGGGACTAAGCACATATTAATTCAACACTGAATAACACACCTCGCTCGTGATTGCTTACCTTCGTCTATATTTAAACAAGCATTCTAAACAGGCTCTCCCCGAAAAATATCCCACCATTCAGAATAAGAGTTAAAGAAGTCAAATTTATTTTTGAGGTACAAATCAAGTAATTTGCAGAATAAAGTTTACACTGCCTGCAAGTGTGTAACCTTACCCTGGGCTTCCTTAGAACACTCTAGATAAAATTTAAGGGGCAGCATAACTTACAAAGTAATTCACACTCAAATGATTTGAAGTCGTTAATTTGGCCAACTTACGGAGACAAAAGTTCTCTTCATCACAAGGTAGCTGAGGCTTATTGAAGCAATTCAGTACAACTTAGTTTTTATGGCTACTACTTAGCTGAAATGACTCAAGGATGTTATGTGGCTATAAATAAACCCATAAGAAGCAACTGTGCATGGGAGGCAGTACGTTGAGAGAGGAAGGAGTGGGGTTATCCAGTGAGATGAGCTGCCTAACAGATGGGACAGCTCCTGAGCCCAGGTGAGGACACAGAAGGTATGCATGGTGGGTGGAGGTCTATAGCCGTTTGGATCCCTAATGGTCCTGCAGTCCTTTCCATACTGAAGGTCCTGCAAGCATTTTGTGAAAGACTGATTAAGTGTGCTCAAGTGAGGAATCTGTTATGCATTTATCTTAAATATAAGGCACAATAATTTCATATGAGATATCAAGGATGATGCTAAAGCTGCTTCAAAATCATATGAAACAGCTCATCAAAACGATTGTCTCAACCTTAAGATTTATGTGATCATAAAATTAAACACTGTCCTACACACGCATAAGAGGCACTGAGTGTCCATATGCAGAAGAAAAAAATAGAGCACCTTGTACAAAAAAAATAACTCCAAATGGATCAACCACCTAAACATGAAATCTGAAACACTGAGGCTGATAGAAGAAAACATAGGCTCTACCCTACATGATACAGGTGTATGAAAGGGCTCTCTGGCTAGCACTCCATTTAACCAAGAATTAAGCCAACAATTGTCAAGTGGAATGTCATAAAACTAAAAAGCTCTGCACAGCCAAATAAACAGCCAACCTGGTGAAGAGGAAGCCATGGAATGAAAGAGAATCTCTTCCAGTTATACATCTGATTGAGGATTACTATCTAGTATATGTAAAGAACTCAAAAAAGAAAGAAAAGGAAAAAAGATTATTCATTCAAAACATGGGCATAAGAGCTGAGCAGAGAGTTCTCAAAAGACGAAAAAATTGGCTAAGATATAGCTCAACAAATGTTCACCACCACTACAATTAGGCAAATGCAAATCAAAACAAGATTGGAGATTTCACCTTACCCCTATCAGAGTGGCAAAGACCAACAAAACAAAGGACAACAGATGCTTGGGGTAACATCAGGGGAAAGGAACCCTCATTCATGGTTGGTAAGACTGCAAACTGGTGAAGCCACTCTGGAAATCAATGTGGAGGATTCTCAGAAAGCTAAAAATAAACCCAACTACACGAACCATATGATCCAGCTATAACATTACTTGATATACGTGCAAAGGACTTCACATCCTACTCCACCAGTACTTATGCATCCATGCTCATTGGTATTCCATCATCAACATCAAGGAAATGAAAACATTGTAAATGTCCTTCAAGCAAAGAATGGATCTGGAAATTATAGTACATGGAGACTATGGAAGACTATTCCTCTACAAAGAAAAATTAAATCATTAGTTTTCCAGGTTAAGGTATAAAACTAGAAAAAGATCATAAAAAGATAACATTGAGTGAGGTAACCAAGACTCAGAAAGACAAACATCACATGTTCTGTTTCATCAGAAGCTCCTGGCTCCAAATCTTCAGATGTGAGCACATATCCTGTAGTAACTGCAGAAACCAGGAACATTAAAATGGGACACTTGCCAGAACATAGGTGTTGGGGAGCAATAGAGAGGGGAATTGCAGGGTGTAAGTAATCTGATCATGGAAATGGAAAAGGGGGGCTCTTTCCCAAAAGAGAGGAAAGAAAATTCAGATGAAAGAGGGAGAAGGATGCAGAAGGAGGAGGGATCAGGGTGAAATAAGGATAAGAATGTCTACAAAATCATAAACAATCATACTTTTAGCTATCTAAAAATCCTATAATACATGTAATTATTTGTATAAACATACATATATAGATTAAATGAACTTTTCACATCTGAGACAATTCTCCCCCCAAGAACAAAAGACCACCCAACAAAAACCTCCGTACCAGGTATGAGAAGAGCCCTTTTGAGTTCTTGGTCAGGACTGTCTGAGACACCCCAAACATACAGCCTATTGATACTGCCCATGGTTACCACCCTAATATGGAAGGTAAGACCCTATGGCTGAAGACACCATGCACTTCAGACATAGAGTCCAAAGACCCCTGAGCAAAACCTGACCTGGACACCCACCCACCCCTGAAGTTCCAGAAGGTGTCACAAAAGCTTCCAAAGGACGGAGGCAAACAACAGTGGCACCCAGCTATGACACCTACAAACCGTGACAAAGATCAGCGTGGCACCATCTCCCAGGGTACAGTAGTGGGACACATACCTAGAAGTAATCTAAAGTTCTCTAAGTGGACTTAAGAGTCACTCGACAAGAGGAAAATCACACTGGGTTCTGGAAATTTAGTTGATTACTCAGTGCCAATGAAATCCTGATACTGGGGGAGAATCTACAGCCACGAATTTACTAAGCCAGCATAATCCCTAACTGCATTTTAAATGCTTGTCCTTATACCCGCAGATAAGTGTAACACTCATCAAAGAAATGTCTCTTTGCAACAGACAGAGACTATTAAAGAAAACCACAACCAATGAACATGCAGTTACGAACCCGTGCCAATAGATATATCTTATCCTGCAGATAAAGCTCCGGACATTGTAAGGAGGGTGTGGAATGATTCTAAGAGCTAAAAGATCTGGGAGTCTCTTATGGGTCACAAACTGCACCCATAAAGTCTCATCAATATGATTGCCTAAACAGGAGCTCAAAAAGGACATTAATTGACATGTCAAAGTGGATGAGAGAAACAACGTAAGACCTCAATCCTACCAGAGATCTATAAGTAACTACAGAATGCTGAGTGGGAGCAATAGTCTTCCCATGGAAGAGCACACCTATTTATTATCCAATACCAAAGGCTCAGCCCTAAAAACATACAAGAAGCATTATACAAACTGAGCATGACATATATGTATGTATGCATATATATTATATATATGTAATAACAATTAATGATCAATAAAAAGCTATGAAGTTGACAGAGAACAAGGAGGAATGTATTGGAGGGTTTAGAGAGAATAAAAGAAAGAAATGATGTAACTATATTATAATCTCAAAAAGAAGAGGGAGGGAACATCCCTCCATGCCTCATTTTACCTTAGTTTCTAATCATTCTCCTTAAATTTATTGATCCGTTAAGAAATTAGGGCCAGCTAGATACATGTCAGGTGACCTTTTAAGCGTTTTGAAATAGGAGGATTATTTATCTTTGACCTTTTGATTTAAAAACTTTATGAAGCAGAAAAAACAAAACAGGTGAGCTCCCCCTTCAGTCGCTGCTGCCTGGATTCCACGTATCTGTATTGGAAAGCTATGACACAGCAGGTCCCAGTGTGATCCCCGCCTCCAAAACATGGTGACAGCTCCTGGGGAGTGACAATCAAGGTTAATCGCTGGCCTTCGTGTGTGCACACAGTTCTCCCCCATGAATGTACACCTACCTCCTGCACACACACAAGCCATGCTAGAGGCCTGTGGGGCTGAGTCTGTGAGCCGTATTAATGACACAGAGGAAGATCCGTCATTCATTATTTATATTCCCCAGATGCGTCTCAAGTAAGAAGAGACCAAGAAAGCTGGTCCTATGAGGTAATTAAACCCTTTGTCCTGCATGAATTGAATTAACTACCTATTCCTCAACACAGACAGTCTCTAGCTGATTGTTCCCCTTGCAGCCTGAGATTTTTTTTTCTCAGAAAGCTGTATAGGAAAGGATAATTAGAGCCATTTACACTTATCGAGCCGGCAAGAACATTGCTTCTGCTTCTTAGGAAATATTCTAATCCAACATGATTTATATTTGCATAATATCCTGTTGCAATATCAAAACACCCATTGCTAAAAATCAGAGGAAGTCATTGAAACTGGAGTTTATAGACAGGAACGTGAGATTAAAAATAATCACCGTCAAAGAAAACAGCTTATTTAATCAGATTGTTCCCTCAAAAAAAAAAATAAAACCAGCCTATTTTTTTCTTATAAGTGGTTAACCCGTGATGGAAGTGTGGGGCGTGCTTTAGACTCCCCACTGGCTGTTTAATCTGGCACTCTGCTTTTCAGACAGTTGGACACAATGACAAAGAGAAACAGCGTTTTAAGGGGCAATATTACCTTTCTACTTCCTATGAATCAGGAGTCAAACAAAAGAAGCCATTAAAATGCTGCTTTTATAAAGAAAACCAACATTCCACAGAACAGTAAAATAAAATTTACAATCATGGTTCATTCATTGCGGAAATTTTGAATTCTTACGTTCTCAACACAAAATGATTTTTGTGATGCAATTATAACCATTCATATTATTCCAGGGGACTTTAGATTCATAACTTGAAGTTTCCTAAGGTGCAAGGCTACCAGTCATTTGTTTGCCCATGGTGAGAGGTGGCTTTCTACAGAGGGAAGACTTTCAATATTGATACAAAGCCAAACTGGGATGGGGTTACATCATGACATGAAGCTCAAAGCTCCTAAGAAGGCCCAGTACTGAAGCTGAAAGCCCCCTGCAAGTCATCTGGAATGTGGGTTTGCTGTTTTCAAGCATGGCACTGAACTCCGAACCCCCTGCAAGGCCGAGCTGGCGCTGTGCTCAGCGCAATGCCAAGCCCCTTGTTCTGTTTTATTGACACATTTAGGGAGCCCGCTGTTAGCCTTGACCCAGAGACTGAGGCACAGTTCATGATTGATAGAGAGGAGAAACAGGCAAACAGGCCCTGGAAATGGAGATATGTATGAGGCAGAACGGAAGCCGCAGGAGTATATGGATATCATGGCTGGAGTGTTTCCTGGGTCCGCTTTCTGGATTTTGACATTTGTAACTCTTAACCGGTATGCTTTAACTGTATTAGTGGATTAAGCTTTCAGCAATTCTCAAAAGGCTTTCATAATCACAAATTTATTCACTAGGGTATATATGAAACTAATCTAGAAAACTCAGTTTTGGGGAAGGTAAGCATATAATTGATTTCATCTAAGAAACAGCTAGAGTTAAGCATTTATGAATCTTATAGTATTTTTAGCAAAGGGTTCAGTTCACCAACAGGTCTGCCAAGTCTCAGTTTACAGAACAGAAAACGGTTTCAAAATAAATGAAGCAAAAGTAGAATTGAAAAGCAAAAATGAGTTTACAATCACGGTCAGAAGACTCCGCACTCCTCTCTCACTAATGGAATTAAAACACAGACAAGATTTCAAATCAGTGTGAAGAGAACCCAGACACACCGAGCACCAACCCGACAGGAATGGTTTTGATAGATCATTCCACAATCTCCCAACAAGTGTAGCATGGACATCGGGAGGTCACTAAGGTGGATAATCTTCTGCTCCTTAAAATGAGCCTTGATACATTGGTCAAAACTGGCTCTCTGAGCATAGCAGAACTCTCCTGAAAATCGATGGCCAAGAGAACATTTCAGAACCAACAAGTGTTTCTACCGGCAGCATCTGGATCAGGAGAAACTTAAGGTGAAGAGGTGCAGAATAGAATAAAGGAAATCCCAGTGCCAACCGCATCAAAGCAGGGCTTCACCTCCAGCGGTGCTCGTGTATAATGCACACCTGGACGTGTTTGTGCTAGAACACACGAAGCTTTCAAAACAAACTCAAAACTTATTAAATCGCAGGCTAGGATGGGAGGGAGGGGCAAATTAAGAGTAAGACAAATCATGCAAATGAAAAAATAATTTTTAATAAAAGAATTATCCTTTTCCAGGCAAGGTAGGGAAGAGTGGAACAGAATGTTCACAAAGTGAAGGGTAGCTAAAAATAAAGATATAGAAATAAAAAATGAGAAGAAATGAACAGAAGAAATAGTAATAATGACTGAGAATTTCCCCCGAAATTAGTATTGGTAACAGTCACAGATTATGGAAGCCTAGAGAACAGCATATTAAATGCTAAAAAAAAAAACCCACCCATTTTTAAAGCCTGACACACAAGCATGTCACACTCAAATGACAGAAAATCAAAAACAAAGAAAAATTCTGATATAAATCCAAAGAAAGCAGCAGCTTCCTGCAGTGAGGCAAATACAGGAACACATCCAATTTCTCAGAAATCTCAAGCAAGAAGGCAGCGAGAAGCAGTACTTTAGATGTGTATAGAGCAAAACTCCACCAACCTCCAGCTCCGCACCTAAAAACTTCAACAGGGAAAGAACAGTTTTCCCAAGTGAGAAAGGCTGAGAGAGTTTGCCAAGGCAGTTCGTCTATAAGGACATGTTTAAAGAAGTCCCTCAAAGAAGAGAAATAGGACAGAGCAGATTCTCTGACCTTCATAACAAACAGCGATGCATTAAACATAAAAGGGTTCAAATGAAAGCTCTACTTCCCCTGTCCTTTACCTAATGATGCCAGCAATGCATCCTAGTATGAACATGTCTGCGTGTGTGTTTGCTTGCACATAAGGTGATGTGGCCAATAGTGGGGACAGTCTGGAGAGAAGAGAGTACAAGAGGCCTCGTCATCCTGAGGTACAGTATTGATTACGTGACAGTGGATTCACATTAGTTGTAAGTGTGTATTGTAAGTGTGTATTGTAAGTGTGTATTGGTTGTGTCGTAAGCGACACAGGTTTAAAAGCCCTGATCGCTGTTCTAGAGAACATGAGTTCAATTCCCAGGGTCTAATTCTAAATATGTTTGGGGTGATCAGATGCCCTCTTCTGGCTTCCCTGGTCACCAGGCATGAAAACAGGGCACCGACATACATGCAGGCAGAAATCCAGGCACGTAGTTTTTCTTAAAGTGGCAGGGCAAGTGTAATTAACATGGCAAGAAGGGAAAAAAAGTAGAGTCAAAAAGCGAACATTTGAAAATCACAATAGAAAGGGAGAGAGAGAATGGGGACAAAACGTGGAAAAGGGGTGAAGAAACAGAAAACGAACAGCTGCAGGGTTCAGTGCAGCCGGATGAAGAGCCACTTTGATGTCTATAATCTAAATGTTGCAACTTTAAAAGCAGAATCTGATGGTAGGTTAAAAAAAAACAAAAAAATAACAAATCAAACAAAAGAAAAACAAAATGCTGCCTATAAGTCAAACTGACAGCTAAGGATACATACAGAAAGACTGACTAAAAGAATCGAGAAAGACATACCATACTCACTAAAATGAAGAGAAGCTGTGGCTAGCTGCATTAATTGAAAGTTGGCTTCCAAGCAAAGTATCAAGGGGCTAGAAGACTGTTGCATATTGATAGAGAAGTATGAGGTAGCAAGGTGCTGGGCAGGCAAAACTGCATTCAGACCCCTGCAACTCACGTGGCAGAGGAACTGCCTCCCACAGGTGTCTCCCGACCTTCTGACCTCTCAACTCCACCTTGGCACATGTTTACTGAAACACACACACACACACACACAGAGAGAGAGAGAGAGAGAGAGAGAGAGAGAGAGAGAGAGAGAGAGAACATAAAAGAATGAACTATAATGAGTTAATTCTCCAAGCAGACCATCAGCCTTTCCTGTGTGTACACCTAACAGCATAATATCACCGTGCACAAGACAAAAGCCTACAGAATACAGGAAGAAAGAAACTCCCCTGTTACTGCAAGCCCCAACTCCCTTCACACACGGACAGATTTAGCAAAGAGAATATCAATAAAAACGCAGCGTAACTCAACAGCACCTACGAGGGCAATGTAATGTTTATAGCCCACTTCATCCAAGGCGGCAGAACGTGTGCTCCACGGGCTCACATACAACATTTCCCATGGCAGAGCAGAAGGAGCCATAACGCACAACCAAGCCAGAGTGTGGAAACAAGAGCCTTTGCTCTCAGATTACAACCAAATCCCATTCTCATTCAGTATCTGGGAATCCTGGGAGATTAAATGTTTCCTTCTATCGGTTGCCTTGCTCACGGTTTTTCTTCACAGCCACAGAACAGTAACTAAGACAAACACAGATAAGTGTACTTCCCACCCTTCACCAAAGAAGCTTCTCTTGGCAACAGATGGAGATCATTACAGAAAACTACCACTGATCAAAATGCAAAGATCAAGTGATCACACTCATCGCCAACTCAGACATCAACAACACAACCATGCAGCTTATTCTCGGGGAACGTCAAGAAAGAGATGAAAAGATTGGCAAAGCCAGAGGAAGAGGAAATCTGTTGTGAGATCGCATCTTCTAGAAATGTCAGAGAAGCTGCATCCATGGAGTTTCACCAACATGGCTGACCAAACAAGACAGGAAAAAGGAGGATGCCTATGGAAAAACTCACGTGGAAGGAGGATCTCGGGAGGCCCAAACCTTAGACACCTAGACAAACAACTGCAGGAACCCAACGAATATTGAGAGCTTCCCCAGGAAAAGGCCCCCTGATTAGTTATCCATGTTGTCAGTCATGAAATCATATATGAACAGTTTATATTTATATATTTAGGAACATATAAAGATATATGATTTTATATATATGTGTGTGTGTGTATATATATATGTATATATGTATATGCAATTTTAAAAAGAGACCATTAATTTGAAAGTGAGAATAAAAAGTTTATATCTCAGAGGGTTTGGAGGAAGGAAAAGAAAGGGGGAAATAATGATTTAATTATACTTAGATTAAAAAGTGATAAAAAGTAGAAATCAATGAAATTAAAAACAATAAGTGAATTAGAACAAAGACAATAGAAAGAGCAATTGATAAACCTCTAGTCAGGCTAAGTGAGGGGAAAAAAGAAAAAAGACTCAAATGGGATCTTGAAACTAAAGGAGAGAAATCAGTGATAGTGGACCATCATGTCCGGAAGCTGGGTAACCCAAATAAAATAAGTTACTTAAAAGTCTACCAGCAAATCTCACTTAAGAAGAAATAGGAAATTTAAGTAGGCCTATCTCCAGGCATTTGGAAAAGTTAAACTATGAAGAAAGTGATCAGGCAGTAGTGATTCATCATTGAAAGGGATAAATGGAACACAGAGGATCCCCAGGGTAGTAAAAATCACCCTCAATAAACTTGTGCCACAAAGATGAACACAATTTTTTCAAAATATATAACCAATAGTGAAACCCAGTGTGAATTATGGGCATTGGTTGATAATATTTGTCAATGTGTGTTTATATGTTCTGACTGATTCCTACTTATGTGCAAGATGCTGATAACCAGAGAAGCTGTATGTGGCTGTGGAGTCCACATGTGAAATCTCTGCAGCCCCCCGTTATCATTTATAAAGAAGTAGGAGCTGAGGCTGGTTCCATGAGGGGCATAGGTGGGCCACCCGAGGCTTGGGGATGAGAGGGAGTCCCCTTGGTGGGTGGAAGACAGACAGATATGCCATGCACAGAGAGCTGGGGTATAGAGTTTATTTAGTGGGTTATGGAGGGGCAAGGGAAAGGGAGAAGTAAGGAAGGGGAAAGTGGGGAGAAGAGAGAAAGAAAACTAAGGAAGAACTAATATGTAGATTAGAACAGGTGAACTCATCAGTACTCACCAGAGGTTGAACAAACACTCCTACAGAGCATCACCAGAGGTCCAGACACTCCAGGGTAGTCATAGGGCATCACTATAGGTCCAGCAGACACTCCAGGGTAGACATGGAGCATCACCAGAGGTCCAGCAGACACTCCAGGGTAGACATGGAGCATCACTAGAGGTCCAGACACTCTAGGGTAGTCATAGAGCATCACTAAAGGTCCAGCAGACACTCCAGGGTAGTCACAGAAACCTTATGAACAAACAGCCAATACATTTGATTCACAAAATGGACACATCCCTTAAAATTCTTACCAAGTTCACTGCAGAAAAAAAAACCAGACAACTGGAAAAATCTTGTGGGTTTTTAAGATTTGAATTTATAGTTAAATGCCTTCTAATAAAGAACAGTTCAGGCCCGGATGGCTTTACCTGGCCAACTTTATGAAGCATCTAAGGGTGAAATGATACCAGTTCTATGTAAATTCTTGTAGAATGCATAAGGATAAAGCACTTTCCAAACTCTCCTCAGGCACTTATTACCTAGGTACCAAGATGAAACAAAGGTATTGAAGAGAAGAAAATGGCATTATCTTTGCAGTAAGGCCGCCAACAGCCACAGCTGCCTCTTGTGCATTTGAAATGCCCAGCCTAGCAGATGCTGTGGTTCAAAACACACAAACACACCGGATTTCAAAGACTTCTGCTGACAAAATATATTCAAAGTATTTTATCAATATTTTGAGTATAGAATAATGATCTCATACAGTGCTAAAATTAGTTTGGACAATATCCTTTTAGGTTTTTTTTTTAATGTGGGTATAGAAATTTTTAGAAATATATGGGATTTTCAATAAACTCCTGTTTTATAATGCCATAAAGTATTATAACCTATAAAGGTTAAACTAAGAACTAAAGCCATTTTATTGTACAGTCACTGTCCTTGTGGTGTTCTGGAGACAGTTATGACTTTGTGAGTAAAGATGATTTCTTCTTCTCCTCTAACTTTGCCTATGATTTCTTTCTCTTGTCTCATGGCATTGGTAAAGTTTGTCATTGTATTAAAGGGCACCCTTACCCGGTATCTGATGTAGGGGACCAGTCTTTCACCATTAAGCATGGACTGTGTCTACAGAATTTTCGGAGCTGTCTTTTATAAGTGCTGAGACGATCCCCTATATTCCCGCTGTGACTATGGATTTCTGCATGGTGCTTAAACTGAGACATGAAATTTTGTCAAATGCCGCGTCTTTCTGTACTGAGCTGATCATGTGGTTTCTCCATTAGACTATTAATAATACATAACGGATATTGCAACTGATGCTCAAATATTAACTAACCTAATACAGCTCAGGTAAATCCTACCTTATCAGATTCTATTATAATTATTTGTTTGTTTGCTTGCTTGCTTGCTTGTTTACTTTGATCAATTAAGATAATGGCCTCAAATTTGCTGGGTAGCTGAGGTTGACCTGATCTTCCTGCCCCAATCCTCCTGAATTCTAGGATCATAGTTATAGTCTACTATGTCACTATTATTCATTTTCATATTCCTAAATCAATTTGGAAACCTAATTTAGTTCTTAGTTCAAGTTTTCAAAATACTAAGACAATATTCAAAACTCAATTTCATTCCACATACTTCTAGCAACATTTAAAAATTGAACATTGTACAATATTATGAAATAAAGATAAATCCAATAAATATTTATAAGCTTCATTAAACACCACACATTATTGATGAAAGAAATGCAGGTTCAGTTCGAGAACCCAAGCCATAAGATCCTAAGAGTCATGTCTGACATAATTTGCTTGCTCATTTTACACAGCTCCCAAACTCCATTAGACATTTTCCCCCTTAAACTGAACCTAAAATTTACATGAATATCCCATGAACTGAAATAATTTAAATAATTCTGAGGGAAAAAACAGAGTTTTAAGACTCACGATGGCTGACTTATTTTACAGCTGTAGTCAAGACAATGTTTTTAAGAAATAGACACTTAGATCAATAAGAAAAAATAACAAATCCAAAGACACACCCACACATGGTAGAGCCCATTGATTTTTTTTTTTAAAGAAAGATACCAAAGCAATTCAGAAGAGAAAGATTTATCCTTTGAAAATCACATCTTGACACAGTTGGATATCCAAACTCAAAATGACTTTGTCCATTACTCTGCACAACTTTAAGAAACTACTAAAAATGGGCTATAGACCCAAACACAGCATCTGAAGTGAAAACCTCATGGGAGGTAAACTCACAGCCATGAGTGAGACCAGTGTGTTTTAGAGGAAAGACAGAAATCACAGAATACAAAAGAAAACTGACAAGCAAACCGGAATGAGCTGGAATCAGATGTGTCTTCAAGCTTAGCATTGCAGCACGCTCTGCAACCCCCCACTTGGGCTATGGAAGCAGGGGCCTATGAATTCAGGCTTTCCTGGGCTTGTCTCAAGTTCTGTCCTGCAAAGAGGAAAACTTTTTACATTTCACCTTTGAAAGACATCTTACAAAGACCTGACATCCAAAACACACATACCGAATGCTCGCAACTTAGTAGTAAGAATAAAGGATCCAACAAAAAATGGACAAAGAACATGTACAAGCATTTCCCCAAAAGCAGCTATACAGGAGCACCGAGTCACTAAAGAAATGCAAATCACAGCCCCAGTGTGCTGCAACAGGCCCCTGTGTGGGTGTCAGTCAAGCGAAAACCTTGACAATATTGTCTGCAAGGACACAAAGCAGCTGAAGCTCTGATGTTGCCAGTTAGAGGCGCAAAACGGAAGCAACCACTTTGGAAAACACCTTGACTATGTTTTACAGAAGCAGATCTCTGGTTATCATTTGACCCACAAACTCACTCCCACACGTTTACCTCAGCAAACAGAACTATACATTCCCAGAAAGAAAGGAAAAGAAAAAGAAACGCCTAGGCACATTTTATCCTAACAGATTTGTGGTCAAAACCTGAAATCCTCCAGACTTTCATCAAATGGAAGATAAATTCATTGTGGCATATCCTCTAGGGAAATACCGAAACACAAACACTTCTAAGAATAAGTATAGACTCCATTGTAGGTGAACCTCAAACACCCAATGCTGAATTAAAAACTCTAGAACCAGACAGGTACCTTTATGATTCCATTTAAGTGGCATTCTAAAATCAAAACAGTGGGGATGGAAATGGGTCTGCATCCTACTGGTCTGTAGCCACCTACAAACATGGATAGAGGGGACACCGAGGGCAGTGCAAGTATTCTGTATGTTTATATAAATCTGTGCTGGTCACCCTGGTCATGTGACTAACCTAAACTATTACCATAAAACATGTTTTAAGGTGAAGAACTAAAATAGAATTAAAACCCAACTTGCATGTAGAAATTCATCAGTGGTTTTAAACTCAATAAGAAAAGTCAATCTAATTATTTTTATAGAGTGCTTCTCCACCTGTTCATTGTGGCCCCTTTAGGGGTTGAACTACCCTTTCGTGGGAGTCTCATATCAGATAGCCTGTATATCAGATACTTACACTATGATTCCTAACAGAAACAAAATCACAGTTATGAAATATAAACAAAAATAATTTTACAGTTGCTGTTACCACAACATAAGAAAATGTATTAAAGATTATAGCATTAGGAAGGTTGAGAACCACTGGCCTGATAGAAAGTCAAGATCTGAGCTGGGATTATATTTCCCACTGCAAAGGGATAAGTATAAAGATATATAAGCTTACCAAAGTCTACACCCCAGAAAGAAAAATTTTGTTATTGTACATTAAAATCCAATGAGTCTCACTTTAGCTAGAAAAATGAATGCATATATTAGAAACAGTTTTGCTGTCTGGGCATGGTGTTACATATCTGTTACCCTATCACTTGGTAGACTGAGGCAGAAGGATTGCTTTGAGTTTGAAGTCAGCCTGGGCTATGTAGTGAGTCCCAGGATAAGCTGAGCTACAGAGTGAGATGTCTCAAAATACCAACAAGAAAAACAAATGGAAGAAAGAGAAACTGTTTTTATATGTGATGTTCCAAATGGCGTTGTATTACATAACAGAACTTCCTTCAGATTGGCAAAAATTACATCACACATTTTAGTCTCATAAAAATGTAGTCTTGGCTAACATTCTGAAGCATATTCTTTTATAGATATCAAACCTGCTTACATAACCCTCTTTATATGGGTGTAGAGGTAGACGCATGGATGTTTAATTATAAGCGCTGGACTGATTGAATCAATAAATGCATGGCTGAATTAATCAACAATAAGTAAATTAATGAACTGAGATGAGCACTCTGCTGTCTTGTCTCCGCGGTATGTGCTAGAGATGTCTGCTTCCCTAATTAACTCCATATGAGATCTGTGTTTAAACAGATAAATATGAAAAACTGTATTTGTCTTTAAAGCATAGGGCTATATTTGGGTGGACATTCAAAAGATATTCATATGTGATCTAAATCCCCAAATGTGGGACTGGGATGCTGTATTGGTTGAGTTTTCATAACATGGTCCCAAGCACCCCACAACACTGGCTTTTGGCGAAGGCCTGAGATCCCATTGTCACACTAATTCCTCAAAGGTTCTTTTTGCAGACCCCAATGCAGGGATATTTAATGTATCACTGACAATTATGTTCACTGAGGATGTGGCGTTCCTGAAAGGATTGCCATGGAGTGATGCATTGTTGGAGGAGGGGCTGCTTAGCCCCTAAATAATCACACAGAAACTGTATTATTTAAAATCACTGCTTGGCCCATTAGCTCTAGCTTCTTAATGGCTAACTCTTACATATGAATTTAACGCTGCATAATCTCCATTAATCTGTGTATCGCCACATGCAGTGGCTTACTGGCAAAGTTTCGGCCTGTCTGACTCTGGCAGCAGCTCCATGGCATCTCTCTAACTCCTCCTTCCTCCTCCCATGCTATAGACCAAGCCAGCTCTTTATTCATTAACTGATAAAAGCAACACATAGACAGAAGGACCTCCCACACCAATCAATGCCTTTGGTACAGTCCTCTCTTTCATGGGGAGAGTCTGTCATTGTGCTGTCTTCACCTGGGGCTGAGGAGGTTCAGACAGCTCTTGGAGAGCACAGTTCTATTTAGAGGGGGATCAGAATTCAAGCTCAAGGAGCCTGGCTTCTTGATCAACTAACCATAATTAAGCTGCACCTTCATGAACCTAAGAGTGCAAAACTTTCCATCGAGTTCCTTATAGTCCATAGAAGATGTTATGGAGTGGATGTGTGGGCAAAAAGAGCATAGCGCCTTAGGTGTGGCCCGCCAGTGTCAGTATGCTTAACGGAAAGTGGTTCTCTCTCTGGCATGGTTATAGCATTAAGGGACAACAGTCTTCTGACTTTCCAGGACTTCAAAAGAATGAAAAAAGAATCAAAGTTTCTCTATGACTTCCACAGATTCTTCACCTTTGTAAGACAATGTCTTTTCCCCAACAGGACCAGTATGACCGGGGTAAGGAAGATCACTTCCTCCTGCCACTTCAGGAGCTCAGGACCCCTCTGCCACCTGCCCTGTAAGTCCCAAACAATCCCTTCTTTGGACTGATTCTCAGCCGTTCCTTCATTGAGAAGTCTCATTGTGAGATCTATTTTCAAATTTTTTAAGATCTGTTTTACAGGTCCATGGGTGCCTATGTGTCTGTGTGAGTGTATGTCCATATGTGTTGGGGATTATGCATGCCTGTGTAGGTCCACAGGCCAGGTAAACACGTCGGATCCCTCAGAGCTGGAGTTACGGGTATTTGCTGGATTTGGGGGCTTGTTACTTGTTCTCTAGGATCTGAAATCTGGTCCTTAAGATTATGCGGCAAATGTTCCTAACCACTAGTTGTCCAGCCTGAGGTCTGCCTTTGTCATATCTGCCTGTCACTGGTACATGATCTCAGTGTGATTCTGCACACATTCACCATCCCCCCCAAACTTTCCCTTCAGCCATGCAGACTAATATCAGCTTGCCCCCCATCTTCCTAAAATCCTGCAGATGACAGCTTCTCTCCACCCATGACACCAGTCCTCCTCAGCTAACATCCAGTGGTATTTTTCAGGTCCAGGCTCCTTGACTTTTTAAGAAAAAGCCCTCATTCAGCCTCATGGCTCCCTCTACCAGACAAGGACCAGCAATGTCCCCTGTATCATTCTATCTTCCAGTTTCCTTCCCTGCAGCTCAGGGGACCGTGCACTTTAAGACACCTGCCACCCATTAATTCAATAAGACAATTTAGGTAAACAAAGCAAAGTTTCCTCCCTTTTTTCCAAAGTCAGTGGCAAAACTTTGAAATCAGTGACGATTGTTTGTTCTTACCACATGCACCCTCGGCCAGTTGAGCTTGCTTAAATTTCCTGTGCTTAGTTTTGGAGTACTTATTGTTGTTGTTTTGGTGGTGGCGCTGCTGCTGTTTTATTTTTTCTTTCAAAGTCTTACTCTGTAACCCTGGCTGGTCTGCAACTTGCAACAATCCTCCTGCCTCAGCCTGCCACGTACCAGAATTACAGTTGTGAACTATAAGGTCTGACTCTGGCACAGACATCTTGTGGCCTGCTGAGCAGTCTAGTTCTTTGACTCTTGACACTTGGATTCTAGTTTCTGTGACTCTGCTCTATTCCCCAGTTGCCCCACCCATGGCCACTAATGGCTTGACCGTGTTATTTCAGCCAACCTTTCCCAGCGTCAAGGGGTGACTATGTGTCTCCCGGTCTCCACTCTTCCTCTGTGACTAACATCAATCAGTCTGCTTTCTAAAGCAACCGTCTTTTATTTTGGGCAACCCAGCTGTCTTCTCCCTGACCCACACATTTTTTCTTAGTTCTAGTATGCATCTTTTCTCTTCTAACCCTTATCATGGACAGAAATAAATTCCAGGCTTGGTCAATGGTGATATCTCCAAAAATAACGACTGGTTCACCAGTGGTGTCTAAATCAAGCCAATCAGAACCCATCCCTGAAGTGACTGGCAGGTCTCTAAGAAACCTTCCTCTATAGGATTTAATGAGCTGTAAGGACAACAAGCCATAGACATCTCATGAGGAGAGGACAGCGGCAGATAAAGTCAAAAGAAAGAAGAGACAAAGTATGTCACTGTAGAGTGCTAGTTAATGCATTTGTAAGGCAGGCCCACTGTGTCACAAAAGCCAGAATTTGGAATTTTAGATGAATCATATGGTGCATTGCAGTCACTTGTGAGTAAGAATCAATATGTGTGTGTGTGTTTAATATCAGTGCACACATGATTTGCACTTTGGCTGCAAGGCTGCACACAAGAGTCAGAGGTAAAGATGAGCCAAGCAACATGCAGCAGCCTAGTTTGCTCAAAGAAGGCTGGCCTGGGGTGAGTTGCGCTTGCTTGAGTCTGGTGGTGAGGTGCGCATGCTTGAGTCTGGTGGTGAGGTGCGCATGCTTGAGTCTGGTGGTGGGGTGCACATGCTTGAGTCTGGTGGTGAGGTGCACATGCTTGAGTCTGGTGGTGAGGTGCTTCAGGAGAAGCAGAGCAGGCTAAGAAACAGTGGAGCATAGAGAAATCCATCCTGGCCAGGTCAGAAGTTTTACCAAACCTGAGGCATTGACAAAATTGTCAGTGTTTCATTGATATAAAATTACTTTATCGTTGTTATCTTATCTGGTCAATTTCACTTTTGAAATATTTTCCAATTAATCATCCAACCTTATTCATCTTGAGAGTCTAACTGATAATGACGTCCCCTACCTAATAGCATGGATGCTATATGCCGCCATGTTGAACCGCTCGGCGTATGTATAGCACCTCTGAGCAGGAAGAATGAGTCGGGGTCTTTTCAATGCCCTCACAGCCTTCTCTGTGCTTTGAATGAGGTTTGTACCTCAAAGGTTCATGTTTTTAAGCCTGGCCCCGAGAGTGAAACTGTTAAGAAACAGGGCCCATCAGGGAGATTTTAGGCCATGGGATGTGTGCCTTCAGAAGGGATTACGGACCTCCAAACTGTTGGGTTTCCTGTGTGTTGACCCGATTGCCCCTTTTCACAAACACCTACCATCCAGCCTTAGACACTAAACCTAAAGTCAGCACTGTGCCTGTGAGCCTCCAGGACTGTGAGTTAAACAAACCTCTTTTCTTTATAAAGATACTGCCTTCGACATCTTATTATAACAACAGAAAACACATCAGTGCAGAGCCTAGCACAGCCTTTGGCACTAAGTGCTTTGAAAACAATACAGGAATGCAAATGTCAGGTTCCTGACAGCTTGATTAAACATCTGTTTACAGTAGAGGAATGTCATCACTAGCAAGTGAACGTGTGTTCTCCTGTTATTGTCAAGTGAGAAAACCTGATGGAATATTTCTCTTCTGTGGAAATAGTCCAAGCATGCAAAAGAAATGTAGATTAAACTGTGTTTGGCTGGTAGTTCTGAGCTGAAACTACTTCTCCTATTTCCACCTCTACATTTTTAACTGAAATTTGGGGATTAATGTCATCAAATCGCTTGTCTTGTTGGGAGGGTAAAATATTTGGAAAGATGATGAAAACAGAAGTAAAAGACACAGCTCTGAAGTGGAACGTGAACTAAAAAAAAACTGTAACATGCAAGGCATGGGAAATTGCTATATAAGGGGACACTGACAGATCAATGCTCTTAAAGTATGGGAGTGTGGGGCCCAAGACTTACAAAGCTGCGTTAGGGAGAGCTCAGGGCTGCCATGATTGCATCCTTGGGATGAAGCTTGTGAAGTGTGGCACTCTCCATGGGAGAGGGACCAAGAACTGGGGCAAGTGAGCCAGCAGCAACAACTTCACAAATCTGATTTTTTTTAAACATAGGACATCCCTGCAATGACTGAGTTGTTAGCAAAAGAAAATGGGTGGGCAAGTATGTGATATCTAAATGCTAATGTTAATATGAAGGTCCTGGTTGTTATAGGGCCTGAAGTTATAAAATCTAGGGACTGACGTAAGAGGAACTCTGGGTTTGACCACAGTCTGGATTATATAGTGAGGCACTGACTCAGGGAACCCAAACCAAAGCCAAAGACTGCATTGTGAATGCAAAGCCGGATACATAGCTCTGGGTGGGAAAACAGACCCATATTTTGGTTCAGACTTAACGAAGTCCACTCAGGGTGGAGCACAGCATTTAATGCCCTGGCATACCTATACACTGGTTCTATGATTTTGTTTGTTTCTGCTTTTAAGAGGGCCTTGGGCTAGCATGAATGGTCCTTGAACTTGTGACAATTCTGCCTCAGCCTCCTGGATGCTGCAATTACAGGGAGGAACCACCACACCTGATTTAAGTTTCCTCTAGTTTCCTCCTCCTCTTCTTCTTCCTCTTCCTTCTCCTCCTTCCTCCTTCTTCTTCTTTTCCTCCTCCTCCTTTTTCCTCTTTCTCCTCTCCTTGTTCTTCATCTTCTCATCTTGCTTCTGTTTGTCGGGGGGGTTGTTGGCATAATTTTGGCCATATAAATTTTGATTGGCTTTGCATATGACAGATTTTTAACTTTAATTTGGGTATTGTGTAACAACTTCTCCTGGGAATGAAGCATTCCATCCTGCAGAAAAACTCTTTGGTGGGGAGGTGGTAAACAACTCAGAATAGCTTCAGGAAGTCCATGAAACTGACCAGATTCACTAGGTCCCTCCCTTCCAGAGTAAACATTAAAAACTGTGGAGAGTTACTCTCAGATGAGCCAAACTGCATCTCAGACTCAGAGACCAGTCCAGCTTCCTCAAAGAAGCAGAAGCCCGCTGAGGTGCCTGGAAGAGGTTTAGACCAATGGAGGCACCTGGAAAGAACACTCTCCAGCCTGCTGAGCCATCTGCGGGCTGTGCAGTGTGTTCCAGGTTCCCATCTGTCTTTGAACATTTCTGCTCAGCCATATTCCTGTAAATAACTCCGATAAAACCATTGGCTCAGCAAGTTGACTGAGACACTGGGCAGTATTCTGAAACCAGAATAGTATAGGAAACCTCAGAACCCACCTCCACAGTGACACCCTTCCTCCAACAAGGCCATACCCACTCCAGCTAAGCTACACCTCCCAATAGTGACACTCCCTATGAGCTTATGGGGGCCAACTCCATTCAAACCATCACACACAGATACACTAAAAAGAAAGTCTCCTTTTCCTTGTTGTTCTGTGCTTTTACCAAGCTGTCTTTAGATATGGAATTTAAAATATAAATACCAACTACTCATTTTTTTTCCTTTTTCTTTTCTTCCACTTTTTCTTTCTTTCCTCTTTTGAAAGGGTCTCAGTGATTCACCCATGCTGACCTCACACTTGTGACCCTCCCCCTGCTGGGCAAGCTCTCTGGAATATTTGACTAGCTTTCATTGTGTATAGGGAATTCTCTTTCATCACCTGCACACACTTGCTCTGTGCCTTCAGAAATGCAGTTACATGTCTGCGCATGCACACTGATGCACACACACTCACATGCACACACATGCCCATATACTCACACGCACACACATGCACACATACTCATGTGTGCACACACTCACTGATGCACACACTCACATGCACTCACACACCCTTACACTCACATGCACATACACTCATACACTTGTGTGTGCACATACATGCATACAACATGCATACACTCACACACACTCACTCATGTGTTCACAATTCATGCCCTCAAATATGTGCACACACTCACACATCACTCACATGCACACACACATACTCGTGTGCACTCATGCAGGCACTCACACACACACATATTCTCTTTTGCTCTTAGCTATGTCTTAGCGTTCTCTCCACACTGCCTTCTATTTCCATCTCTATCCTGCCTTATGTCTAATTTCCTCTGACTTATTTTCCAGTTCATTTATTAAATACATCTATTAAGTTACTGTATTTTGAAAACTGCAATCTGATCTTCATTTCCTGGGTTTCCACTTGGCAGTTTTAATGGCGCACAGTTACCTTATTGTTCCTTCTTGGTAGACACTGAAAATTAGTCTCCTTTTTCGTTTCTGCCCAGTACAACCTATTTTAACCATCCAAACTTATAGTGGTCTGAGCATTGTAATACAAGAAGTGTTGATAGACCAGATCCGTCATCGCGTTTGTTTTTGCCTTTGACTCTTTTGTTCACGAGTTCACTTTTCCTTGTATATTTCATTGTGTTGGCTGTGAAGTCTCTTGAATGGTTGCTCTCTGAGAGAATGAAAGCTGACACCATATGAGAGAGCCCCTCGTTTCCCCTTTAAATACAGGATGGAAAGGCTATGGCAGGGAGAGGGGTTGGGGTTTGAGTCTTCCAGGTCTGATGTTTTTGTTTGTTTGTCTTTTGTTTGCACCCATCAAATGATAAAATTTTTGGTTTCAATCTGCCAAAGAGCAGATTCAATTTGCAACTTCTCAAAGAGTGTTCCCCAGTCTTACAAAGTAGTTGAAATAAAGACCTCTCCCCCCGGAATTCCCTCTGAGGCTGGAGGCTGGTTTACACTTATCTGACACTCACTTCAGCAACCTGGCTCTGCTCCCACCCTGTGTGACCTTCCCTAGAGACACCACCCCAAGCCTCTGTCTTTCCCCGACAGTGCACGGCGCCCTCTAGAGGAGAGACTTCCAAACGTTACCGCCTAACTTCTCACTTCCTCAACTCTATGATTTTGTGGTAGAAATTCTTTTCTTTTTGTCTTCAAATTCATAACAATATTTTGAGAATTAAAATCTATCATCTAGTCATTCTCAGAGAAACAGGTTGCATTACTAGAAAGGATGGTTTCAAGAAGCCTCAAGGGAGGTAGGTTTTCTCTTCCCCTTTATTTTGTATTCTAGAATTTCAGTACAAACGATTCTTGATTTCCCCCCCTTGTAATCAGTTAGTAATCCGTTGAGAATTGAGACAGCAAATACCTAAAGTGGAACCTTACCTGCTCGAGATCGAGTTCTAGAATCCAAACCCAGCACTGACAGCTAAAACACAGGATCCGTTATGGTGTTTGGGCTGGCTTTAACCGGCAATACTGAACGGGAGCTCACATGGTAGTGATGGATGCAGTAAGTGCCGTTGGTAGCCAGCCGGACCGAAGTCTTGCTCGTATTTGTCCGCATCTGTGCTCACCTCTCACTCTATATCACCTGCAAGCTTTCTCCATCCTCCCATCACAGGGCACACACAGCAATCTAGTTCTGAATCCTGAGGAACACATTGGTTTGTTTGTGTTCATCTGGTCTCCGAGAGAACTGCTTATCTGGTACGAAGACAAGAAAACTGAGAGGCTGTGGGGTTTTCACCAGCTAGTACATGCAAATGCAATAATTAAAATGTACTGTATGAGCTATAATTCTAGACCTCTGCTTTCCAGCACAGAAACCAACAGCCCAGCTACACCTAAGAGTTTCCTGCACACCGAGGAGAATGCCTTTTGCGTCTTCTCTTTGGCTTCTGCCACAACTGCAATGCATTAAATCAGGAAGTCAGATGATGGCTGCACTGGGTACTGCCAGCTTGCATCGAGCCAGGCGCTATTCGAGGCTCTGCCGCTCCGTCGCAAGCACACAAGGGACCATCATGATCATTTCTCCATGCATAAGCATAATCATCCTGCAAGCTCTGAGAAATCTTTATGGGAAGGTCAAGAATATGAGAAGGAAAGCATTGCCACTAATAAGCTTGAAGTGCTTCCTCTAGAGGAAGCTGTTTTCCCAGATCACAGGGGCCTCACGTTCTTGCCTCTCCATCTCTGGGTGTCACTAGCAATTTGTTCTTCTTCCCTGTCAAGCTCTTCAGATTCTTCACTCTTTAGCGCCGATGTTTCCCTCTTGGTCCTTTCTGTCCTTCCCACTATGACTCTTACATTAGCATCCAGGGGCACAATTTAATCAGAAGGAGTCAGCCAGCCGACATCAGCAGCCTCTGGGTTGTTTCTAATTACCCTAGCAGAGCATTCCAGGCTAACTATCACAAATCCCAGGGAAACCTGTATAAACTCTAGCTTTCCTATCTCTTAGCTCTTGGCTTCTGTCACGATCTTCCAGGGGCTGGAGTTCATCAATGCACCCTCTTGAACCGTGCCATTTGATACCTGCAGAGGGCAGTAACTGTGCTGATGATCTTCCAGCTGTTTGGCAGGAGTTTGGGAATAGCCCAAATGAGTCAGAACCAGCAGCCCTTCACCTGGGCTCAAACAAGCGTCTGATAGGTGAGCTTGCCAACTGAGAGAGGTTCAGACTCCACCCTCCAGTCCTGCTAATGCTGCTGTTTCCTGGGTGTGTCCTGCCAGGAGCCATGAAATTGGCTCACAAATGCACAGACCCCCAATCACTGGACTTTTCCCCCACTTACAGTCACTCCCCTCCCTCAGACCACCCTCCTCTTTCTCCCGCCAACACCCCAAAGCCTATCAGCAAGGAGGCAGATTTGAGATGTACTTTTCTGTTCCGTCGAGTTTAACTACCTTGAGAACAAATGTTTTCTTCTGAAAAACTTGCTTCCGGATAATCACACTGCATGGAAGTCAGACCTGGCTCAGTGGCACAGCTAGATTGAAGCCCACTGCCTGGTGAGTTGGAGTGTCACCATAGCAACAAGGCCTGTTAAGGGGAAACTATTTCCTTCTCATGAAGAAAATACAGTCTCTGGCGTGGGTAGGGAACTGGCATGCAGTTACATAGGTCAGTGACGGAGGGGCTACTCCTCAGTATGGTGGGACTGCCCTTCAAAAGATGGGATCACCATCAGCCTAAATAGATCAGAGGACTGATTGTCCCCTTACTGACATAACATACCCGTCTTTCCTAGAAGTTCTTACCCCAATACGGTCACCCCAGACCTGGTCTGAGTTTCTGTTGGGTCGGCTTCCTTTTTCATCTCTTCTGTCTTTGTTTTGGATTCTGCTAAAGCCTAAGGAAGATTTTCCTGACACTTTAGACTTCTTTATGTTTTCTTGAAAGCCCCCCTTCCTTCCATAGAGCTGCTTGTCTCCTCCATGACTTCATGATGGCTCACCTCAAAGGGCATGGCTTTTTTTGATCTCTGTTCCCCTTGCCTCCTCCAGGCAGCTGTCAAGGTTTGTAGCTTGCCTATCCTGGATTTTTTTCTTTAAATTCTAATCAATTGTCCTGATATTTCGCTTTGAATCCATTAAATGTTCTTATTGAGACTAAGAACCCCAAGACAGGACCCTAATTTCCCCAGTATCATCTTGTAGCAACAAAATGACTCCCCAAAATTTTCAGTAACAAGCAGTGGTGGGTGACGATTTTCCAGGCGTATTTGCAGTTTCTAGGTCATATTTGGCCCCACCCTAACCTCACTCCCCATCCTCGCAAGCTACTTGAATAAAAGCATTTAAAAAAAAGCAGAACTGTAAAGTGCTTAAAAGCAAACTTGAATCTGGGGTGATTGCAGTATGGTACAAAGGATTCCATTTTGAATAGACTAGGGAAAGGTGGGGCTATATCTTCCAGAAGCAAGCAGAGGGGGTGGCAGATGGAAAGTTAGGGAGTAGGAGACTCTTGTCAACAGGATTAGCAAAGTTCTTGCTAAAGGCAGCCCATGATGACCAGATATCAAGCCTGAAGCACTGGCTTCCCTCACTATGCAAGGTCTTCCCTGACCTGAGCTATATGGGCACACCCTAGAGATAGAACCCAGACCACCATTGTTTAGTTGAGTGGTGGAGGGTCTCCATCGTCCATGCATGCAAAAGCCCACTGCAAATGCCAACGTAGGAAACGACATGTTTTAAAATCATAGATTGCAGTCCAGCGAAATGCAGGCAGTCAGTACCGTAGATAGCCACCAATACTTCCTAACGAATTCAGTTTGAATCAGGGCTTCTCAAGACCTCTGTGCGATGGGGAAAATGGTGTTTTCTGAAATAGAGGCGTGCTTGTGTGGTTGGTGGCCATGCAGAATGTTTCTCCTGTACACCGTTTGGGAGACAGCGCTTTAAGGAAATAGCTCATTTTAAGCATGCAACAAAGGTGTCCTATATTGTCATTCTTCACGTGGGCCACTGCTTCAAACCCCTGCTTCTCCAGCGCCTTCACCTCTCTGTGCAATCTTCTTTGCGTGACCTTTGCTTAACGGAAAGTCTCCTACAAGTGACTCTCCTAAAATAATGGGATTCCCAAAAGAGAACGAGTCTAGATATCTAGCGGGAATCCACCTTTAAATAGTTTTCCCTTCCTTCTAACTTCTGCCTGTCAATATTTCTGTAAATACTGGCCCCAATTTCAATCAGGGAGTCCCTTAATACACCAACTTTCCCTGCCTTTTTCAGACACAATCTAATGTGTTCATATCTGAATCTCTACCAAATACAAACCTTGAGAATATATTCCCTACTCGTGTTTATTTTAATTTCTCAGTAGGAATGTGTGTGTGTGTGTGTGTGTGTGTGTGTGTGTGTGTGTGCAATAAAGCTATTACATGATGAGCAGAATCCAGACCTTAAAATCCAGGCTGGTATGAAGGGTGTTTACCAGCCATTAGGCAGCTGTGACTACCCAGTGTTAGCCTATCGTGTAAATCATCATGTCGGAGCAGTGTTTGGTGCCATCCGGTGGCTGTCCTCTGTTCACTGGGAATGAATGCAGCTGGAGTGAAGTCCAGACCCTGTGGACCAGGAGAGGTGATGTGGGAGTGTCATATATCAATCTGTTGATTTCATTGGTTAAGTAATAAACAAACTGCTTGGGCTCATAGCTTAGAACATAGGTGGGTGGAGTAAACAGAACAGAATGCTGGGAGGAAGAGGAAGTGAGGTAAGATGCCTCAGACAGAGACGGACAGCTCTGCTCTCTGGAGCAGAGACGCCATGCTCCCGGCTCCTGGGCAGACACACGCGATGAAGCTCCGACCCAGGATGGACGTAGGCTAGAATCTCCCTAGTAAGCGCACCTAGCTGTGCTACATAGAATATTAGAAATGGGCTAGTCCAGGTGCGAGAGTTAGCCTAGAAGAGGCTAGATAGAAATGGGCCAAGCAGTGATTAAAAGAATACAGTGTCCATGTAATTATTTCAGGGCATAAGCTAGCCAGGCGGCCGGAGTGCTGGGAACGCAGCCCTGCCACTCTTATTACTACAGAGAGGTGTTAGAGGAGTCCCCAGGGCAGTAGGTATATGCTCTCCTAACTGCTTCTTTTGATGTGGAGGAGAGCAATGAACAGTCGGACTCAGCCCGCACCTCCTGGCTATGTTCTCAGCTCTGCCATCTGACTCTGCCCAGCATTCTCAGCTCTCACACCAGACTCTACTACCCGCAGAACTTTTTCCTTTTACCCTGCCAGAATCCTTTCTATTGGGGTCCATGTAGATTTCACTGATGGGGCATGCTTGACGATGTAGTATGTGGCTCTCCTTGTTGCAAGTCTCGCTTAACAACGGAGTCTTGCTGGCCTAGAAAATGAATGAAGCTGGTGTTTGTATACTACATCTGTCACAGATTGGAAATTCCTGTGGGGGAAAGATAGGATAAGAGGCCTGAGCTAAAAGCAGTGAACTGGGGAAGCTCAGCAAAGCCCCCTGCCACTCAAATTCCTCCCACACCCCTTCTCCTTTCCTCAAGGTCAGGGGGGCACTGCCGTCAGGGGACCTTCTGACCTGCATCTACGCTGGGTGGGAAATCACAGATACTCTTGCTTCTGCCGTCTCAAAAGTTCTTTCAGCCTCAAACATTCAACACGCTAAGTGCTTATGTAGGATTCCCCTCTGTAGGCTATGAATATGTTTTATTTCCATTGGCTGATAAAGAAGCTGTTTTGATGTATGGCAGGGCAATATACAGCTAGGCAGGAAAACTGAACCGAATGCAGGGAGAAAGAAGGCGGAGTCAGGCAGATGCCATGTAGCTGCCCAAGAAGCAAGATGTGAGGTAACAAACCATGAGCCTTGTGGTAAAATATAAAATAAAAAAAAGGTTAATTTAAGATGTAAGAGCTAGCTAAAGTGCCATATTTACAAAGTGCCATATTTGGGGCGTACATGACTTCAAATATTTTCAGATATGGGGCTGATGGGATGGCTCAGGGAGTAAAGGCACTTGCTCCCAAGCGTCATGGGACCTACCTGATGGAAGCAGGGAACCAACTCGCACAAGTTGTCCTCTGACCTTTACGCATGCACTGCAGCTTGTGTGTGTGCTCCTAAATAAATCAGTGTGATATTCCTTTAAATGTCAAGTATGGATTTGATCAGGAGAGACTTGAAATCCAAAGTGCTACCGCAAGGGGGGGGGGAGGTACATTTTCAGTGGGCAAGAACAACGAGCGAAATGGGGAAAGCGCCGTGGCGTGGGGTCTACAGTGGACTCAAAGGGCAGGGGAAAGGAGTTCTTGTCTGAGGAACGAGAGTAAGCCAGGCGAGGGACTCCTGAGGGCAGCTACAGCCTGGCCAGCAGAGCTGAGCACGTTCCATCTGAAGCCTGCTGAGTTTCTAGTAAGGGCCACTTAAACTGAGAGTGACCCAGTTCCCCAGGCTGGTGGAAAGCCAGTTCTATGTTGTGCTTCACCCACTGCGAGGACCTGTTTCAGTCTCTCTTTCAGGAGGCCAAGAATGGTGCTTTGAAGGGTCTATGTCTAGCCTTAGGTAAACAAGGGACACATCTGTGGATCTCAGCCCTTTGGGGAAGCGTGGGGCTTTGCAGCAAAGCTTTCAGGGCAGATGGGGTGAGAGGGTTTTGCTTCTCTGTGATGCAGGGAAATAGGACTTGGGAAATACTGTCTGTGTGGAGTGACGACCCCTTGGCAGAAGGGGTAGGTGCCCTGGGCGAGGTGCTCGGAGTGGAGGTGCGCGGAGTGGAGGCAGTCTAAGGCGAGGCAGTCAATGGAGGTGTTTCCTGCTCCCTACCGCTGCAGCTTCCTTCTAACAACTGGGGATTTCTCACAGCCAGCTGTGTCCTCACCACAGCTCACCAAAGGGAAAAGTAAGGATCTCACTGTGGTTCCTGAGTGTATTATGAAATGAATTGCAGACTACCCGCTAGTGACAACCTGAAGACCCTTCAAGAAGTGCAGATACAATCTTTCCATGTCAAAGCAAGTCCCGTTGGGGCTCAGAAAGCTCTGCTGCCTCCCACGAGAGTCACAAACTGGTGACTAAGTCTTGGGCACATGGGACTTAAGGACATATTGCAGGTCTAAATGATAGCACTGAGTACAGAAATGGACAATTTGCCCCAGGTCTATGGGTCTTGGATGGGAAGACCCCTGTCTTATATAAAACTGTGATCAAACAACTGTGTTAGGCATCCTCTTGTTGCCCTGCCTTTCGAAGCGAGGGTGTCAGCTGTGACCCTTTTTGATTGGATAAGGAAAGGGATACACACTTCGTTTCCACAGCCTAAAGCAATAGGATTTTTTTGGAACTTATTAACATGATTTATATAATTGAATATAACCTTTTAAGATGATTTTCAAATGTGTGTTCTCATAAATTACAGACAGTATAATTTCCCCTAAAATACATTCTGATAAATCACATGGCCTGCTCAAGAGAAATATGAACCAATGGGATAAGGGAAATGAGAAAAATACTGGCTAAGGACAAAGTTATTTTTAAAACGCAGGGGTATACCATTTGTAAATATTTTTAAATGCTGTCACATTCTGTAGGAAAATATTTTGAGAGTAAATTGTTAGCGCTCACATAACATATGCTACCTGTGTTACCACCGAGCAAGGAATCCAGCAGTCACAGTGTAGGAAAATGTCCTCTTGGACTGCAGATTGCCGCAGCAGAACAGAAGTGGACTGAGCAGATCAATATGAAAAGGAGGCACCGGGATTGCATTCGAATGAGTTTAATACTGAACTAAGGATCATGATCTGAGGCGGAAGAAAGGGACCCTTTCCCACCTTTCTTTATGTATATGGAAACATGGAACGGTCTCTCCATAAATACACCTTTGCATCTGGGATAGTTCCACACAGTGGGGGATGAAATGACCTTTTGCTGGGGAAGGGCTTGCAGGAGTTTTGTTTGCTGTTTATTAGTCTTTCTTCACAAAGTCCTTGGAGTAAGAGAAGTAAACCAGTTTCTTAAGGTCATCCTGGAGGCACCTGAGGCAAAATTCCTGCCAGGAAGAAAACCTTGCAAAGGTCACACAAGACCCAGCCCTTGGTTACCTTGTTTAGGCTGTGCGAGGCAGTGGTTCAAAGTCTTCGAGGGCACCGTATGTATCATCCTGCCATTTAAGGGTAAATGTGGGCTCTGTTTCAGCATGTGCATTTCCTGTCTCAAGATATTTGTTCCACCAGCAACTCCAAAAGTAGGCCAAGTTCACAGTCAGCAGTCCCAAGGTGCTAATAGGACAGACATACTGTCCAGCTGATGGAGGCAGCTGGAGCGCTCCTGCCTGTCGTGACTGATTCACGGGCCTTTATGCAACACGCCTGAGAGCTGAGGAATAAAATCCAGCGAGATGGAGAAAAGAACTGCTTGCCTTCACAATATCAGTAGAGCATTTGGTGGGCTTCAAATGCACAGGGATGTGGGGAGGGGTGGGGAAACTGGTCCCCAGTGCTTGTTGGTAACCAACAAGAGAGTCCATGGAGATGTGAGAAATTTCTGTACCGAACTGATGGGAAGACATGGATGGAAGCCACTTGGGGCTGACTTGAGTCTCCTCTGTGAAGCCAATGCCATGGAATGGGACACATGCAAAAAGAGTCTTTGGGGAAAGAACCCCTAAAATCCTTTGATCTTTGGGGTGGAGGGGGGAATCCTCAAGTCTTTTGATTTGAAGAGTTTGGGTCTAGAGGTGAGGACTGGCCATGAGATCGTCAACAAATATGTTTGTTAGATGTTGATTTCCTGGGACAGAGTACCAGGATGTGGGAATCTGTGCTCAGGTTTAACCCCTTGGTGCAGGCAAAACCCAAGCTCTGAAAGAAAAGGTCAGAAAACAAAAGGAAAGAGTCAAGACCAATAAAACACAACACTGCATAGAAACACACAACAACAGAGGAGGCAGATAGGGTATAACTTCTACATAGGATACAATGATTAGCTCAACTCATAATGACTGATGGGCCCACATTGTGGGGAAAATTGGGAGATGGGGACATGACAATCCAGCAACGATGACTGAAGGGCCCAAGTTTGTTGCGAGATATTTGATCCCCCTGTGTGAAGATGTGTCTCTGTCCTTCCTTGCCTGCCTAAGGCAGATTGGTTTAATAAAGAGATGAAGGACCAATAACTAGGCAGTAGAGGATAGGCGGGACTTCCTGGCAGAGATAGGAACTCTGGGAAAGAATCTGGCCCAAGGGATTTGCCAGGGAGACTCAGAGGAAGTCAAACGTATGGAGGAGAGATAACTAGCCACATGGCAGAATGTAGATTAGTATAAATGGATTAATTTAGGTTTTAAGGGCTAGTTGGAAACAAGGCTAAGCTAAGACCAAGCTTTCATACTTCATAAGAAGTCTCCTTGTCATTGTTTGGGAGATGGAGGTCCAAAGAAAGTCCGACTACACAGCTGTGGGGGATATTGGGAGCTCAAGGCTTAAAAGCCAGCACTTGCCAGTTTCCTTGTGTACTGTGCTCCTTGAGATAATGTTCACATCATTAACTGTTAGATTAGTTCTTTCAATGCTGGGCAAGGGCTTCTCCTTGGTTGCCTTCTCCTTCAAAGAAAAATTCAGCCAAGACAAAGAGGGTGTTAAGAGGTTTATTCAGAAAAGGGAAAACACACTCTAAGGGGTGCAGATAGAGCTGGCCAGGAGGTGTGTGAGTTGGGTTCTGTGTTGTGGTTGTGTTGGATTTTCAAGGCTTTGGGGCCATTTCCTCTGGGTGTGGGTGATGTCACTGGCAAGAGAGCCCCCTCAGATGCTGCCCCCTCATTTTGTCTAGTTAAACTGTGCTGCCTGTGCTCCAGAGTCTTAGTAAAACATACCCTGAGGAGGGAAACAAACTGTTAACAATAGATATGATGATAAGATAATGATATGATTGTCGCCAGATGGGGCTGTTCCTGGGTCAGATTGGGGCCATGCCTTTCCTTACTGGACTGGTTCTGGGAGTGAAGTTCCCTACAGTTTTCCCTGTTACCCACCTGCTTCTCTGGAAGTGCCTAATGGAGGAAGGGAACCTGGGCAGAGACTGATGGATACTGGGCATGCGCTCTTAATTCTAGTTCCCCGTGACTGCTCAATACCAGTCGTATATGATGTTAGTTAAGTAAAATGTACCCACAGAGACCTAAAGAAGCTTGGCTCTTTTTTGATTTTTGTTCCCCCCCCCACACACACACACACAACAATAAGTTCAGGTGAAAGAAATCATGAATGCTGGCTCAAGATCTCTAAGAAATGATAGATTCTTCTGCCATGTACTTGACCTTTTCCATCAAGATCTGTGATGGCGGCATTGTTCTCTCATATTGGGGGCAAAGTGATAATATTAGGGAAGATTTATAAATAAAAGATGGAGCAGAGGTGGGTGGAATAAGTCTTTTCAGAAAAGTAAGATCTTGACCAGGAAACAGAGCGGACAGCTACTTCGGGAGCACATTCTCCACAGCAAGGGAAAGGCACAGAATGCTGGGACAGCTAACCAGTGTTGCTTTCTGACCAGAGCTAAGAATACGACCTCATTCCATGTTAGAAAGGTGAAGTCATAGAACACATTCTTGCAACACAGGGTCATCCAAGCAGATGTCAATATAACATGTAAAGAGAAGAAAGAGTCCTATCTATTGACAAAAACCACTTAGTTAACTATTTGTCCAAGAGAGAATCAACTCTCCAATCACAGACTCTGAAATTGCTATTGTTATAAGCCAAGTAGTGACTCACAGCCAAGCAGCCATGCTAGGCAGTGACAAACATCCCCCCAGCCTCCACATATCAGTCCATATCTACCATCCAGCCATGACCTTAGCTCTCGCGCCAGGATCTGCTCCACCAGCCCCTCTGAAGCAGTCTGAATGAGAAGCAACTCCTATAGGCTCATGTATTTGAACATTTGATCCCCTGTCCATGGTGCTGACTGAAGCTTTGGGAGGTGTAGCCTGTCATTGGGGGAGGGCTTTGAGCGTTCATAGCCTTCCTGCACTTCCTGCTGCTCTCTCCTTTCTGAGTGAACGAAAATGTAGCCAGCAAGTTTCCTGCTACTACCTTCATGCTCTGTCTTTCTGTCCTGTGAACGCCATCTCCCCATAATTACAAGCTAAGATAAACTCTCTCTTCCTCAAGTTGATTTTGGTCAGGGTGTCTTACCTAAGCAAGAGAAGAGTATTCAGTGCATCCTCCAACTCCTTTTGAAAACAAAGAGTCATTTCCTGCAAGTCCCTCCTCTGACCCAGTCAGGAAGGGAAACCTTGCTCTGTCCACACCTGCAAGGCCTTTATGCCGTTGCAATACTGCCAATGTGCATGCTCTCACTTGCCTCAAAGACCAACGGCTCTTTGGTTTCAGCAAATTCAAAGGTCAAGTATCCAGCAGCAAAACTAACCCACAGTGCCCAAATCAAAGAGATCCTGAGCACATGGCAGCAGGGCCGAATTTCAGAGCTAAGATTCCTCCACAGAGGGTCCCTGCAGGCTTTACAGCAGGCAGACATATGAGCCTGGAGAAACAAGATCGAAATGCAGCTCAGCCTGAGTTTTAGGCACCGATGCTGGGCCAGGACTTCAAGAGTCTGACATCAGCTCATTTATTTTTGCCATATCTAAGCACAGCATGATTTTGGCAAAAGAGTTTTCAGATAACAATTAACCCAGCCCTGTAAGTATAGCAAAGCTTAAGACTTGTTTCCATGGAACCTCTCTACAAAGTCCATACAGCTTCATCCATCAGATGGGTTCTTGCTGAGTTAGAAACAGTGCTCAAGATAAGGATCTAGGGAGAAAGACTGAGGTGCATAAGGCCTGGCCCTAAGACAACACAGAAGTCACTTAGGCGGCTGTAAAGTACACAGGACATCTCTCACAGGGACGAGTTTTATGGCCTAGAAGTAGTGCTCAAGGTATTAGGCTCTAGGATAAGTAAAACATAAATTTCAGGAGATGTGGGCAGAGCCTGGCTCATCAGACAGCAAAGAATCACCAAGCAGGCTGTAAACTACATCCATTCCCAGCATTCCAGGAGGAGGACAGGTTGAGCATTTCCTTCTTTGAATGATGCCTGTGTGTTTAACTTTCCTGGCTTCTCCTGTGCTTACCTGTGTGCATAGGACATTTTGAACTCTACATTCCTCACCCCCAATCAGAGCATCTTTCTGGAGATAGCAGCTTCCAGAGAGGGGTCAGGAATGCATTTTCTCTGTTCCTCAAGAGGTCTTAGAGTCCCCTCACATGACAGTTACAACTCTGACATTTTCTTCTACTTAGAAGGTGGGGGCTTTAGGGGAGAAGGGGATAAAGGGACCAAGTGACAGGACAGAAGTGCCACAGCAAGTGGGAATATCAGGTTCTAATGGAAACAATTGGGGGCAGTTTAAATTTCCCCAAGAAAAATGTATGAGGGACAGGAAAAGGAGTCATGGGCAAATCAGGGGGTTTTCTCAGTAGGAACCATTATCAAGTCTCTATAAACACAGTTCGCATTCCCGCTCCTTGTGAGCTGTAAGAAATCATTGTTTCTTCTGCTTCAGGACCTGATTCTTAGGATCTGAAAGCAGAGGGGAAGTTTCCGCGGCTGTCAACAGTAAGGACTTGGTTCTAGAAAGGTTTGAGTGTAGAGTTTCTTTCTGAGTCTGTAGTTTACAGTAGAGAAAAATGTTTATCGCTCTCTTGAAATGCAAACCAAATTTTCAGACGCAGGTCTACCTGCCAGGGACTTTCAAACCAGCAGGAGGGAGTTTATTCTCTCTGCCAATTAAAGAATTCTAAAGCAGAAAGGACGTGTTGTTGGAAATCTTGGGGGGTTCTAGCAGAGCCATTATATGATAGCTTGGAAATTTCCAGTCCCCCTTGGGGTTCTTGGTCTCATTAATAAAAGGATTTAAGGATGGACAGAAACAGAAGCTCAAGGACAAAGAACAGACTCCAGCCGAAGCTTGAAGGTACAGTTTATTAGAGCTTAAAAGGAAAACCTCAGGGCGGGCAAGCTGTAAATCTCCTGGGTACTTGGAAGGAAGGAGGGAAATGGAGAAGGAACAACAGTTACCGCTGCATGAGATGAGGGGTGTGGAGGTCAGCCTCCTGGCAGCAGGCAGCCATACTGGGGGAGGGGACATCGGACAGAGAGCTAGGAAACTCAAAGCATTGGTTGTGATGCTTAAAAGAATATGTAGACTCTAGCCAGCATCTGAAGTAAAATACAGAAGAAAAGAAATAGTGGTATCTTCCTGAGGAAAAGCGGGCAGATTCAGGGGAATCTCCAGGGGACTCACAGGGAGTGCACTAGGCTGTGGAAATTCTGGAAAGGAAAAGCATGTTCCCTTGAGGTGAACCCACCTTATAGGTCGGATCTCCTGCCCAGCCCCTGACCCACCCCACTAGTCTAAGGAAGGAGACTAAGGCCTGTCTCCACCTTGATGCAGATTCCATTCTTTGCACACTTACTTCTCTGTGTGTGGTGTAAAAGCAATAAACATAGTAACTGGACCCCTGAGAAGGCACCCACAGCCCTTCCTGGGATCGTTACATTTCTCCTTAAGACAGACCCAGGAAACAAAAGACCCTTCCCTGAGAACAAGATCGCAGAAAGGATGAAATGTGGAAAGAAGATCACTTGGGACCTGGTCCATCCAATAGACATTTCACATTTCCAGCTAGCTGGACCATCAGGTAGGCTGGTCACTTCATCCCAGGTACACATAAACTCTACAGAGTGATGGACACAGAAGAAAAACAGCCCCCCCCGCACATGTTACTAAACTAATCCCAGAAGACAGAAAAGAGGAGTCAAGAATCTGTTATCATGTTCCTACTTACTGCAAAGTGGGTGGTAATGATACCTGTAATGAATTCCCAAATCCAAAGAGCTAAGTTCATTTTTGTTTTATCTTATATTTTATCATTATCTCTTAGAAGCCTGCTTGTTTTGTAATGACATAGAAAGGGGGTGGATTTGAAAGGGAGAACAACATGCGGAGGAACTAGGAGGAGTAGTGGAGGGAAATTGTTAACTGAATATATGGGATGAAAAAGGAGTCTATCTTTAATTTTAAAAAGGGGGGAATTCTCGAGCTTAAAAAATAAAATACAAATAAAAACTAAACAAGCGTTGCCAGTTTATGGAAAATCAGTCTGCAGTTACCACAGATATAAAAATGAAGTACCCTAAGTTACATCAACACAGACACACTTACAAAACCACACACACATAGACACACACACACACACACACACAGAGAGAGAGAGAGAGAGAGAGAGGATTGTTTGAAGTGAAGAAGAAGATGAATGAGGAGTATATGGGACAGGAAGCATAGGACATGAGCAAAGTACAAATTTGTGTGTATGTTTGTGTATACCTGTGTCTATGTGCATGTATGTATATGTGTGTGTCTCTGTGTAGGTATGTTTGTGTGTGTATGTGTGTCTGTGTAGGAGTGTTTGTGTGTGTATGTGTGTGTGTGTGTGTGTGTGTAATATGTGTGTGTAGGTGCGTCTCTGTGTTTGTGTGTGTGTCTGTGTCTGTCTGCATGTCTGTATATGTGTGTGTGTGTGTGTGTGTGTATCTCTGTGTAGGAATGTTTGTGTGTGTGTGTGTAGTATATGTGTAGGTGTGTCTCTGTGTTTGTGTGTGTGTCTGTGTCTGTCGGCATGTCTGTCTGTGTGTGTGTGTGTGTATGTGTGTGTACACATGTGTATGTAATGGTTACTTTCCACAGCTTAGTTTAAGGAGGGACCCAGTCCATCACTGTGGGAAAACGTGGTGTCAGGAGCATGAAGTGACCACACACACGGCATTCCCAGTTAGGAACAGAGAGAAGAAGGAAGCTCGAATTATCCTATTTCTCACTTACCCAGTCCCAGCCCAAGACATCCAGCATGGCCTCCGCTCCTTTGTTGAGCCTTTCTGATCACTGCCTCTCAGATGCGCCCAGAGTCTGCCTTTTTAAGCTTTTGTTTTTTTCTCAATTCAATTAGTTGGCCATTGAAATGAACTATTACAGTAATACAAAAATGCCATAACAAAAAATAGAATTAATAAAATGTGGCATTTGGAGTTTGTGACACTCTTCTGTGCTCTTAGAGGGAGTAAACAGAGACTCGTTGTTTTTCTCCTGTAATGTTTAACTGTGCCTGCAGGGATAGGGCTGTCACTGGAGTGCAGCAGGGTTTATTACTAATAAAATGAGGCTGTTCTTATTTTTTTTAAAAATTGGGGTATGATTAACTCAGGAATATTTTTAATCATTGGACGGTCATCTGGGAGGTCAGTTAGTGACTCAGATGATTGACTGGGAAGGGACTTCCCTGGAGCTAATAATCATTGGAAAGTCAGAAGCTTGAAAAACTGTCTTTTTCCAGGCAAGTGCTGAAGGCTAGAACAAAATAATATAATCCCTATAAAATTCCAGAAGCCATTGGATTTATTCTGTTTTATTTTAGGATTGCATACCAGCTGATCTAACAGTCAGCCATCAAGACGGAATGAAAACCGTTGCAGGCACTGAATCCTGGGGAGAGGAGAAGATGATGGGAAGGCAGAGAGGAATGGAGAGGGGAGGAGTAGAAAGAAGAGGGATTCCATGTCTTCCTCAGCCAGGTGTTAGCAGACTCAGAATGACTGCAAAGGGAGCAGAGGACACAGACAATCAGAGAGCCAGGGGCCAGGACACAGCACAGGCCTGAGGAGAGCAAGAGAGAAAGGACAGCATTGTGATAGAAGCCTTCTCAGGAGGGATAGAAGGAAAGGAAGGAACAGGCAAAAATGGGAAAGAGGGAGGACCGGAAGAGAGAACCCTGTCTCCATGGCTGAATTATCTAGACTGAAAATGGAGACCTTCTCTGTTTATTTAACTGTTCCTTCTCCCCAGGAAGACAAGGCAGGAGACTGATAAACAATGTCATTGTTTACTTTAGGAAACTCCTGGAAACCAATTTGTCTGTGGAAATCATTTTTCATTTTGACAAATAGCTCTTCAATTAAAAGGAAGAAAGCGGTGGGCCACTCATTCATCAAACAGTGCTAGACTGGCCCAGTCTTACGTTGTCCCTGCTTCTGAGAGAGTAATTTCTCTAGCCCTGTAAATTTACATTACGCCACTAGAGGCGAAATTTTAATGTCTTGTACCTATCCCTGTGACTGTCAACTTGACTGGATTAAGAAATGCCAAGAGGATTAGTGGAGCTGGTCTCTGCCTTTCCAGGATGGAGTCTCTAGAAGCAGCTGGGTCAGAGGTCTCGGATGTACTCAGTAAATCAATCTCTTGGATTCATGAAAGGGTGGCATTGCGGGAGGTGATGAGAGCTCAGAGATGTCGCTGGGGACGAGGCTTTGGTGGCTGCTTCCTCTCTGTATCTCCCACCCCTACTTCCTGGCTGCCATGGGAAGTACTCTGCTTCCCCGTGACCTCTTGGGTATGACTGACACTGGAGAAAACATCAGAAGAATAATTCCTTCATGAAGTGTCACAGTATCATAGGATAATTTAACCATCCTTTTAAGTTTTTTCCTCTGAGATACTTATGATTATCTCTCCCTAGAAGATTGTGTGTGTGTATGTGCATGTGTATGCGTGTGTGTGTGTGTGTGTGTAACTTTTTCCACACACATGGAAAATAAGAGAGAAGTATTCACTCATGAGTAAAAGTGCAACAAATAAAAGTGTAGTCTTGATGCCTTAATTGGGTTAGATGTAAATGCTAGAACATTCTATTGTAAAGACGGACTTGGGGTTCTATTGGAAGCTGTTAAGTAGGTGCTGGAAAGGGTGGAGGAATAAGTGAGGGTGACAGGCAGTTATATGTGAGCAGGCTGTGTGCCCCAGTGGGCGGCTGTGCTGACAAGAGGCAAGAGTTGAAAATGGTGACAATCAATGGGCTGACACTTGTGGAGGAGTGAACCAGACGCCCAGCTGAAACCGGACACGTGACAAAGGGGGAGAGGGAGCCGGTGACAGAGTATGAGAGGGGTGACCTCTCCTCATCCTCCCTCTGTCCCTGTCCCTTTCTCCTCCTTCTCTCCCTCATGCCATCTTCTTCCCCCACTTCCCAAAGACAGTTGGAAACATATTTCCCAAACACTAACAATGATCGTTTCTGAAGACAATTTAACCAATTTAACATTTTATCTCTTCTCTTTTCACCGATTACATTTCTATAAGAAGCACACACATGTTAAAAAGAACTTCTTTGTGTGTTAGAGAGGAATAAAAGTTTACCTCAGACTTCAACAGTAAGAAGAAAGCAACCCACTGCATATAAAGTAAATCATATAGGTCATTGTCTACAGTGCGGCTCTGTACCAAGCTCCTGAACAGGCTGTAGTGAAGGCTGAGTGACTTAGTAAACAGCCACTTCATTACCTGTGAGAGCCATCTGTGATGAGATGCTTCGGCTTGCATCTGTGGTCGTAGCATGGCTCCCTCATGCCCATGGCACTGATATTTTAACACAATAGAGTTCATTCGAGTGTCAACTTTTCTAGCAGCATCTATAAGATTGTGAGACACTCACAGAGTTTGGTCATTAGAATCCCAACAGAAGAGTGGCGAGCCATCATTCCATAGATGCTTCCAGGCCCACGTCCCCGTTTCCCTTTTTAAGGTCTAGACAGTGATTTCAGACATCCCACAGTCGAGATCGAACTTCCGACTTCTTCAGCTCTGATGCTGCCTTTACGAGACACCAGAGCCTCCTTAGAAGAAATAAATTAGAGGCCTTCAGGTCCTGCAGCCACAGGCAAGGCTTCTTCGGGTGAAACAGCTTGTAATTCCCACCTGATGCCGAACATGACCAATGAAACATTTCAGAGATTGATTTGCTGTGGCACCCAGGGAAATTCTCCCTCTTGACAGACCATCCTTACCAGATGCCGGCAGAGCGTGATGGATGATCTGCCTTGTCTGAGACTCACTGTGGGTGACATCATGAAGAACACGGGCTTCCACTGGGCACAAAGCAAAGATGAGCAGGGAAAGCCTGGCTTGAGGATGTTCCAGATGGTCTCTCTGGTTACTGTCACTCAAATGACAACATTTCTCAGCTTTCCAGCCCAGGCTCAGGCACAGAGCTCTGAGGTGGAGTCACAAGGGCTCACTAGCTCCATCTCTTCTCTTAGTATCACTTCCTAAAGTGAAGCAATTCGCTGAATGCTGCTGAATGCTGAAGTGGGTGCACAGCCTAACCGTTTGTCCCCGGACCACTCCACTGCCCCAGGACATGAGAATTCTATTTACACAAAATTCTCACCAGGAAAGCATATCAAATTATAAGAAGCCTAGCATATCTTTACTGAAGCACGACTAGATAAACCCTCAAAGCACTTCGTTCAGGAAACTCAGGCTTGCAACATTCCGACACAGCAATCGTCTTTAGCACGCTGTTCTGTGCATGTGTATTTTGCGCTGCCTTTGCAGTTACCTGGTGATGTTTGCAAAGAGTGCGATTTTGAAGAACACGCACTTTGTTAGCAGAATAGTTGGATTTGCTTCTGCTGGGAGTTCTGAGTGTTGGCAGGACGTGAAACCTTTCATTTTCTGAAGTCTCTGCTGAACATAAGCAAAAGAACACACACACAAATATGTGCCGAACCCCCAATGTCAGCAACTGATGCTGGTGACATCCTCATTCCAACTCAGACACAAGCTTGGTTTTCCTGGCATCTTCTACCACTGCCATCTCCATGCCCACCTCTGCCCTCTGCATGCCTTTCCTCCAGAGGATGTCTTCAGGCTACTGCTGGTGGACATGAGGGAAAGGACAGGTAGCATTGCTGGCAGAGGTAGTTGCTGTACCTGGTTCTCAAAGGGAAGCTAGAAAGCCCCATCCTTGGGAACATCATCAAACACGGGCCCACTGTTTCCCCTTCTGACTCTGAAAGGCTGTTGTCATGTGTAACTCTCAGGAGGCGGTGCCAGCCGCATGCCAGTGACTCAGGAAAAGTGTTTGCCTGAAGAGGCTAAACCTTGGCATTCCCCTCGGGATGCAGTGATTCACAGGGATGCCCCAGCTCAAGCCCAGAGAACTCGCTAAACTCTTTGCGTTTAATTTCTCGATCCAGGAAGGGGCCATGTGACTGATTTTTAAAAGAAAACAACTGTCATCAAATGCTTTGTCTTCTTTATGAGTTGGGGCTGTTTTTCATTTGTCTCTGTGCTGGACTGGACTGGGGGAGCTGTTAAAGACATTGCAAGGGGGGCTGGAGAGATGGCTCAGAGGTTACAGAGGTCCTGAGTTCAATTCCCAGCAACCACAAGGTGACTCACAGCCATCAATAATGTGTTCTCGGGTGCCCTCTTCTGACCTGCAGTGCAGGCAGGCATACATGCAGGCAGAATACTGTATACATAATAAATAAATAAATCTTTGAGAGAGAGAGAGAGAGATTGGCAGGAAAAACGAGGCTCTATCAATTCTGGGCCAGACTTCTCAAAGTATTAGCAATATCTGCTTTGCCTTCTGAGCCCTGTGCCAGAGACCATGCGGAGAAACAATTCCAGCCACCCCACTGAGGCAGCAGCATTGTGATGGTGCCATTGTGTACCACTCCAGGAGGATGCCAGACAGGCTACCGGGGAAACACACTAAGTGAGTCACTCCGCGTGATTCAGAAACAGATTCCTGCAGAGCCCTGCCTGAGTTTCTCACTCTCAAGATTCTGACGTTCATAAAATGGTGTTGTCTGGTGTCAGTGTGTTTGGGCACAGCTTGCTTCAGAGCAACAGTTAAGTGGACGCTCCTGGGTGACAGACAAGGACAGATGACTCGCTCCATCACCAGATGTTCGGGCACCACATTCTCTACCTCCCCTTGGCCTGCCTGTGAGTCCCACCAAGAGAGCCTGAGAAAGAGTGGGCATGCCGGGCGTGGAGGGCACAGGCTGAAGACACTCATCACAGCCTGCTGTGCTGACGTGAGCTGTCATCCCAGCCTAGTCTCTGACTGTGAGGCTCTGTAAATCTGCTCTGAACCTAACCGTACCCGAGCTTAATTGAGATGTTAACACAAGTGGACAACAGTGTAGAGAAGTATATTCTCTTGTTGAACCTTGTCTCCCTTAAAAAGACAAATAAATAAATAAACTCCAGTCAACTAAAGCCATCCAAATCAAACTCCTGTCAGCTGGCCTATCACAGAGCAACCATCTATTAAAATAAAGTGCTAAGGCTCAGTTATGGGCTGTTGGTGTCTGTGAAGTTTTAGTTTTAATGGGCCAAATATACATACACACACACACACACACACACACACACACACACACACACACACACCGTTTTCCAGCACAGTGGTCCAGCCCACACCAGCCAGTGAATACTGCAGAGAGAAGACTGCTGACCAGCTCTTTCTGGAGAAAACCTTCTCAAGGGCACTGTCGACATGTTGTTTACATTTGCAGCGGCTGGAAGAGCTCTATTCTAAAAACATTAAGGAGCTATGTGGTTTGACTCAGCTCTGATCAATAGAAGGAAGAAGTGGAGGAAGCCACCCACAGGCATTGCGGCAGCTCCTGCGATGTTCCAGCTGCCCAGGTTAAAGGTAGGGAGCAGCAGAGACTAGCAAGAGGTTAGTTGAGCATTTAAAAGGAAATCTAAGTTTAGGTGACTTGACATAGCTCCCAGATATTCCTGAGATTCTAACCAGAAAACAAGAAGCAAGCACACACACACACACACACACACACACACACACACACACACACAAATCCCTGGCTTCTGGCTGACTTTCAGACCACGGAAGCTGGAAGCCTTGCCTTCTTCTCAAAGAGGAAAAGCACAAAACCAAGGCATTAAAGAAAATCCAACCAAACACCAGGTGCTCACAAATGGACCCCAGGTGTGACTGCTAAGAAGCAGGCCCTAAGAACAAAGGCATCAGCATAGGGAGACAGGGCAGCTGCAGAATTCTTCCTGGAGAGTAGCTGAACTAGCAATGCAGAAAACAATAGCAACGATGGCCAATGACCCCCAAGAAACCTTGAGGGAGAGGAGAACCGAACACAAGCATGGCAACAGGGTCTCTGAACTCAACATTCTCCGATCATGAAAGTGCTAAGGGATGGAGAAGGTGTGGTGCACACTGGGAAGTAGGTGTCAGAGGGGCTCATCAGCAGATTCCAACCGGCCAAGAATTAATCAAGTTAAAATATAGGTCAGCAGGTATGTTCTAGTGAGAACAAAAACACAACAGGATGAGAAAGAACAGAAAACAAAAGGAGCAAAGCTTCAGGGACCACGTGCACACGAAAGTCCCAGAAACATAATAGGAGGGAGGGGGTGAGTTAATGTTTAGAAAGTCAGGGATAAACATTCTCACGTTTGATTATTATTTTTTTTTCAAGACAGGGTTTCTCTGTAACTCAAGGTTGATTTTTAAATGATAACCAAAATCTTTAAACAGCTCAATAAACTACAAGGAATAAAAGCAGAGCCTTCCCTCCATACTTACAGTTCATAGAATCAAAGCCAAGGAGAAAATCAGAAAGAGAAAGAGTAGGTCTAGCAGAGTCTTTGCCTGACTTTTGACATCACAGGAATGGAGAAGACCAGGAGAGAGCAGAGCGGTGCTCCAAGTGCTGAGGGAAGACTGCAGAAAGCCTCCCACAGCCAGTCCTGGTCCCTCTGACTGAGGCAATAGTTAAGCAACTCTGAGAAACATAAAAATTAAGAATTCATAATTAGCAGACTTTCACTACAAGACACACTGAATGGAGTAATTTGTGCTAAAAGACGGAGATAAAGTGTTGGTTTTAATTCAAACAGATGCAAAAGGCACCAGTGAAATTAGTGACATAGGAGTCGTTAAGACAGCATAAACACATTCAAGCTTGCGTCGCTGTTTGTCTTGCTTTCCAAAGAGAATGCATAGGATAATCACAAGAAGTTCGCAGTTAATATCTGGCCTGCAGGATGTCAATCGTTCACAGAGGAAGAAGAGAGGTGAAGCCCACTGGATCAGAGCTTTGGGTGCTCTGCCAATTGAGCCAGTCTTTACCCTAGCTGGATTGCCCGAAGGAATGTGCTAAGCCCATAAGTAATCACTAAGAAAAGAGTTGAAAATACAGAAAATAAAGGAATCTAAAAGGTTCACCAGACAACACCAATTCAACACAGAGGAATAGAGAGTTAAGAGACAGGAGCACGAAGATATGGCATACAAAAACATCTAAAGCAAAGAGCAGACATAACTCCTACCTGGCCAAGAACTTTATTAAGTAAAAATGTGTACATCAATCAAGGGTTTGTGATTGACAAAGCAGATTTTTTTAAGTTATAGAAAATCCACAGAAGGTGGATGTTGATTAAAAAATAAAAAAAATAAAATTAGTAGCAGCACTAATATAAGACAAAATAGACTTTAAGGAAAGAAGAATACTATTAGGAGCAAAGAAGGGTATTTTATATTTAGAAGAGATGACGGTGTTAAATGTACATGGTAAACACAGAACATTAAAATACATGCAGGAGACAGCAGAACTGAAGAAAAATAACAGGCAACTGAGAACAGAGTTGAATACCTTCACCTGCTAGAAAAACTAGAAAGGAAATGGACCACAGCCCTGTAACCGTGGACACCAGCAGAATTCAGCAAACTCTCCTCAAGGCACAGGGGACACCCAGAGTATCCTCTATGAGAGGCCGGGGCATAGCGTTAAATGAGTTTAAAAGGATAGAATCGTATAAAATGTGTTTTCCAGTAACCGTGGAATTAAAATGTTCAATCAACACAAGAAACATTTGGAAAGTTACAGTGATTTGAAGTGAAGCCACACTCAGAAATAACTACGTGATTAAAAGAGAGAACAGTAGAAAAAAGCATAAAATACTCTGAAAGCGACGGCACGGAGAAGACAACATGTGACTCCCTAGCGACAATGGGAGCCGTGTTTACAGAAAGCTTTCGGACTGTGGGGGCCTGTGTGTGAAAGGGGATTTTAAGTAAATAATGAACGTCTCCACCTCGAAAACGCAAAATGAAGAGCAAAGCAAACTGAGAGCAAGTAGAAAGGAAGGAATAGGAGCTTTGTGGGCTTAACAGAGAACAGAATGGAAGGAATGGGGCCCCACGTTTATGCTTTTAAAGATCAGTATGGTTGGCAGCATCTAGCTGGCCTCACCAAGAAAAGGACAAATTACTACAGCTAAGGACAAAAGAGGAACATCCCTACAGACACAGAATTAAAGAATATCTAGGTGTGTGTCTGTCTGTCTGCCTCTTTCTTTCTCTCTGTCTGTCTGTCTGTCTCTTTCTCTCTCTCTCTCTCTCTCTCTCTCTCTCTCTCTCTCTCTCTCTCTGTGTGTGTGTGTGTGTGTGTGTGTGTGTGTGTGTGTGTGGCAGGTGTTTCCGGAAACCACAAGAGGGTGTCAGACGCCAGAAGCTTGACTTAGGCAGTTTGGGATTGTTGTAAGCTGCCTGCTACACCTTACACAGACCCTTATATACAGATGAATTAATAAATTAGAACGCCAGTGATTGTAGAGATGTTGGAATTATATAGGTCCAGAGTCTAATCACAATTTATTTGGCGCTGTTTTTAGCTCCCACAATAGCCATCTCAAACCAAATTCTATGTCTTACCTTCTAACATCCTCGTGACTACCAGATAGAAGCGTGTGAGAACTACTAGATTCTAGCAACCAGAAAGCTGAGAGCGGCCGGCAGCTCCGGAGGCTCACACAGAGATTCCCCTGTTTCTCTGTAGTCTGCTTACCTGATGTTTCTGCTGAGATATTTGAAAAGTGCCTTGATCTGTGTCTTTCTTCTGCTCCTATAAAAACCCCATGAAGCAGCGAACCACAAAGGATATGGAATTTGAGCAAACTAATTCTGTCTTCCTGGGCCTGGTCGTTCATGTTTAGATCCAGAATTAACTAGCTTTTATCCACTTTTATGTAGGAGTTGTGTTGACACTATGAATATTCATCTTTCACTAAATTAGATGATTTAAGGGAAAAGGGACAAATCTTAAAAAGGAGCAAACATTGCTCAAGAAAAACTGAACACACATGTTGTGAAGTCTCAGGTTAGGGGCTCATGTGAGACATTGGGGAGAATTGTTCTGGGGACCAAGAGAGTTATTAATGCCACAGATAGACAATGGCATAATTGGGAGCGGGTTCTGAACAGGGTTCAGGCCCACAGAGAGCTCTTATCCGTGTAGTTAGAGTAGGCCATAGCACACGCCTGTAGTCTGGTTGTCTCCGGTTCCTGGGTAGCCTGGGAAAACAGGTTCTTTGTGGCTACAGGATCACAGAGATGACATGTCTTTTGTGTTCAAGAGAACAGAAATTAGAGGAGAAGGCATGGCTGTCTGCACTTGACTGTCTAACAGAATGCCAGTCTCCTGCCTTTGGACTAAGACTCAGACTAGAACTTTCTCCATCAGTATTACTGACTTTCAAGTTTTTGAACTTAGAGCAGAACAGATGGATTTGCTTTCCTGGTCTCTAGGATGCTGAGTCTGCAGAGGTGGGGCCTGTCCTCTGTAGAACTGTGAGAGCCTGTTCCGTGTCATAAGTATGTAGTACATTGCTTCTGCTTCTGGGGGAGCCCACACTAACACATTGATCAACAAACTCAATACAATCCGGATTCTAGCAACAACCCATCTTATTCATTTTTTTTGTTTTGTTTTGTTTTGTCGAGACAGGGTTTCTCTGTGGTTTTGGAGTCTGTCCTGGAACTAGCTCTTGTACACCAGGCTGGTCTCAAACTCACAGAGATCAGCCTCCCTCTGCCTCCCGAGTGCTGGGATTAAAGGCATGCACCATGGAAATTTAGGATGTCCAGAATAGTCAAAGTAATGTAAAAAAGAGGTGTTTCCAATTCTCCCACTCTTTGAATCTCACAATGATATTGCAAATCAGTGGACTAGGATGGAGAATAGAAAAGAACAACAAACTTCAAGGATTGAGGATGTATGCGGTGGTAACACCCTTACCTAATATGCTCTAGGATTGCTTCCCCAGCATAGCCAAAGGAGTTAGATTCCAAGCAGAAAACAAGCAAATGAATAGAAAAAAATACCTTTTTTTATTTTTGGTCGGTTGATTTTGACAAAGTTTTTATGACAATTTAGTGGATGTGGAATATTCTTTTCTCGTGGTCAGAGACAGCTGTGTGTCTATATGCAAAAGAACAAAGTCAGACTTCTGTCTTACACTGCACTAAAATACTAACTCAGGATGAATCATGCAAGTGCTAAGCTATAAAAGTCCTAGAAAAAGATGCAGGCAGAGAAGAATGTGTGACTTTAGGTAGACAAGGAGCTTTAACTACAACTCCAAAGAACAACTGACCAAAAATGATCAGCAGATTTCACTTCAGAAAGTAACATAATCTATATGTAAAAGAATGCTGTTAATGTGTTAGGGGAGAGTCTGGCTTTTGGGTGTGCAACTGCAGCCATAACACTCAGGAGGCTGAGGCAGGGGAATCAAGAGTTTGATGTGTGGGGAGAATAAGAAAACAAAACAGAAAATAACCCCCCAAAGAATGAGAAATAGAATATATCACCAAAGCTCAATAGGTCTAAAAATCCAGAATTAAAGAGAATCTTAAAGGTCAACCAAAATAAACTAACTAAAATTGGACAAAGGTGCTGTGGGAGCTTCTTCAGCTCCTTCAGCCAACAGCCTTGAAGATGAAGGAGCTCCCACAGCACAAGAGATTTGCATACCCAGTAGCCTAGAGGATGTGGGCCAACCTTCAATAAACTCTTGAAAAGATGCTAGGCTCTGCCAAGTCATCAAGAAAATGCAAACAAAACCCACAAGAGCCTCCACTCCAACACTCACTAGAATGAAGAAAGTAGTAAGATGTATCGAGTTGCTTACCTGCATGGTTTTATCTTATATGCTGCTGAATAAGGATGAAGGTAGCTAATCTAGGTAGGGGATCGTGGTAGGGAACAGCCTCAAGCTGCAGCCATGCTGGAGGAGGACATTTTGGTTGCTACTTTCTGCACGCAGTGTCTACATCCACACTTTGACCAGGGGAAAGACTTGACATTATAATGGTAAAAATAAAATGGTGCCGCAGTTCCCCAAGAGGTGGCAGCAGGCAGCAGGCCACTGCAAGTGATTTAGGACAGTGGTGGGTGGGACCCTATGGCGGGCCATGAGGTGAAGCTGAGGCCTCTGAGGCAGGTGAAAGGCTGGTCCCAGGAGGACCATAGTAGACGAGAGACAGAGACGGATAGGCACACCATGCAGAGAAAGTGGGTATTTATTTAGTGGGTTATAGAAGGGAAGAGGAAAAGGGAGAAGGAGAGAAGGGGGAAGAGCAGAGAGAGGTAGAGAGAGAGAGAGAGAGAGAGAGAGAGAGAGAGAGAGAGAGAAAGAGAGAGAAAGGGAAGGGAGAACAAAAGTTACCTCTCCAGGAGAGTGAGAAAAAGAGAAGGAGCTCAGGATGGAAGCAGAAGGAAGATCCATTTGTCTTGGCAGTTGGGGGAGGGAATGGGCAGGGCTTGTCTCTTAAAGGGACAGAACAGACCATTACAGACATTCCTTTGACTTTGATCTGGGGCAGGCCTTGCCATTTTCATGGGTCTGAGGCACTAAAACCTTTGGCATGGCCTTACTCATGTCAGCAATAGACATTCACTCAGGACTTCATTTGCTCCCCACACCAAGTGCTGTTAAACACTGAGTTACCATTCAATGGAAGCTACTTCAATGTCCATTGACTGAGAAGTGGACAAAGGAAAGGAAGCCTATCCTCATAAAAGAAAGTTATCTAGAAATAGAGTGATCCAAGGGATAATACACATGCCTACAGGAACATAATTAAACCCCACACGTGTGTTTCCCTTTATCACATCTGGAAAGACCCAGACAAGAGAAACATCAGTCAAGAAAGTCCACTTGTTGTTTAAATCGTGGGCGATGCAGGGTGGAAGATGGGCATGCTTGCCCTGTCAGAAAAGCTTTAGACTCTGATTATAGAGATGACTGTGCAGCTCAGAATGTACCCTACACCAGCTGTGCTGGAAATGGTGACGCCAAAGCATGTGTGGATCTCAGTAGAAGCCTCTGGTGGTTTTATTGATGTTATTTAAAAGATTAGCAAGTTACATCTGGCTTTTTCCTTGACAAAACAGTTTTAACTGCGGGGTATATAACACACACCTGTATATTCAGTTATCAAGTTTAGTGGGCTTTTCTTCAAGCTTTAAAAACACATAATAAATACTGAGAAACTGTTATTTCCCCTTCAGTCTGGTGACACATAGCGCATCCAGCCCTAATGGTTTCCATTTTTCTCCATGATACAAGACACGCCAATGTCAAAGTCCTCTACATGCATTCCCGTGTCTTCCTGCTCCTGCACAACCTTCCAGCGGCCTTTCAACCTGTTCTGACTTTATTGTCTAGGCACACTGAAGTTCCAGACTTGTCACCTTCAACAGGACCCTTTCAGCAGCAGCACTATCAGTGGGGATTAGAAAATCAGGAGTTAATTGTCTTTACTTGCCTGAGTTCTATGTTCTAATACATAGTCTGAAGTTTTCAAGATTCCTTCCTTGGTGTATTTCACAGCACTGTTTCTGTAGCTTTAACGTAATTTTAAACATTTACTGCTCAGCATAAACCACAGTTAAAATCATCGTTAGTGCTATTCTATGTAAACAGTAGTTTGAAAGCACAGATGCCCTCTGTATCATAGAATACAAATGTGTCCTGTCAATCAGTGTAGTGAACATGGGTGGTGCTGAAACTCCTTCCCATGGGGAGATAGTGAGCAATGCCTGCCCTTTCTCCTAAGGTCCCAACGACAAACTGAGGCACCATCCCACCAGAGTTCACCCCGGGGAGCCAATGAATTGATTGGCTTATAGAGGAAAGGTAAGGGGTGAGCACTCTTCCTTCAACCAGCCATGCTACGCATGGAAACATGGCTGAAGGCTTCCCACAGCTGCATAGATGGAACCTCACTCTGGTCATCTCTGATTGTGTGTGTGTGTGTGTGTGTGTGTGTGTGTGTGTGTGTGTGTATGCATGTGTGTGCTCCAGTCCCTCCCCCAGGGGCTTGTGCACAGTTGCTGTCTAAGTTTGAGTTTCTATCACTGTGAAGAGACACTGTGACCATGACAACTCTAATAAAAAAGAAACCACTTAATTGGGGTGGCTTACAGTTTCAGAGGTTCAGTCCATTAACCTCATGCAGGCAGACAACATGCTAGAGAGGAGCTGGGAGTTCTACATCTTGATCCGCGAGCAGCAGAAGGAGACTGTGTGCTACACTGGGCGTAGCTTGAGTATATAAGACCTCAAAGCCCACCTCACAGTGGCACACTTCTTCCAACAGGGCCATACCTACTCTAACAAGGCCACCCATCCTGATAGTGTCCCTCCCTGTGTGCCAAGCATTCAAACACATGAGTCTATGGGGGCCATTCCTATTCAAACCATGACAGTTGCCAAATGGTAGAGAGCAGTTGGATATTCAAGTGAGAATCTCATGCTCTCCTCTGCCCCTATATCTAGGCATCTGCTTTTACTTTTGGCTCCTCTTTACCAGTACAGGTCTGGCTGGAACGATCTTTTACAAGAGGGCACAGCTGGAAGCCCCATATAGAAGTTGCTTGGCTCAGACGACAGTCACTCATGACACTCTCCATCCTTCCTCTCGCTCTCCATCTGTTTCATCCTCATCTTCCAAAAGAGTCCCTGAGCCATGGGGGCATGACGTGGATGTCTGCTACTTCTCCTGCTCCGTCGAGGGCATCCTCATGTCTTTCTCTTCCTCCTCCCATCTACAGACTGTGGCAGTTGGTGAGTCTTGCGCTTATGTCTCCTCCCATAGACAGACTTCAGTAAAACCCATGATTATAAACACACACGGGGAAAGCACTTTGGCTGATACATCACCCAGCCAATCCATTGCAGTTGCTTCTCACTGGAGTCCATGGCTCTCGTGGTTACAGGTTTTCCTCTGAGCTCCCAGTTAGAGATGTGAATTTCTCCCCTGTGAACTAATCCTGAAGTCCCATTAGAAAGTTAGTTCTGGTTTCAGCCACTAGGTGGCGTATCTTTTCCGACCCTCCCATCCTGAAGCATGCAGGATCCACAGCTGAGTAGGGTGTTGGGGCTTAACTCTCCACAGTATTCTTAATATCAGCTTCTGCTGGCTCCCAGGGAGAGGATGCCTCAGGTCCAGTTCTAGCTTGGTTTCTCCAACTCCAGTAGCCGCTGCATACAACCTCTTCAGCAATAGGATCTCCCATTCATATCGAATGTAACCAATAACAGGGAAAATAGCTTCTATTGTTTTGCAGGCTCTACACTTCTAAAGATATAACCAATAGTAGCACTGGGATTCCCAATTAGCCCCCATATGGCTTCTAGGGACCTCTAGTTTTACCTTTGGGATGCTCTTTAATATTTTTGTCGCAGGCTGTTGCACACTTGTCGCAAATCATTTTGGTATGTATCAGTTTTACCCAACCATAAAGCTCCCAGGAAATTCCACAGCAACACCCGGCCTTTGCTCTCCCTGTGAACTAATTCCCCAGGCTTGTTTCTTCACATGCATTTGAATGGCTCTTTACTGGGTCTCCAAATCTGAGAAATCCTCAAAGCTTAGCATTGTCCTACCTGTAGTAAAAGGGAAAAAAAGAATTTTTATACAGAGAATGTGCAGAAAGGTGAAGCAGAGGCCAAAGCCACCTTCCCATAGTCAAGAGACAAACTTCATGAAGCACTTTAAAATGCAAAACACCCAATTAAAATACCCAGATCTTATGATTTTGCAAAAGTTTTAGCTAAAACATTGGCAAGGAAATTCAAAAAGCATCTCCTCCATCTAAGGCAAATAAAATGTATCACGAATGAAGTTCCGGTGAATAAGATAATGTCGCTTGATCCGTCCTGCTTTTTGGGGAACCCCAATCCTCTTTCCCACTAAATGATGCTGATGTGCATCAGCACATCCTTGTCTTTGCCTGTTAACCTGGGCCTCTAGGTACCAAGCATCTAGCTGGAGTGAGTGTCACTGCCTGAGGATCTTACTGTGTTCACTTCCTCCACTAATTAAAACATTGAAAGGTGGGAAACCTCAAACACAGTAGACAGCAACAGGTAATCTCATTATAGAGGAAGAACTGCACGGGAGTGTGTGCAGACAGACACGGGGGAGCCCAGAGAGAAGGCTCCCCACATGGTACAGAACAGACTCAGGAGCCAAAATGGATATTTTGCCCTTAAAACATGGGATTTTTAAGTGGTTTTTGTGGCCTGGGATGTGCCCTCTTCCCCTAATTTTAGATTGACCAACTTAGAATAAGAAAGAGAAGCTAATGGACCTACAGTTCTGTGTCTGATACACATATCTAGGACCAACCTGACTAGTCTGAACAGGTCAGCAGGAAGTGGGGCCTTCCTGGCAGGAGGAAAAGCCCATTAGGCCTTTGTCTCTGATTGGGAGGGTAAGGGAAAGGCCGGAAGTTTGCCCTCTTTGTTATCTGTCTGTGGTCTCCCTGTCTGTTGACTGCCTGTCCAGCATCTGTCCAGCTCCTAGACACCCATGAGAATATCATACTGATTTTGATCTGCGTTTCCCTGGTGACACCAACATTCTGTCTCATGCTGGGCTCTGTCTCCAAACAGTGATTGATGGCCTCTTTGCTGTGTAGCTTTTAATATTGAGGCAAAACTGTATTTTCTGCCTTTGCTTTTATTTTCTTAGTTACATGTCTTGAATATTTTGGGGTTTTGTTTGTTTGTCTTGGGTTTTTTGTTTTTGTTTGTTTGGGTTTTTTTTTTTGGCCTTGATCTCAGAGATCTGCCTGCCTCTGCCTCCCAAGTGCTGGGATTAAGGGTGTGCGCCACTGCCACCCAGCTCTTGAATGTATTCTTTAATCAAGTTTGAGTTGAAATTTTGCTCTCTGTTACCCACCTTCAGCCCAGCACTTGAGTTGATTTTTATTTCTCTAACTTTATTTATACTCAACGAAGAAAGAATACCAAAATGACAAGACAGACGGACGGCAAAGCCGTCTGCACAGACCTCCTCTGTCTGGCTTGTTACCTGTTGCTGCTGGTGGGGTTTGAGGAAACTGAGTTTCGTGACAGGGCAATGACTGCCTGGATTCAAGGGAATCCTGGTGGGCACCATGGAAACCAAGTGGTTTTTTTTTTTTTTTTGGAAAGATGCCTGTGAGGCCAAGTGCTCCTCCATGGCTGTGGACAGATGCCGAGTGACCGTTGTACACTGGATTATTTCCAAAGCAGCAAGCACAGATTCTGATTTAATTTAAATGTTGACAAACCTGTATTTCTCTGCCGATACTCCAGGTGGTTATTTTTGTTTCTCCTTTCTACCTGCCCTCCCTAAGTTAATTTGACATAAATGGTTTCTCACAGAGAGACAACACGTGGTAGAATTGCATCAAGGTAAGCGGCAGACAAATGGCAGACCTAATCGGAGGGGCTTGCTTTCTTTCCCTGAAACTGTAGTCCGTTTGACAAAACCAAGATGATGTGTCCGTTCTGAAGACTTAAGTAGGGCAATTTTCGGAGGGAACTGGCTTCCTAATGCTAATTAATAATGGGCAGGGGAGGGGCACTGCAAGCAAAGCGTCTCATGAGAAGATTGGGAGACAAATTGAATGATTCATGCTAAGCCTGTTATTTTCCATTACTTTCAAGACAAGAAGATGAGATTTAGATTAAGGACATCTTTAAAAAAAATAACCAAAGGGATCTGGTGAGATGGCTCCGAGGGTAAAGGCTCCATCTGCCAAGCCCGACAACCCGAATGCTATCCTTGGGACCCACGTGGTGAAAGGAGAGAGCCAGGCCTGGGACGCTGTCCTCTGACAGTCACAATGCCCCATGTCTCCCAGCCCCACAGCCCTGCCAAGTAAATGAATGCAATTGTAATAGCTAAATGTATCAAGGCACCAATGTATTTCTGAAGTAACTGTGTAACCTTAAATATCTTGCCAACCTTTTCATTTTACAGGTGCTTTACACACACACACACACACACACACACACACACACACACACACACCACAACTGGAGATAGGATGTTATGCCCCATGTCTTTTTCAAAATCTTGGTTACAAAGGTCAATTAGGAGGCTGGCTGTGTGAATAAGGAGCAGAGCATGTGTGAGAGTCAATGGTTGTCCAGTTAACAGGATCTGGAATCACCCACGAGACAAACCTCTAACTAGGAAAGATGATATATGTCAGCCTCTGTTACTTTGAGAAGAGTCCTACTGATCACATTAATGGGGCGGGAAGACCCACCTTGACTGCCGACAGGTAGTACCATTCCATGGACTCGGGACTTCAACTATGTATAAAAATGAAATCTAGCCGAATACCAGCATCTGTGGCCCTCTACCTCCCCACTGGAGGTGCAGAGTAACCAGCTAGCATTCTTGAGAACCTACCAACTCTCTTGCCTGGATGGACTAGATCATTGAACTATGAACCAAACCTTGAGCTGCTTTGGTTAGGATATTTTGTCAAAATAACAGCAAAAAGAATGATATAAGATGCTTAGCATGCACAAGACCGAGGGTTTGGCTTCCATCACGAGAGAACAAAACACAACATAAACCAAACAGTTGGCATGCCTTGAGTTTGACTCATGGTTTTAGGAACTGAAGAGTTTTAAAGGATTGAAGATGTTTATGTAACATGTTCAAAATATACCTGATTGTGGAGTAGCTTAAAATAAAAAAGATCACCTTTCATTCATAAGCAAGTTTCAAGGAGGCCGTTCAGTCACCTGTGCCTTCAAGGACTCACGTCCCTAGTCACTGCTTGGCCATATTCCTTAGAGCAGCGGTTCTCGACCTTCCTAACACTGCAACTCTTTAAGAAGTTCCTCATGGTGTGGCGACCCCACCCACAAACTTATTTTCATTGCTACTTCATAACTGTAACTTTGCTACTATTGTGAATTGTAATGTAAACATCTGATGAACAGGATATCTGATACGTGACCCCTGTGAAGGAGTCGGCTGACCCCCCAAAAGGTGTCGATACCCACAAGTTGAGAACCACTGCCTTAGAGTTTTTCCTGCACAGAGACACGGGGTACTGTCACAGAAAGAACATGGGGAAGGTGATGACAGAAGTTACAGGTTTGCAAGTATGCACATAATTCCTCCTCCAGGGGTAAGATCATAGTCACACGATCAAATCCCAAAGCAGGGGAGTCTGGTAGACAGCCATGGTGGGTAAGGGAGAAAGGAAATAAGATTCCAGGAGCTGGCTCTTCTAAAGAAAGGAAATACTCAACACTACAAGAACATATACATATATTCATATGTATATATGTATACACATACACACATATATATACATACACATATTCATGTATTCATGTAAAACCACTAAAAGTGAAAATGATAAACATTGATAAATATGATGCTATTGTTGGGTCCAGGGGAATCAGGCAAAGATGAGAACACCACCAAATCTAATAAACCAGAAGCAGACTTTATTCCAGAAACCAGATCCCAGGAAAACCAAAAGCAAACTTAAAAATAAAACATAAAAAAAAAACACCGCAGGGCACAGAAGCTTATCAGCTAGCTGAGACCACAGCCAGAGATGGTATTTGTTATTCTGTGGCAAAAGGCTAGTTTCTGAACCCAACTTTTATAGTTAGGGCACCAAGCATCAGGTCTGAACAAAGGAAATTTACAATCTTACCCTGACCCGTGGGTCAGTCAACGTAGACCTGAAGGAGGGGAGTGGGTTCTTACATCCATGGGTAAGTAGGCAGCTATCATGAAATATGTTTCAGAGTAGATTACAGCGAAACTCACTGATTGCAAGAAAACAGGTGTCTTTAGCAATTAGTCAGAAAAGGGACTGCTAGTCATATCAGAGGGTTGATAAATCAGAATAATTGGTTCTTAGGCCGGGGACTCAGAAGATAGCAGAAAGCTTTTTACACTATCTCAAGGTAAAGCTCAGATACCGACTGCCATACTTCATAACCTCCATTATCAGAGTTCATTAGTCAAACCAGGTGTTTGCACCATGGTCACTGTCTCTCCTGGTATCTCCAGGCAGTGTGTACTGAAGCCCCATGCCTCCCCTTTGATGGTGCCAGTTTCCCATAACAGAGACAGTGCCTAACCCAGAGGTCACGTATCTCTGTCTCCTAGAGGTTAACTCAGTTCATATCTGTCATTCATCAAGGATGGCCAGGACACTACTCTCAGTTTGCAGAGAGAAGCTCTGGCCTTGTAAATAGAACAACCAGTTGTAAAATGAAATGACCTAGGCTGATAGAGCTTCTTAAGCGGCTGAGAAAATAGCTCACTGTGAATGACTGACCCTTGATCTACTGAGAAATCTGCTGACAGTGTGTTCTTGTTCCCCTAGACTTATAACTTTATATTTCTTTATTTCTACATTTTTGGAATTTACATTTTTATTTTCTTATTCTTGTACTCTTCACTATATGACTCTTAAAGAGAAAAACCTCTGCTTTAAGAGATAGTCTATAAGACATTGCTTTTCTAAATGTAACTATCTGAAAGTACCAATATTCAAATAAGTTTCTTAGCATTTTTAATAGCTTGCATATTAAAGGCCTCCCAAAGGTCCACGTGTTGAAGGCCCAGGCTCCAGCTTATGCTCCAGTGGGAGGGGGTGGAAGGAGGATCTAGCGAAAGTCAGATCATCAGAATCAGGCGCTTGAAGATTTTGAAACACCAGTTTATCTCCCTCTCCCTCCCTCTGTCCCTCTGTCTTTTACTCCCTCTCTCCTTCCCTCCGTACTTCCCTTCCCCTCCTCCTTCCCCTCCCTCTCTCCCTCGTTCCATCTCCCTGTTCCTTCCTATCTTCTTTCTCCCTCTCCCTCTCTCCCTCCCTCCCTTTGTTTCTATGTCCTTCTCTCTCCCCCTTCCCTCTCCCTCCCTCTATACTCCCCTTTCCCTTTCTCCTCCCCTCTCTCCCTCTCCTGTCTCCCCATCTTCCTGACCCCTCTTTTCTCCTTCCTCTCTCCTTTCAGGAGCTCTCCAGCAAGCTCCCCCACAATGTTGGGCCTCCTCAAGGCCCAGGTGTTTTGTCACAGTGGTGGAGCGCTGCCTAACACTACATGTGTGGCCCATCAGCTTTCGAAGTGATTTCACTAAACATTTTAAATGGTTTAACCTTTCTCCTAACTAAGGTAAGCAATACCACTAATAGTTCCAATTCTAACAGGGCATGGCAGTGCAGAAATTCTTCCATCTTGTCTTCTTCTTGAGGTCATTTCAGATTTAGCTAGAATTCAATCTCCTTGATGAAGAATCCTGCAGAAAAGTACCCAATGTTTTTCTAGAAACCCAAGGTCAAGACGCCCCAGCTAACTTTACCTTTAGCTTCTGTTAAAAGGCTTGCTTGTGCAAACCTCCCCCTCCAGCTGCTTATCTTGGCTTCTGTTAAACTGCTTGCTTGTGTGCACACTCCCACTGAAGCTGCTAAGTGAGATACGCCCATAAAGACCCCTGACTCTAAATTCCCTGCCCTACACTTGGGTCTCAAATACCTGAGTGTAAACCCAGCCCATTGGAATAAAGATGTTCAGTTGGCCATAGACTGTGCCTGAGTGGTCATCTCTGGTGCTCCCCGTATCATTGTTGAGGTCCTCCTAAGGGTTTTCAATTACTTCTCTTTCCTTTAAATGCAGACGTAGAGTTGGATGACAGACCTTATGTTAATTAATAATTGCTAAAAATAACAAGTATTGGACTAGAAGGACATACCAAAATCACAAAATATTAAAACATAGCCTAGTAAGTGCAAAGCCTTGGTTCCATTTCCAGCAATGTGCGCGCGCACACACACACACTACAACAATGTCAACACAGCAGCTCCTTGCAGGGCCCACCAGCTACATTTCCTTTAAAAATGCAGATATCTGGTTGGTTGAAAACACTGTTCCTGTGACCCTCTGATCCCCAAAATTGAAGGACTAAAGAATGACTCCTCCCCATATAAGCTTTTCTAAGTCTTCAAAGGCCTAGAGAGCACAGGGCAGGGTAGGGCTGATGGAGACCCACCCCTGCTGCAGGTCTGCCACTGTATCTACAGCTTTCTGACCTCTGGCAGCACCAGCCTCCAAGGCACGCTATAATGTCTATCTCCAGGGATCCCTTTTTTAATGTGTTAGGCTGTTTCGGGTAGGGTGAGCTATTTATCCGAAAGAAATTCCAAACTTCCTGGACCAGAGTTGCTGTCTTTGGGTAGATCTGACAGCTCCCTGCTCCAGTCAGCACATCAGAAAATCAGCAAGGTGAAAGAGAGGACACATCCACGCATACCTGTGCTGCTTTTCCGGGAGCCAGCCTGAAAGCAAGGCAGGAACAATGCAAAGACCAGGATCTGCTGGGAGCGGGGCATGCAGGGCGAGACTTACCATCCCAGAGGAAAGCCCTGTGCTTTAAATCCATTATTAATGAAGACATGCTGTTAAAAGCTCACAGCACAGTGTAAATTGGTTCTCCAGTGCAACGCTCACCCCGCCTCTACTCCTTTCAGACCCTCAGACTGAGTAAGGGCATCTTCCCTCCGCTTCATCAGCCTCGTGGGTTTTCTTGGTGGTGGTGGTGATGATGATGACGTTTTATTTATTTATTTGTTTGTTTGTTTGTTTATTTATTTATGTGTTCTGCACTTCAACTGTCCACCTAGAATTCTATTCAATTTACATGCTTATAGATGGGATTTTCGACAAAGTGAAATATATATATTTATTTTTATTTGTCCCCAAATGTCCAATAGACACTGAAAGAACAGTGTATCCTCCTCCCCCCCCCCGGCCTCCCCACCACAACTACCTTCTCTGGCCTCTTGTTCCACATCTCCACTTTCTCCTATTCCTCCTCCTCTTCTCCTGCCCCCACCCCTTGCCTTACTGGTGTGTAAGACTCTATCATCAGCACCAGTAGGGCTCTGGTTTATGAGAACAAATATTTTGACTTAAATCTAGACATGTACCTGGCGATGATATAGAATTTTGAAAAGTGTCTCTCTCTTTTTTTTTTTCCAATTTTACAAGGTGCTTTTATTGAGAGTTTCATTTAATTGTCTGAGTTAAATTGTAAACTGTGGCCCTTACCTTTTACTATGGATACCTTTACAACAATGTCTTATTGGAAAAAAAAAAACAGATCTTCAAAGGGGAAAAATCAATTGAGATGGTGGCCATGGAGAACTGTGGCAGGCATGGGATAGGATGGCAAACAAGCTTGTCTGTGTCGCCCTGATATTTGTTTCGACTTCCGGGGTGCCTGAGTGAGCGGAAGTAGCTGCCACTGGTAGCAACCAGGTCACCACAGTCAAGAAGGATGTTCACAGATGCTTAATTCGCTACTGCCAATGCCTGTGTTTATTCACGAACCTTCTAATTCCAGAGGAGCTGCAGCAGCTGGATCAGCACATCTTTCTCCTCCTCCCTGAGGGGTCCCTCTGAGCAGACCCCAAGTTCTCAGCTGATTTCTGAAACAGAAGCCAGGATCTCCCGATGGATGGAAGGGCTTGTAATGACTTGCTTTCTGCTGCTGGTCATTATGGGAAATGTCTCAGAGAGCGCTACTGTTCCAGGAGACTTCCCAGGCTTATTTGCGAGGAAATGTCACCTTCTCAGGTGAGAGGACAGAATTTATCACAGTTAAAGGAAGTGTTGACAAGAGGCTTTGAGTGCGTAAAGGACCCCTTTGCACGGCGGCTCCCTCCTACCGCCATCTGTCTGCTGTGCACATGTGCGTGAAGGGTTTCATTTGACTCTAAATGCTGCGTGTTCTTCAAGAATGGTGACATCATTTTTATTGCTTTAGCAACGTAGGCTCCGAGGAAACTTTCTTGTCTTTGAGAAACTAATGAACCAAGTTTATGGTCTACAAATGCGTACAGAGTCGTTAGGTAATAGCCGCTGACCTGCTGGAGTCCCAGATCTCTTGCCCCCTGCTATATAACCATGCAAAGTTAGCAAAGCAGATTAGCACGATCATTTAGATGAGGAGCACATAACGCGTCTTAGTATAATTCTCTCCACCCAATTGGCAAGGTGTGGACACATTAACATCTAATTACACTACATTAGAAGTGGACCGCAGTTTAAATCCCTGACCGGCCCTCTTCATCTGGGATTGTTACAGCCTCTTTCAAGCAAATGGTGAAAGCAGGTGTTGCTGCCCTCTGTAGTCAACAGCTGCACAATCTGCTTCTTCGTGAATGCAGGCTCCAATTACAGATCAGAAGATGCTCACAACATCCCTTGCCTTCTTATGAGAGCATCCCAGGAGGGAACCAGGGAAGCCAATTCAAGCCCAATACAGCAAGAGTTTCATCGGTACATTCGGGATATTTCTCAAAGGACAAGGCTGTCAAGGAACCCTGAATTGGGGAGGAGTCCCAGCTCCCTTTCTTCTCTAAAGGAACTCCTACAGTGAAGAGAGAAGCAATTCTCTTTTCAGATTTTTGAGGGAAGACAAGAAAACAGGAAGGCGTGCATAATCCTCAACACTGGGCACTTCAGACTTCAAACCCTGAGCGTGGGGCCGGGTCCATGTTGCCCAGAGCTGTTTTTACCAGTTTGGGATTGAATGTTCACCTTCTCAGCAATAAGCCATGCTGCAGCTTAGTAGGAAGACTGAAATACAATGCTCAGGGGTGTGGGGTAGGGCTCTGCTTAAATGCATGAGCTTCTGAGACTCACTAAAGGGCTTCAGCCTCATCCTAATGGTCCCCAAAAGGAGGCACACATGTGAGAAAACTGGGGGAGATTTTGTGTGTAACCTGTTTGATTCGCTTTCCTAAGACTGATGAAAATGAGGATGAAGCTTAGGTCTTTCTCAAGGACATTTCAATTAAAAGCAAAAACAAACGAAAGTCAAAGAAGACTCTTTACGTCTTCACCTCCAGAGCAGAGCCACGACGAAGATGAGACTGTGGTATGCTCCAGAATGGCATCAGATGAATCTCAGGTAAGTATTGTTAACTTTGGCCCATGTATTACTGGGCATATATCATTAGGGGCATGAATCACTAGAATTGGAATTTTTTACATTGGAACTTGACAAATTGAATTTGCAATAAAAAGAAAGCAGGCATCCTATAATAATTAGTATTTAGGGGGTAAAACATGCGCTCACTTATACCCATGACATCCTATTAATTCTGGTTCTACTGGTTCCTGCCCTTTGAATTGCAAACATAACGAACACAAGAAACCTAGAATACAAAAGATTTTGTAAGACTTGTTCTATGGTAATGAATAGACGGAATAGGACTAGCTCCAACACATCTGCTCTCAAAGGTCTCTGGAGAATGTGCTGCAAACCTAACGAGGGTGCTGTTCTTCTAACACTGGCACTCGCGTTGCTTCCTGATCAATGGTTTGCCAAAATAAATGAAAAAATGTGTTATCTTTTTTTTTTTTTTTGGAAGAAATTGCAGCGGCCACCCTAAGCAAGCTTCTGCATAAAAATTGATGTTCAGGTTCCCTCGGGTGCCTTGGGTGGGTCTTTTACAGAAATGAACAACCTCTGTCTCTCCTGACCTACGCCAACCCAGCTCTTCACTGATGTAATGGCATCTATCAAACCTTTGAAAGGCCTGCTCTTACCTCGTCTCTGTCCTCTATGCCAATCTCAGATCTTCAGAGGGTGACGTGGGCAAGGCAGCCAGCACTGCCGTCAGACTCTTTCCTGCATGACTTCCTCTTTGAGCTGGGCAAATGGCAGCAGGCTTTCTTCTGCAATAAGCTAGGTGAGCAGGAATGACTTGCTTTTCTTTCTTTTTTCTTTCTTTGAGGTGTGCATTGCCAAGGAATTAACCCAGTCCTCTTGCATGCACGCACTTTGTCATTGAGGTCCATTCCAGTTTCAAAGTCCACAGTCCATCGTCCCTGCACTCACCCCCTCGAGTCCTTAATTTACCTGAATTACAACGTTGGATTCATATATATTAGGCCTGCTTAAAAGCCAATTAAATTGCTTCTGTGCTGCACAATCAATAGCCGAGGGAAAGGGAAATGTGGGCATTGAAAAACCATATCATCTTCTATGCAGCTTTGGGGTTTGGACTTGCCAGTGCCTGTAGCCGACTGTCTGGCACTGGTTCCTGTTCGTAGTTTATTGCCCAACTGCTAATAGATAAAATTCTAAAAGGAATATGTGAAATTGGTCATGGAGATCAATTCCCACATAACTTTGCAAACAGAAGTGATATCTGTGTCATTTCATTTCAAGTGATAATAGCTGAATTACACATTGCTAATGAGTTCAATTTGCTTTCACATAGATCGTTCCTTTAATGGTGAACGCGCAGAGAGCTCGCAACAGTGTTTCATTATATTTGACATTTATCACTTGACTGACCAAATCTTTCGATAACAATTTGAGGAAATGAGCAGTTTAAATTCGAAAACAAAGACTAAATAAATGTGTTCGGTTTGAGTTGTTTGGCTACAATGAGCAAAGCAAACTCAGTGTTATGTCAGGTGAGATTTAATATCAGCGAAAATATTGACTACAGAGTGGTTGGGGAAAATCAACATGGTGAGGAAGACAGTCAGTCCTACACTCAATGGCTTGCAATACTTTCTAGGTTGTGGAATGTCAAATAAAGCTTTAATAAAATGCAAAAGCACAACCACCCAGCCTCTCGGGGCCATTGTGCTTGTGGTTTGGTGGTGTGCGCCCCCTGGTGGTTCCTACTGCTCTTGTTTCCCAAGGCACTTTGCCATTCCCCAAAGCTGTGTACCACCACAGCAGGTTAAAGCACTGGGAAAAACAGACAGTAAAGAAACATTGGTGTCTGGATTTTATTTTTGTAATTGAAACTATAAATCAAGCTATATGAATTTTCTATGACTGAAGTCACTTTGCATTAATTTTAATGGAAAAATAAAACCACAAACATTTCATGTTTACAAAAGTTTCTACGGCGTTCCAAGAAAGGCAAAGCCACTTTGCAGAACAACAGTCCCCCACCCCCAGGACCCTGGAGTAGCTGTGTCCCAGTTGTATAGCATCGCTCTGTTCCGTCAGCATATTGTCATTGTCCTGACCATCAATGAACTGACAGCCACTGGAAGCAAGCAGAACTAAAGCTGGGGGTGGGGCAGGGTGGCATTAGTGGCTGCACTGTATCTTGTGACTTCACCAGGACTGCCTGCCATGGCTTAGAGGTAGGGAAATCCATCTGTCTCGGAGGCTCCAGAGGGATTGATCAGGGCAAGTAAAGAAAAACTTGATTTGTCTTGGGTAAGCAAGAGTAAAAGACTCATCCCTGTTCTGGACTCTGGTTTCATACAGTCATGTCCCAGTGTCCTTCAGAGACGGCCGCAGTCACACCCTGGTGTGATGCTAACAAAGCTACCCTGCCATGTGTGCACCCAAACGTCATCCTGACATCTCTTCTCCCCACTTTGGATCTCTTGTTTCTAATTTATACTTTTAAAAAATTGTCATTTGTCTTTGGAGTAGCCGCGGACAAAGTCCTGTCCTCAGCCCACAGCTCACAAGCAGGTGCCTTTGCCTGTTTCTGCTTCCCTGTGATGCCAAAGGTAACAGAGGAGTTCCACCCCACTCCAGAGGAACTCCGTATCCAAATGACTGCTTCATTATTGGATATGTGTGGGAGTGGAGAGGGCTGCTAGTATTTTCTTTTGTTTTGACTTTTGAGGCAGGTTCACTCTGTGTACACCAAGATCATCTCAAACTCTCCATCCTCCTGCCTCAAGCGTGTGCGCCTGGGTGTTAAGGCCCTTTAAACCATCTGCACTGCCAATTTCTTTTTAAAACATATTGCTCTTGCTTTCTGTCTCTGCCAGTGTTGCACGTCTACCTGCCTCCGACCAGTCCCGTCCACACAGCATCTGTGGGCTCCACCTCAATCAGAGCCTTAGCTCTGATGAGTACCTACCAAGTTCGGCCATTGGCCGTTCACAAACTGGACAATGTTCAGCCAGTCTCCTTAGGTGTGGCTATAGGAAATATCCTGGCTATTTCTATCATATACAGTACTGTTGTTAAAATCCAGAGGCTGTGCTGGGTCCCCCACGGTTGAAGGAATAACCCCCCTTTATGTTACCCAGCCCATGTTGGCAAAAGCTAATTTTAGAGCTCAGTTTATTAAAGTGCAAAGTTCAGGGACCAAGTACGCACAAGGCGAGAAAATGGCACGTCTTTTGTTGATCCTTTTCAGAGTTCTGCTTTTCTCAAACACCTGCCTTATGTCTGTTCCTTATGTGTCTTCTGACCTCTGCCCCCACCCCACGCGGCTCTAATGAGGCTGTGGAGGAAGGCTCTGCTTGAATGTTCTCTCCTGTGTTAGTCATCTTTCTGTTGCCCTAACAAAATAAAGGGAGTGTCACTTTAAAAAGAGAAAAGGTCCCCAGGATTGGAGGCTTCAGTCCATGGTTGCTTGGTTCGGATGTTTTTGGACCTCCAATGAGGCAGCTAACTACAGTTGAGGAAGTAGTTAGAGCAGGTCGGCCCCTCAGGGCAGGGAAGGAGCCAGGCTGGGGTTTAACCTAGAGAAGGGAACCTACAGGAATAGAGACCACCTCTGTGGGATGTCCAGGACAATCAAAGGGCTCCTGTCAGGCCTCACTAACTACTCAGGGTTTCCAGTGCCTCCTACTAAGAACTCACTAGGGACCAGCCCTTGGGCACCACGGGCCTTCAGGGAACATTGGCGATCGTGATTATACAGCACCCTTTCAGCTTCCAGTTCTCACCAATGCAGAGAACCCGAGGAGCCTTTTGTGAGCTGTGCATGTCACCTTGAGAAGACACCTGGGAAGAGGCTCTGCGAGGAAAAAGCAGTAGTCATCACTGAACCTGCTGGTAGCTTTAAGCTTAGATTCTTAGCCCCCAAAGCTGCCATGAATAAACTGTCGTACGTTTTCAAAAAACTATACCAAATGATGTGTTACAGCGTGCTTCCCAATTGCAGGCAAAAATAACTTGACACATATTATAAAGTTAATAGGCTGGCAGATAGCTAGATGCTTTGTTTGGCCTTCTTATTTATGAAATATCAGGACTTTTCAAAGTTGATGAGCATGCCTTATATAATTGTGCTCAACAAAAATCAGTCTCCGTGTGCTGTAATAAGGGCAATTTCGAGAAGTTGAGAAAAAAAGAAGCCATGCCGGAACAATGGCGTCAACTCAGCGCCGTGGAAGTCCCGCAGCTCCGTGGGTGTATTGCCGCTGTGGCGCTGTTTGCTTCAGTCTGGAAACGTGGCTGTCTTTATCGACTGAATCAAAATGCTTCTGAGTTCAGGATAAACCAAAACACACCCGTGTTCCTGGGAGAGCAAGGCGGTGAGAACGAGGTGTGGGCCGCCCAATAACAGGAGCAGCTGAAAAGTTTTTACAGCCTAATAAGCCTCTCCGCCGACGTAATAATCCAAATCAAACCGAGTAGAAAAGTAGAAAAGACCCAGGTTTAAAGGATGCCAAGCGCTCCCGGGTAGCAGGGGAAGGAAGACTGGAAAGACCATATGTTTGTTCTCTGGGGGAGGGGGCAGTTTAAATACCCTGTGGGAGTGGTCTTGAGCCTCTCTAGGGAGGGGTCACCGTTTAGCAGGCTTTCTAGGAGGCTGAATCTGGACTGAGGCAACTCTCAAGGGAGGGGGCTTGGAATGGAACTTTCCACCCAAACATTTTCGATTCCTTAGGTATATGGATGCCAGGGGCTGGGGTGAAGCCCCAACCCAAACAGTCCAGACTCTTTGGGTATAAGGATGTCAGTGGACTCGGATGGAGAGTCCAACCAAACAGCAGTAACATCAGAGAAAGTGCCCATGTGATGGAAGAACTAGGGGAGATGCTCAGGGCACTGGATGAAGAGGACAATGAGGAGAGGAGGGGAAGGAGAGGAGGAGAGGAGAGAGGAGGAGCTGTAAAGTCTTATTACCTCTGTTGTTGGGTAGTGGTGGTTGGTTTTTGGTAAAGTTAGCCAGCTCAAGTTACCCTCTTTGGTGATATATTAGTCTCACTTCAAAGGAGAAACTTAAGACTTAGTTAAGAAAAATGGCAGGAAATTAAAGGATGCTAAGACATGTGCTAAGCTTCTCTGGGGGCAGGGGGAGTATTCTGGAGGTTTCTGTTGTTTCTGCCCTTCATTTATTAAAAAGACAAAGTTGTGTAAAAAGCCTGCTTCTTGGGTTTTCAATTTCCCCCTTACTCAGGAAGGAAGGTACTGTGAGTGGGCCCTGTGAGAGACCTGGGGTCTTTGAGGGAGAAGTGAACGGAGGTAGCGGAGGGCTGCCCGACATTCCTCACTTGAGAGAGAGCCTTGTGAGGAGGGCAAAAGCTGCTGGATGGCTGACTGGCCAGGATCTCTGGAGGCCTCATTTGCTCCTCTGATTACGTCATAAGTGCAGCATCTCTGACCTTCCCCTGCACACTGGGGCTGAAGGGGTGCAGACTGAAGGTCCCAGCTACAGCTCATCCCCAGCCACACCCTGAGTGTTTGCAGAGAAACTTGCAAATCTGGCCAGTGGACTAGAATCCCAGGATCTAAACTTAGGGACGTTTTCACAGCTGGTCTTTGGAGGGGAGGAGGGGAGGGGGGGGCTTACATCTAGAGTTGCATGGAATAATCTCTCTGGGCCTTCTAACCTTGAATCTAGGCAATCAGAAACGGCTTCCTCTCTAGACACACATATTTCAAGGGTCTGAGAGATGGTGTCGCTTTTCAGACAAGGGCAGGGAGCTGAGTCTGCAGAGGGGATTTCTGACTTCTTTGAGCACCGTTTCTTTTAAGGTGGCCTCTCCATTGGCATGTATTATATCTGCAATGCCACTACTGTCTTGTCTGCTTTCACTTATGAATTGCTTTTCATATTAGTATATTCTTAGGTGTGACAGCGACTACAGCTAAGTCTCCCCCGGTTCCTCCCACATCCAGTTTCTCCTTTGGTGAAACAGTCTAATGTTTTTGTCTCTTTACTTCCGTATTGAGACACTCTTCCCTGCTTTCTAGGAGCCCACCACACACATCTGCCTGTTTCTTTACTTGTTGCTTTTGCAGACTTTAGGATTACCAACCCAGGACCTTACACATAGACGTGTAGCGTTGAACAGAGCTAAGCGCGTAGCCCAGCATCCTTGAGTTTTCACAGGACAGAAACTGGGAAAATAGTAGAAAAAAAAAAAGATCCTGGAGGGGAGGGGCAGCTACATGGAACAGAGAAACGGAATTAAATAGCCCTAAGCCGCTAGTGAGAGAAGAGCAGATTTATAACGACGGGAGCAGGATGTGACGTCACCCAGGGAGGTTAAGGGGGAGCCATCCCTGCAGATGCGGAGTAGGACCAGGGAGCAAGAGTGAAGGGGTACAGTCGCGGTGGCTTCGGATCGTGTATTTGAGCCCCTTTCAAGCTGTTGAAGAAAAGCAAGCGAGTTTGGGGCTATTTTTATGCTCCGTTGACAGTCCCACGGCTCTAAAACTGGGCCACACGGGACCTGGCGTGTAGCTCAGCGACGGGACCGACACCTACCGCGCATGAGACCCGGCGTCTATCCTCAGCACTGGCTGATTCATTAACTAAAAATAAAAGGTGGCTAACAAGGTGTGAACGTGACAAACTCTCGAGATAAGTAAAAGGCAGCTCCGAGAGCAATAACTGAGTTTATCTCACAAACTGTGAGCACATTATTGTAAGAACAACAGCAGCGAAAGAATGTAACCGGCCCTCCCCAAAGGAAAACGGAAGCGCCGGCATTTCATTAAATCCGGGTTCAGAAGTCTCGGTGCTTAAGGCGCGTATTTTATTGACAAAGTTGCACTTACGCTTCTCCTAAATGCTCTTTCCCTCAGCTCAAGGATGCTCACGTTGGGAGGCTGTTGGGTTAGTCCTGCTTTGGGCACAAATGCATGCCTGTCATGGCATCAATAAACAGCCCAAGGCCAATGGCAATGAGACCACCTCACTGCTGCCTCACAGAAGGCTCCCTGAGCTCTGAGGTGCCAACCTGTCTGCTGGAGTTTCAATATGCTGATGAGACAGCATCTTAAATTCTCAAGACTGTCTGACTGGGCCCAGAGCTTTGGGAAATGGAGGAAGTCAGCCTGGCAAGGGGAAGGGTTCAGCTCCTCATTCTGAGCCATTGTCAAATTAACTGTGTGGACATATTGACAGTTCTTTATTCCTGTGAGTTAATTACCTGCAAATGAAGTCTGCGGGCATTCTTTGTGTGGGGAAGAAAACTGCTATGTGCTAAAATATTTATTAATAAAGTAGTAGTATAAGAATAAGACTCTTTCTCTCATTTAAAAAAAAAGTCTGGTTAAAGACTGGAGAAATGGCTAGATCTTCAGAAAAGCCAGGACCTGAGTTCAAATCCCCAGCATGCACATAAAAGTTGGGCATAGCTACACCTGCCACCAAGCCCAGAACTGAGGGGTAGAAAGGTGGTTCCCGAGATCTCTCTGGCCAGATAGCCCAGGCAAGAGTGTGAGCTTCCTGCTCTGTAAGTGACCTTGTCTCAGAGCAAAAAGGCAGAGAACAATAAAAAAACAAAACAAAACCCTAAAAGTCCTGTTTGGGACATCTGAGTGCGTGCTTGGCCGCATATTAATGTGCATGCAGCACACACACCACATAGTATACAAGACCACAACACACACACACACATACTATACAACATCCCCAACACACACACATACTATACAACACCCCATCACACACACATACTATACAACACCTCAACACACACACACACATACTATACAACACCCCAACACACACATACTATACAACACCCCAACACACACATATTATACAACACCCCAACACACACACATACTATACAACACCCCAACACACACACACATACTATACAACACCCCATCACACACACATACTAAACAACACCTCAACACACACACATACATACTATACAACACCCCAACACACACACATACTATACAACACCCCAACACACACATACTATACAACACCCCAACACACACACATACTATACAACACCCCAACACACACACATACTATACAACACCCCATCACACACACATACTATACAACACCTCAACACACACACACATACTATACAACACCCATCACACACACATACTATACAACACCCCATCACACACACACATACTATACAACACCCCAACACACACATACTATACAACACCCCAACACACACACATACTATACAACACCCCAACACACACATACTATACAACACCCCAACACACACACATACTATACAACACCCCAACACACACACACATACTATACAACACCCCATCACACACACACATACTATACAACACCCCATCACACACACACATACTATACAACACCCCAACACACACACATACTATACAACACCCCAACACACACATACTATACAACACCCCATCACACACACACATACTATACAACACCCCCAACACACACATACTATACAACACCCCATCACACACACATACTATACAACACCCCATCACACACACATACTATACAACACCCCAACACACACACACTATACAACACCCCCAACACACACACACATACTATACAACACCCCAACACACACACACATACTATACAACACCCCAACACACACACATACTATACAACACCCCAACACACACACACTATACAACACCCCAACACACACACATACTATACAACACCCCAACACACACACACGCACACACACACTATACAACACCCCCAATACACACACATACTATACAACACCCCCAACACACACACATACTATACAACACCCCAACACACACACATACTATACAACACCCCCAACACACACACATACTATACAACACCCCCAACACACACTATACAACACCCCCAACACACACATATACTATTCAACACCCCCAACACACACACACCACATACTATACAACACCCCAACACACACACACATACTATACAACACCCCCAACACACACACACATACTATACAACACCCCAACACACACACATACTATACAACACCCCAACACACACACACATACTATACAATGCCCCAACACACACACACATACTATACAACACCCCAACACACACACACACATACTATACAACACCCCATCACACACACACATACTATACAATACCCCCCACACACACCATTTTCTTGCATTTCTCCTTTCATATCAAGCCTATGTCCTTCTATGCCCCTCACTGCATCCCCTTTTAATTACATTTACTTTGGTGTGTGGAGAAGTCAGAAGCCCAACTTGTAAGAACTTCCTCTCTCCTTCTACCATGTGGGTTTTGGGGAATCACACTCTGGCCATCGGACTTGGCAGCAGTCACCTCTACCTGCCTGCTCTTCCACTCACCAGCCTTTTTCATTCTCGAATTAAAAAGTTTCTCCTTTTTAATTTTTGATTTCAGTTTCTGTGTACTCTGGGTGGGGGTGATGACGAATCATACTGCTGAATGCGTGAGAGTCAGGAATAAAATATGCAGGGTAGATAGTCATATTTGGCTTTGGATTTTCCTTAGCACATACATGCAACCTGCAGAGCTTTGAGTGTGCCAAGATGAATATTTATCTTTCGAGCCCCTGGCCATGCTTTAGCAAGGGGGATTTTCAGGCAGAAGAGCCTATTCTTGTGTTACTGAGGTAACACAAGAGGGCGCCCTTTCCATCCCACTTCCAAAGGAAAAGACTTTCATTTCATCAGACCATTCCATAGGCCCTCCTGGGGCATCCTGGGGTACCACCAACACAAGCTTTCACTTTTTGCTTTCTCGGGCAACATTTAGAAGAAACATGCAAAGCAAATGTCACAAGTAGAAGATGAGGCTGTCAGGAAACATGTTGGGATTGCAGCTAGCTGAGACAGTCTCCTAAAGGTATTTTTTATGCAACTCATTAAATTGCATTAATAATAATTATTTCAGGTTATCTCACAGCCAGTAGTGATATTTGTATGTGCATGCACAGACTCTATGTTCTTATTTAGCATTCCATGTGCTTTGGGTATGCATTATGCCTTAATAATAAATCCCTGTTTCAGATGATCTGAATTAATTCTAGCTACCCATTGAGTGACTGAGGACAATTAACCAGCCTCATTTTGGTCTCAGTTTGTAGAATTACAGGTTGGAGTGTATGCTTTCTAAGAACTTTTATGAGTCCAATAGTCTCCTAGGTTTATGAACTATGCTGGTTTATTAAGTCTTTGATATGTAATTGGGAAGGAGCCATCATTTACATATGACTTACAGTCACCTGTTGAAAGAATCAGTTTCAAACACAGTTGGCTGTGTTGAAGACATGATTCGACCTGGGACGTGGGTCTGCAGATGCCTGCACTTTGTGGGCTGAATTTTTTTTTTCACCAATTTTCTACTCTCTCGTGCATATAATTTTAAGGTGACCCAGTGGTGGTAGCCAGCTCAAGTCTACAAATATGTCAGGACATTACTTAACCTTTTTGATTAGTGAGAGGATTTGCTTATTTATAGCCTTGATGTTGTGCTTTGTTGTTTGGTAGGATAGTGGGGCCACCGTCATGAGGGCTAGCTTTTATTTATTTCACCAGTTGGTTAAGTGGTTGTGTTTTTGAAGAGCCAGGTTTTAGAGGAAATAAATAAAACTTCACTAGAGTAAAGTTTCTGTTTAAAGACTTTTAGGTCACTGTGTTAATGACGGGGGAGCCTGTACTGCCTCGGTCGTGCTGAGCTGGACCGCGACTATCCAGCCTTGAGCACGTAGATGTGTGTTTACTCTGCCTCCTCCTGGGTGGGTCCTCCTCTTCCCACCACTCCCCCGTCCTGTTCTCCATATTTCTCAGTACTCATCCCTCTCCCGTGGCAAAGCAGCCTTTGGTAGAGAAGCGTCCAGCAGTCCTGTGAGCAGCCCCGAGGCTGTGGAGGAGGTGACAACTGTCTGGAAGGAAGTATCACATGCAGTGCTCTTGTGTTTCAGAAGCAAGAAAGAGAGATGCATGATCCAGCGGTGGCTCGAGCCAGAGCACCGTCTGTGTTGAGGTGGGAGAGACGCATCTGGAAAGGACAGCAAAATAGCAAGCTTTGTGTAGCTCCAATGCATAGGAATGAACGCATCTCCTCCCCACATATGTTTATTCCTTATCTCAGAGATCACTGTGCCTCTTTTATGTGTAACACTGTAACAGCCACTCAGTATCGTGGCTGGATAAGCTGTGTTTTGTGCTTTTCAAGGTTTTGGGGTCTAGACAGGAAAATAAACAGAAAGCACTGGCCAACATGAGAGAGGAGCCTGGGGGAAGTAATGACTGCTTGTCTGAAACAAAGGGACTGGCCAAGGGTCATCTGCAGTGTCAGGAGAGACAGTCACAACCCCGCCAGGTAGGTGTAGGGACAGGGAGTGCCTCAGGCTGAGGAAAAGGTCTGGCGACTGTTCATGGATGACAGTAACACCCTGTGTTCAGGGAACTCTTCAATATTGTTGATAAACAACGTTTAGTGGAGGGAGGGAGGCGGGTGAGCCAGTGCAGGTCCAAGTTCAAGAAGCTCCGTGAGTGTGCTCAAAAATGGTGGCACACAAGCCAGTGCCCAGAAGGCACGAGGATGATGGCCTAGTAGTGGTTGTGAGACTTTGTCTGAAAAGCAAACAGCCAAAGCCACTAATGGCCTCCAGCAGCTCAACAACAAAGCGCTTGCTGGTTTGCATCATGTGGGGAAGAGAATGGCAAGGTGGACATTCGGGAGAGATCCCTGAGGAAGAGCCAGAAGCTGGGTCACAGGAGATGAGGATGGAGTCAAAGAGACCAGGCAGAAACATTCAGGGGTTCTCAGCCTGTTGTTCACGGCACCACTGGGATCCCATATCAGATGTTTACATTATGATTTATAAAGTAGCAAAATTACAGTTAGGAAGTAGAAACAAAATGACTTTACGGTTAGGGGTCACCACAGCGTGAGGAACTGTATTGAAGGGTCTCAGCATTAGGAAAGTTGAGAACCACTGACTTGAGGTAAGAGTTAAGGAGAACTGGAGAACATGGGAGAACTGGGGAGCCCTGGGGAGCCCTGGGGAGCACGGGAGAACTGGGGAGCATGGGAGAACAAGTTTCCCCTTCCAGCCTTTTCTGACTCTAGGCTTTGTATAAATTCCCTGCTTTTCACACTGGGTGACGCTGAATATGCTGAATTTAAGTGTAGCATTAAAAGCCTTTTCTGGCTTCATTTTGTATTCTGATGTAGTGTTTGGAGCCAAATGGTACCAATAACATCTTTTTGCCTGTAGGGAACCTAAGTAAAGGCTCTAGTGAAGTCAGAAATAGAACTTGCCTATTTGAATCTCTCTCTCTTTCTTTCTCTCTCTCTCTCTATTTATCTCTATCTCCCCTCTCCTCTCCTTTTCTCTCTTCTTTGCACTTACAGTAACCCTATATTCTAAGTTACTAAAGTTATTGAGGTAAGGCAGCAACCTAAACGCAGTTACTATGTTGCCAAAAAAATCAGTAAAGTATGTTTTTATTGCATGAAAATTTATCCTGCTGTGCGTGTGTGTGTGCACATTTGTGTGTATGTGTGTGTACATGTATGAATGCATGTAATTAGGTATAATTTGTATAATTTCTGACATAGATCTGGCATGATTTCTTGGGCATGCACCACACTTTTGTTCTAGGTTCTATCTACACCTAGGTTATAAGGAATATGTGGAAAGCAACTTCTATCTCCTCCTTTCATGGCTGCGTCCTTGAAGGACAGCTGTCATGGCCACCAAGCATCTGTGTTTTTCTGCTCCCAGCTTACAAAGAATACAACAGCAACACTCTCTGGGGAGTACAAATTCCTTCAAAGGCCAGAGTTTGCTGGTTTTCCGGCAGGATTCTTCTGTCTAGCAAGAGATACCTCTGCTGGTCCTAACCCCTGGCTCTAATTATGAATTCCCTTTATTAAAGGCTATAAAGTGGCAGATTGTATAATGCGGCAAATTTTCACATCTGAAAATAGCCCAATCTCTGTTACTGAGTTTGGGGTACAAAGCCAGGAAATTTTCTTCAGAGGAGTTCTTGGACGGTGAGTCTCTTCAGGGAGTACTTAGATACTGAGTCGCTTCAGCGAGCTCTTAGATGGTGAGACCATTCAGGGAGCACTTAGATGGTAAGTCTCCTTGGGGAGCACTTAGTTGGTGAGTCCCCTTTTACTTATTTGTAATCACAGTCGTGGAAAGGCTGTTCATCAAGAGAGTTCAGGCCACAGAATGAATGAATTCTGTAACCACATATGTCAGGGAATAGAACTCTCTGGAAAAACAAATAAGGACCTGAAGAGATTCCTAAGCATCTCACCAGTGCCTGTAGTAGCCAGTGTGAACAGTTTTTGACTTCCTGCTGAGCTAGGCTGAGATCTCTGGGTCTTGGCAACGTCTGAGGGATGGTCCAGAGGAGTCTTCTGAAGTTTTGTGCTATGGAGATGGAGTCATTTATTTGTTAATAATTGGAGCTGGCTTAGAAATCGATGGTGTGCTGACCTTAGACTTGTGGATGGCAGGGTTTCTCCATAGGTGAGAATGGAGACAGCTCAGCTCGGATGCAGAAGAAGAGAACTCAAGCAAGCGTCTTCCCTTGAGTCCTGACCCCATGGCTGCTCTGGGCTCAGAGTTTTAGGGCCCATTTGCTGCCAAGATCAGGATTCACTGATGGCTTTTGCCCAGCATGGGTTCCTCACCTGAGAGGCAATAGGAAGAGACTATAAACCTTATGACCAAACATTGAATTATGTTTAATTATTTACTTGGGGAATTGAGAGCCCTGAGTACGATAATCAAAAGTGAAAGATTTATAACAAAAGAACATTTTTTTTTTAAGAGTGAGAGGAACAACCCTTTTGGGTTTTCTCTTCCAGAAGCTCCTCTAAGACAACAAGCTTGCAAAAAGCTAAACCTCATTTTTCAAGCGGCACTGAGCTTGCCTTTCCTCGCCATGATGCACAGAACAAAGACCCCAGGAGTTGCTGCCCTTCCCTTCGCTTTAGCATCACGCAAAATGCAAACAGGAAGACCTTTCCCCGTTGTACTACAAATGGAATCAGCCAGGTCTTTTCTGGCATTTGTTGGGTCTTGCCAGTTCGCCTGTTGCTGGAATATAGAAATTATCCCCACGGCAGTTTCAGGTGAAGTTGCACCAGCCCTGGAGATAATGCAGCATCAGGCCTCATAGTGAGGCTCTGGGAATCGCTCTTACCCCGGCTATGTTTTGCAATCTCCCAGCGCAGCCATCAAATCTGACAGATGTGTGTTCTCCTGCTCCCTTAAAGGCAAAGACTCAGAGGTCAGGAAACAGGAGACTCTAGAGCATTTCTCAACCTGTGCTGGGGGTCAAACGACCCTTTCTCAGCAGTCACCTAAGAGTGTCAGGAAACATAGATACTTACATTATGATCATATAGTGTTTTGTTGATTGTGAATGTTTGGTCTTCAAACACTTCAAAGATCTACAAAATATGACATTTAAGATGTTCTAAGAACATAAGACTTTTCATGACAGTGAGATGCGTCTGCCCTGGCAGCACCAGTTTACTTCAGAAGGGGATGATAGGCCTTGAAGAACCTCCATATGGAGTCTGCTTTCATTTCGATAAGTTAGCCACTGGGCAAGAAATTGTCCTTGCCTCAACTGCTGACAGTATGCTGTTCCAATTGGATGAACAGGACACAAAAGAAGGGATTGCCAAACTTTCTGGGAAGAGAAGGAAGAATGGAGGTACAGAGGGGATGCCAGGGAGACCTCTTGCATCTGGCAAGAGGGAAGGAGATGCAAGACACAAGAGAGGCAATGCCATGTGGTAGAACACCGTTTTTAAAATATGGGCTCTCCTAGATGTTTAAAAAGTTGTGAATTGTCTGTTTGCAAATCATTACTATTCCTCAGAATTTCTCCCTTATAATTTGTTCAGCTAAGCCTGTGCCATCAAAGCATGTGTTTTCTCCTTTTTTTGTTTAGTTTACATATTTAGAAACAGGCTCGAATGTTTCTTGTAAGAGGCTTAAATAAGTCAGCTGTAAAAATATGAGAAACCCTTTTTTGTTAATTATTTTTTAAAAAATATTCAAGAGGTTATAAATCTTGTCTAAGATTTCCTAAATTATCCAGATTATTAACTCTATTTTTCATGTTTTGAATATGAATAATCCTCTCAAAAGGATTTCTCCACTCAAAATAGTTCTCCAGTGCTTAACTTCACATAAACTGTAGATCGAGTCTAATTTTAGTTTGATTTGCAGCTCCAGAGCTAAAGAATTACCTGTTAGAACTAAGCCAAGACTCTTCTTGCCTTAAGTCCTGCCTTTGACAGAGGTGCCAAGGCAAGGAAAAGATACGGGGTGTGAAGAAAGAGAGGTAGGCTTTGGAGAAGAAGAAAAGGGGACATCACGATCTCTGGGCAGTGCTCATAAAATTCCTGATGTTTAGTTTGTGTTAAATGAGATGAATGTATATGAGTCTATTCCATGACTGTAACGTGTTCTCACAATTGTGACTGTACCCTGATTTCACGGTAGAGTCAGACAGGCACCACGGGATGATACCTTAGGATGGCTAAATGTAGTGAGGACAGTTTTGGTAACAGCTAGTTAAAATAATGCAAACTTTGCCTGTGGGTTCTTAAACCCTGTTTGAAAACTGTGTGTGTGTGTGTGTGTGTGTGTGTGTGTGTGTGTGTGTGTGTGTGTGTTTGAGAGAGAGAGAGAGAGAGAGAGAGAGAGAGAGAGAGGGCAGGTGAGTGAATGTTGTATTGTATTGGGGGAGAGTCAGGAGGGAGGGAGGGAGGGAGAAAGAGAGAGAGAAGGTGAATGTTGTTTGTTTTAGGGGAGAGGCTGATGTTAGCTCTCTTTCTCTGTGTTTTCCGCCTTTGGGGCATACAACTTTAAAAGGCAGAAAGAGGCCTATAATACAAAATAGCTTTGCCACACAACTTCCTGGTTGTTGCTCCTTAAATAGAGAACTTTATCAACTTTATCTGAGCTGTTTTCTCTGTGTATGTGAAACAGTTAAGGAAAAATTAATTTCCTCCTTTCTATTTATGGATCTACTCCATCTCTCTGCCCATGCTAGCCAGTGGGAGGGGCAGTGCAGGAAAAAGGATAAAAACAGAGAACAAAATCGTGGGACCAGTGCTTCCCAGCTTTGGGAATTTGACCATGGTACTGTGACTCTTATCTTGGGTTCTTCGGATGTTTTACAGGTGCAAGGACTACTGTGATGGTAGGCGTTAAATTAGTGAGAATATGGAAGACACCTGCAAGAGTTCTTGGCACACAAGAATGACTTAATTGGTCCTAATTGTTGCCTTTCACTTTGCTTTTTACAGTTTCAGTGACCTATGATCAATGACTCTGAAAATATTGAATAGAAAGTTCTAGAAAAAAATGTAATTTTCTACTCTTCTCACACAGTGCCATGACATCTTCCCTTGATCATGAGCCATGCCATGTCTTGGCAAATTCATGCCATATAATTTATTTGCTCCATTGTCACTAGAGAGCCGTCTTGGTTGTTAGATCAACTATCATAGGACCCCAGTGTTTATAAACAGAAATAGCCCTTGTTTTACCTAATAATGTCCCCAAAACTTGAATTAGAATGATTATCATTTTACTATGGTATGTACTTTGTACTGTTAATAAGCCTAATTGACCAACCAATCTTAATTGTAGGTAGTATGTATGGAAACACTTAGGGCTCTACCCCTGTTGTTTTACTCTAAAGCTATGTAGAAATATAGAGCTACGTGAAACTGCAGTCTATTAGACATTGTCTGCATTAGTCAACTCTTGCTTCCTGCCCCTACCCCATCAGAAAACTGTTTATTTCAGAAACTCATACGATATCTTTGCGCATTCTCTTTCTTCTTGTAATACTTTAACATATTTCAAAGGTTTGTCTGTTTGTTTGTTTGATTGGTTGGTTGGTTGGTTGGTTGGATTTTTTGTTTTTGTTTTTGTTTTTTTAACTAGTATCCTTTTATAAGAGTGCTAAGCCTAAAATTTTCCCAGCCGCACTGTCCACAGGGGTCAATGGTGACTCTAGCAGCCCCATCCTGGAGACATCTGCTCCCGTCCTTTCTGCCTTTTTCTTTCTTTGGCACACCTGGTCCTGTGGGAGCATGCTTTCCAGGACGTTCTGCAGGAAGTGTCTGTACAAGACACGTCTTGATGCCCATGAGATGACTTTCTTCTCTCCACACACCTGACTGGATTAAATCTCATTGCACCCTGAAGGTTTTGTGGCATTTGCTAGCTCTGAAGAAGTTGACTATTGTTTTTAATCCTACCATCTTCTGAGCTCTTAAAGGAGCTCTGTCCTTAGTAACTATCCATTGTACATTGAATAGCTTTTGGTGTTTTATTAATTAATGTTGCTTGATAGTTGAAAACTCATTTAAATTTAAAAACAAATGTTCTTTGACTCTGGAAAATTGTCCTGAGTTATCCCTTTAATAATAAATTCTCTTCTGCCCGCTGTCCGTGTTTCCTCTCTGATATGTGTGTGGGTGTGTGTGCATGTATTTACTGGGCATTCTGCATTCATTCTCTAGGTCTTAAAAATTAACGACGCATAAAAACCATACTTATTGGTAGAGTGTTGTATACCCTTCAATGCATATATGCACTGTGCAATCTCAGATGGGAGTAACTATAGCTCATCTCTTTGAACATCATCTCTTTGTGGCTCAAACTTCCCAACTCCTTTCTGGAAGCCGTGGGATTTGCTGTGGACCCCCGGACTTCACAGTAAACCACCAGAGCTTGCTGATTCTGCGGGACTGTGCCTCAGCCCCTCTTGTCCCCACTCTGCCTGCCTCTCCCCTAACTTTTCTCTGTGTTACCGTTTGTTGTTGGAAAAGAACTAGGGGGCTTGTGCATGTTAGGCAAGAACACCACCACTGAGCTATAACCCCAATCCTTGCTGTCCTGTTCTTATAAATAATTTCCTGGTCTGTTTTCTAAGAAATATCCTTAATATTTGTTCTACATCAGCCTTTCTCAACCTGTGGGTCGTGACCTCCTTGGCCACTAGAAAGTCCCTTCCACAGGAGTCGCCTGAGACCATCAGAAAACACAGATATTTACGTCCTGAATTGTAACAGTCGCAGGATTACAGTTATGAAGTGCGACAAAAATAGTTTTCTGGTTGGTGGGGGTCACCACATCATGAGGTCGCAGCCTTAGAAAGGTTGAAAGCCACTGTGCTAATTCTCCTCATTTTTGCATGAGGCTTTGTTTAAGAACTGTCACGTGCTCGCAAACAGTATGCTTTTCTTACCATCGGTTCTTACTTTGTGGCTTTCATGTGAACATGTGTGACTTCACTGAGAACCTGATGGTGGCCGTGGAAGCTCCTCGGTCCAGTGGACGGTTAGCACAGCCCATACTTGGTCCTTAGCTATCAGGCCTCAGGGAAAACATTCTTTGAAAGGACCAATTTATAGAGACAGATGTGCTTAGATGACAAGCAGTGTGTTAGCTGGGACAGACTTTCCTAACATCAAGATTCTTGGAAATGCCATCTCTCGGTCTGATAAGCATGGAAGTTTGGAGCAAGTGAATTGTATAATATCACCCATGGAAATGTATCCTTCCTTTTCTGTTTCTGTACTCATTCCAGTCAGGCTGACCTACTTCCCTCCTCTGACTTGAAAACAATCAAACTGATGGAATTAAACCTAGCTGGAGTCAGGAAAGCCTAGAGTACCAGTTAAGAGTGTGTGTGTGTGTGTGTGCGCACGCATTTATGCACCTGTTTATGTATGCCTGAAAATGTTTGTGTGTCTGTAAACATCTGCATATGCATAAAAGTTTGTGTGTGTCTGTGTGGGTATGGGTGCATATGCATGAAAGTGTATGTGTGCATGTCTGTGCATGCGTATGTGTATATACATGAAAGTGTGCCCATGTCTGTGTGTGTATGTATGAAAGTGAGTGTGTCTGTACATGCATGAAAGTGTGTGTGTGCATGTCTGTGCATGTGTATCTTTGTGTATGTACATGAAAGTGTGCCTATGTCTGTGTGTGTATGTATGAAAGCGAGTGTGTCTGTACATGCATGAAAGTGTCTATGAGGGGAATGTGTGTGTGTGTCTGTGAGTCTGTGTATGTGTATCTGTGTGACTTTGTGTATTTGTATGTGTGTCTGTATATCTCTGTGTGTGTGTCTACATGTGTATCTGTGTGTGTGCATGCACACACGTCAGGCCACACCCTGAGTGCTGAACTGATTCTCCAGGCAGGGGTCCAGCATCTATTTTATGCACACCCACGACTGTCTCCACATGCACTTGAAAAATCCTGATTTAAATACTCGGGCTTATCTCTTATCTAAAGCATAGAGCAGAAATACAGACTTACTCCAAAGTCACAGTCTCCTGAGAGTGAAGATCATTTCCTGAGCATTCTCCATCTCCTCAGCTGTGAACTATAGGTCAGACTGACCTTGCTGTCAGCCCAAGATGGATTTTTACCCAGTTCTGCCAAGATGTGTGATCTTGGCTGTGTTATCTAACCTCTGTGAAGTCAAGCTTACTTAGATGCAAGAAAGGAATGATAAGTACCAATGAATCAGAATGAATGGTTAACACGTGGGACAGAAGCTCACGAAATTGCACTTCCTCCCTTTTTGGTGACCTCTAGGATGGGAACTTCCTGATGGGGTGGGTGGCGCTCGTGGCATCCCTCATGTGGCAGTGTGATGCTTGGCTCTCTGGGTGACTCCTGCATCGTGAGCCCCCTCCTCCTTTCTGCCTCCTCCACCTCCGGGGTGTGGGCCTTCCTTAGATCATTGCTGCTGACCTTGTGTGAAGCTCTCTAGGAGAGCCTCTTGTACATAGTGAGCCCCACCTCCAGGGTGTGGGCCTTCCTTAGATTCAGTCCCAAACAGCGGCATTTCCTGATCTCGCCGACCCATTCTTTTCCTGACTTGGTGACTTCCTGACCTAGTGCATCTTAGGGGACAGAGAGATTGTCACAGCCCTTACAGATTGTAATCTTGGCAGCCTAAGGGAAGCAGTGTGCCTGGGTCTTCTAATACAAAATGAGATGTTTTCCCCATGATACCTGACATCTTGATAATGGGACTTCCATATAACTCTCACGATTACCTTCAGTTCAAAAGTGGCCTGTTCTCAGCCACAGCTTCCATGTAGCTCACCACTGAATCCTATCATATCCTACAGAATGCTGAATACCTTAAAAGATCACAACACAGATGTGTTAAATGAATGGATGAACAAATAAATGAATAATCAATGAATCATACAAAGACAAAAATCTCTTGCCTACTTTCTTCATGTGACAATTTTTATTGATCCGGTGAGATAAAATGTATGTAATTGTGTTGGCAAGCACAGTGATTGAGATGTAAAATACCTTGACCTTGTTAATCTGTCTCAGCCGATTCCTAACCAGGTAGGTAAGCAAAATTATAACTTTAAAGATTAACTATAATATTTATCAGTCCTAAAAAACCTGCTTAAGAGTGTGGCCAAAAAGGCAGCAGCGACAGCAGCCTTGGGAGATTTGTTAAAAGTGTGTCTCTGCCTCCTGCTGAAGACATGACACACTGTGGTTGCAGGTCATGGAGGAGGCAAGCTGGAGCTGACCTGGGTGTTTCGCCCTGCCGACTACCTATCCTGGCAACAGAAGGGGCCATGTATCTGCTGGAGGAGAAAAGTCATTAAGGGGCCTATCCAGACATGGACCCTGCATGCAACAATACCCACCTGGCCAGCAAGATGCACCCTCCGGAACAATGACAGCATGGCTGTTACAGGGGTAACCAAATCAAAATGGATTGAAGGGGTTTGTGACTACAGTAAAGCTGACCAGAGCTCATCAGCCTTGAGGAGAAGTTATTATTAGTTTTCTAAATGGACACGGTATCAAGCCAGCTGCCTACTAAATGTTCGTGTTCGTTATATTGATTGATGCTACTCTCAAGTAGGCCAGAGAAAGTTCTGCAATGGGCAGTTGTCCATGAAGAGACTCATAGCTGGTTAGTTCAAGTACTGAGAATAAGTGACTGTTGAGTGTGTGGCCATTGTTGGAACATTTATATCATTCCCCCGCCCCCAGCCAAGGCTCAGGGAACATTGTGGGATGAAGAGAAGTGCCAAGACACACGGTCTTGTGGACATAACATGGCCATTACAGTCGTGAACTCTTGGCAGCTACAGCTTCCTAAATAGGATCTGTACAACATGAAGCCTGTCATCATAGCAGCTACAGCTACCTACATAGGATCTGTACAACATGAAGCCTGTCGTCATAGCAGCTACAGCTACCTGCATAGGATCTGTACAACATGAAACCTACCAACAATCTAGCACTGATGAAGTAGGGACTCCACCAGGTTAAACACGAACCAGAAGAGCTATTAGAAGTTGAGCTGGGGGAAGGACAGTTGTTTTTCTTTGGTAATGCAGACGCTGGTATAAGTTGTCCATGCTTAGATAAATGGCCCCAACCTCATGAACATATGGGGAGCCCTTCCTGGACTCAGTGAGTGATAAAAGAAATGAAAAGGACATGAAGTTTGGAGGAAGATGTGTTGGAGGATGGAGTAGGGAAATGGGAGGGGATAACTAAGGGTGGATAGGATTAAGATACATTATAAGCGTATATGAAATTGTCAATAAGTAGCCTGTTACCTTTTAAATGCATTCCTAGACCCCACCCAACATCACTAAACCATACTCTTAGAGAACTAAGCTCCCAACTCTGCCTAGGAACTAGGTCAGACACAATGTCCTTCAGGGTACATTCTTTCCCTTTTCATTTAATTTATAGTATTTTTGTTTTGTTTTGTTTTGTTTTTCAAGACAGGGTTTCTCTGTGTAGCTTTGGTGCCTGTCCTGGAACTCGCTCTATAGCCCAGGATGGCCTCAAACTCACAGAGATCTGCTTGCTTCTGCTTCCTGAGTGCTGGGATTAAAGGCATAGTACTTTTTAAAATTAGCATTGTAGCATTTCAAACATAATTTGTTTGTGCTGGCCTTCTTCTGTATCCCCTTTACCCTCTTCTACCCTTCTACCCTCAATTTCCCTCTCTGATGTCACGTGTGTTCTATTTTCCTCATCTCCTTTCTCAAAGCCATGTTTTCTTTTTATGCAGTCCTGTTTTTGATTGCATGACCTCGCTTCATACCATATCTAAACACATTAGTGAACTGTAAAATCTACAAACCACATATGAAAGAGAATATATACTATTTTTCATGGTGAGTTTCGGTTACCCTGCTTGTTGTAATTTCCAGATAAAGCCACTCTCCCCGAAATGTCCTAAGTTTGTGTTTCTCCATGACTGAAGGACGTTCTACTGTGTGATATGTGCCGCGTTTTCCTTGCTCTTTCTTCAACTGATGTCTGATTCAATTTCCTCACTCTTGTGAATGGAGCAGCAATGAACATGGATGAGCAAGTTTCTCCATGATAGGATAAAGGTCCTTAGGTTTGAGCCCAGGAGTGATACAGCTGGGTCATATGGTAGTTTTATTTTTAGCTTTTGAGAAACTTCCATACCTGATTTCCATAAGGGAAATGGAAGTGGACATTACAGTTTATACCCCCAACTGCAGAAGGCATGTTTCCCTCTCCCCCACACCCTGTATTTGTTTTCTTGATGGTGGTCATTTTAACTGGGGTGAGACGGGATATGCATTTCCCTGATGGCCAAGGATGCTGAAGGCTTTTGAAAAATACTTGTTGGCCATTGGGTTTCTTCTTTTGAGAGCTGTTTTTTGAGGTCCTCAGCCCAATTGTTGATTGACAATTTATTCTTCTATGCTTAATGTTTGCAGTTCTTCAAACACAGAAACCCACAACCAAACATTATGGGGAGAGAGGGGTGGAGGGAGGGAGGAGAGAGAGATCTTGGAACACGGAGTCCTCAATGGATGTCTCTATCAAAGCCTCACCTCAGAGCTCAGTGAACCTCATAGAAGAGGAGGCAGAAAGAGTTTAAGACCCAGAGGAGATGGAGGACACCAAGAAAATAAAACCTTCTAAATCAGTAGGGTTGGCACATACACGAGCTCTCAGAGATTGAGGACAGGCATGCATAGAGCCTTCATGGGCCTGCACCGGATAGGGTCCTAGAGCTAAAACAAGTAGCCAAATGCTCTGTGCCTAATTCAGAGTCTATCCCCAATTGATAACCATTAGGAAATGAAAGTTTAGTTTCCCCAAAAGAGTCCCACTGGGAAAACAAAGTATTACAGGTTTCTGCCCTGTTTGAGTTCCAGCTACTTCCCTCAGTGATGGACAGGTACCTGCAAGTATAAGCTAAAATAAACCCTTTTCTTCCCAACTTGCATTTGGTCATTCTGTTTATCACAGGCAAAGAAAACCTAGGACACTTGCCTAAGTAATTCCTTTACATCTCAGGTTGTGCCCACCTCAAGTTTGGAAGGCCAAAGTCCTCATTAAGGCCTTCAGTAGATACAGGTGACATAAAGGAACACCAGTCCCCTTTTATGGATGGCATAGGCCATTGCTTCTGTGGGTTTTTATTTGATATACTTACTTGGTTTCTGTCTGCATCTCTTAAATAGGCTGAGGTTTTTCATAACTAACAACTCTGTATTTGCTGGCACAATGATGCATAGTAGAATGAACAGTGCTTGTCTATTAGGGGAGTGTCCCTAGCAATGCTTTGCCAGCAGTCTGCGGACTGAAATAGCATTGGCACTGAGGGCAATGCTTTGCCTCATATGAAAATTCTCCCCCGCCGCCTGAGAATCAATACAGGTTTGATGAATTCTTCAATTCTTTGGATTTTAATATTGCTTTTTCCTTTCTAAAAGAAATTGAGATGCTCATCTAGTGGTTGAGACTGAATGTTGCTCGTACCTTTGGGCCAGCATCATTCAATCATATTTCTGCTGGAATTTAGGTTTTCCCAGAACAGTGTTTCTATATCGTTAACTCTTGGTTACCCACAAGTTGTTTGCTTTTCGCGAATTTTGTTTGAGTCCTTGCCAGAGTTGTATAGACTTAAGTCCTCCCTCTGTCAATCCTAGCAAACTTCTGCCCAGCGACACCTCTTCTTTCAAAAATACTCACATCTCCTAGGAAGGAAGTGTATGTAGAATAAGCATGGCGATTTCTTCAGAGTTGGGAAAAGAGGGTACCTTTGTTCCCTTTCTTAGATGCTGGATGGAGAGGAACCTGAGCACGAATCCTGACCAGACGCCAAGTGTTGTCGGAGGCCATTCGTTCATCCCGGCTGCTCAGACCCGAAATAATCACACAGAAACTATATTATTTGCAATGCTGTTTGGCCAATAGCTTACACGTATTTCTGGCTAACTCGTATATCTTAAATTAACCCATTTCTATTAATCTGTTTATTGCCTCATGGCTGAGACTTACCAGCAAGGTTCCAGAACATCTCTGGATCCATCCATCCATCCAAGTCTCTGGATCCATCAATGTTCTTATTCTCCAGTGTACATTGACTATATCAAAAGAAAGGCTGTAGGAGTAGCTAAGTCTGCCTGCTTTCCACAAGTCCTCTGAAAAAGGGTTTGCTATTGAGTTGTACATAGCAAGCTGTATTTTCAAAAGGTCAGGAAAGAGATTTATATAAAACCACATTTATAATGTTACCCCCCACCAATAAAAAAAACAGCCACATATTTCACATCTGGGCGCCTCTTGATCAGGGGATGTCGTTACAATAATTCATCACCATGTGAATGATACACCATGAACTTACTTGTCATGGTTGGCTTCAGCTGTCAATTTCACCCAAACCTAGAGGCTCCTAGGAAGAGAGAACCTTGCTGAAGAACTGCCTAGAACAGTCTGGCCTTTGGCCGTGTTTGCAAGGCATTTTCTTCATTGTAAAATGGTGTGGGAGAGCCCAGCCTATTGGGTTTGGGTTGTGTAAGAAAGGCAGCTGAGCAAGCTATGGGGAACAAGCCAGTAAGCCGTGTTCTTCCATGGCCTCTGCTTTAGTTCCTGCCTCCAGGTTCTTGCCTTGAGTCCCTGCTTGGCTTTCTTCAGTGATGGACTGCAACCTGTGAGCCACATAAACCCTTTCCTTGTCCATCTTGGTTTGGGTCATTGTTTAGTGAAAGCAACAGAAAGCAAACTAGTTCATTACTTAACTCTGGGCATTCTAACCTTCCACACAACTGAACCACATCAGAATGGCATGGAGTGTTTGTGTTTTAGGTCTGCTCCCTGATGACTGAAATGTAAGAGATTTGTGGCTAGGTCTAAAAATAGTTCAGTTATAAGAGGAAAAAATGCCTAATAAATCTGATGACATCATCTTCTAAGGGAAGGAAGCGATCTCAATCCCTTCTGTGGCACCAGCAAGGGACGGGCCCGGGACAGTTCCCACTTAGGACCAAGCTGACCAATGAATCTTTTCCAAGCTACAGATACCACTTCCTCATAAGCAGCCTGCTTCTTTCCTTTTTTTTTAAAGTTAGCATCACCTGTTGGAATATTTGTGGGTCTTTTCTCCTATAGAATAAGGTATTATTGGGGGCTGGAGAGATGGCTCAGCGGTTAAGAGCACTGCCTGCTCTTCCAAAGGTCCTGAGTTCAATTCCCAGGAACCACATGGTGGCTCACAACCATCTGTAATGAGGTCTGGTGCCCTCTTCTGGCCTGCAGGCATACACACAAACTGAATATTGTATACATAATAAGTAAATAAATATTTTTTTAAAAAAAAGAATAAGGTATTATTTACTCAGTATCTCTTAAGACAAGCACTGGGAAATTTCCAGAGTAAAGCTTTGAACCATGACTTTCTATAAGAAAAAAACAACAGAAAACATCCAAAGTAACAATTGTGGAGAAGACAGACCTCTGGAACTCTTGGATGCTGGTCTTTCTCTTATTTCTGGTCTTGGGTTGGGATCCACGGCCTCGTGCTCTGCTGGTGAACTGACACCCAGCTCCTTATTTCTAAGCTAGCAGCTGGAGCCACCCTTGAACCCCTGTTTCCATCTCTGCAATGTTCCCTAACATTGCAGTCCATCAAATGGAGCCATCATTTTCCTTGTTTGATTTAATTTGTCCTTTCATTAAAAGCATCCAGTTCTCTCTCCCTAAGAAAGTTCCAGATACAAGCATTGACAAGCTAACAAACAGATCTACCCTAATGAGTGAATCCCATTTATAATAACTTCTAGATTAGATGGCAGTGCACCTAATGGATCTCTGCCACAGATAAAAGTCACACTTGAGCCAACCTTTAGATTGGGTGATGGTTACCTTACTGCATCACTCCCACACACAGATGTAACCGTTTTTCTTCTCAGTGTGTGTATATGTATGTTCGTGTGCTTTAGAACACATGTGCAGAACATGTGCAGGGAACAACTCTGGGTGTCTTTGTTCAGGAAGCAGTGGTTATACTTTAAGAGAGTGCCTAGCCTTAGCTGGCCGGCCATGGAGCTCTGGGCTTCTGGTTTTTCAAGTGCTGGGATTTTCCCCGAGTTCCAAGATCAAACTCAGATCCTCATGAGTCATTAGCTAGTGCTGGAGCTGCCCTGTCTTCCCATTAGTCATAATGCACTGGCCATCTTGTTTCCATGGCATTGTCTACTATGTACCGTCCACTTCGTTTCTATGCCTGAAGCCATGTTGAAGGAAACAGCTGAACAGACCATTCTAAATGGTTTTTTTTTTTTGGCTTTTGTTTATTTTTGTTTGTTTGTTTGTTTAATGATTTTGTCCCCTATTCTATTAGGATCTCAATGGCCATATCACTCGCTGACAGGAGGTCACTGAGATGGTGCTCATGAATATTTAGCACAGTGTCCAGTGACACACGAGGCTGACCTTGCTCACGATCAGCATCCCTTCATGGCATTGCCCTAATTTTCAGACAGTGGAAGAATGAAACTAGGCCTTCAATTGGAAATTAGATTTGTGGCATCAAAAGATCATGGAAATGATGTCACCACGTTACGTAATAGACCAAGATGCCAATCTTAAAAGGTTTAGGGTTTTGTGTCAACGATGATGGCTGGTTTGGGGTTTTGCTTTATGAAAAGAAGATCCCATGCTTTAGAGGCCATGCCAACCCTGGCCTATCCTGCTTTGTCTGATTCTTGCTCAACAGGAAGTGAAGAGTCTCCCCTCCTCTCTCCTTGTGCCACAAAGGGCAGATACCCCACTGCATGAAGCCTAGCAGCCACCATAGACTGAGAGCTCTGAGCTGTGAGCAAAGTCTCCTCTTCTTTCTGCTGCTCATATAAGGCATTCTGTGGTTCAAAGCCCAACACAGACTTCCAAGAAATGGGTGCACAAATTAAACAGATTGACCCAAAGTTTAGAGTAGGGAAGGTTAGAGGCCAGGGAGATTGGTGTACAAAAACAAAGGACAGAGTAAGCGTGACATTCTGTTGCTGTGTGACCACTGGTTTGGGGCTTCCAGAAGGCAAGAAAATACATAAAAACTACAGTGAGCCAGTAATGGAGGAAGGTCATTGGTTAAATAAAAAGAAACTGCTTGGCCCTCATTGGTTAGAAGATAGGTGGGAGGAGTAAACAGAACAGAACCCTGGGAGGAAGAGGAAGTGAGCTCAGACTCCACAGCTCTCCTCTCGGGAGCAGATGCCTCAGAGAGATGCCATGCTCCCAGCTCCCAGGCAGACACATGCGATGAAGCTCCGACCCAGGATGGACATAGGCTAGAATCTTCCCTGTAAGCACACCTAGGGGCGCTACACAGATGATTAGAAATGGGCTAAATTAATATGTGAGAATTAGCCTAGAAGAGGCTAGATAGAAATGGGCCAAGCAGTGATTAAATGAATACAGTTTGTGTGTTGTTATTTTGGGCATAAGCTAGCCAGGCAGCCGGGGTGCTGGGGATGCAGCCCCGCCGCCCATATTACTACAAGCCAAATGAGGGGGGCGTGGGCATCCATGAAAGAGAAGACTCAGAACTTTCCATCAGGTTCTTCAAGAGGCAAGCTGACACCGCTTTAAGGGAGAAACTGCTGTATCCTGTGAGGAACCAGGATGGAAGTGGCCAGGCAATAGCAACCTCACCTATGAAGAACACTGTAGCAACCCAAGGAAGGTGGAGAGTCTTGCGAGACACTTGAATCAGGCTGTGTACATCTTCAAGGCCAACGGGAAGCAACCCAGTTTATTGCAGCATCTTTGAGATTTCCCCAACATCCCTGGGCCTTTCCTTTCCAACCGTTGTCAGCTCACTGCAGTTCTCAAGTGGGGGGGGGGGGGGTGGAGCTGACATCAGGTACGGATTGGGACTTTCTGGGTCACATAGTTTCAGCACTGTAAATACTGAGTTAGGATTGCTTTGTGATAAAGAGACTTCAGGGCTTTTGATTTCTTGGGGCATGTTCAAGTTTTTAATCTAAGAGTGTGGCAGGAGGGGGGAGGAGAAAAACCTACCACAATGAGCAGGCATAAAGGGAAAATAAGAATCAACATTGAGTTGCTTGACTGTTTATATCCCATGAGTTTTGCTCTTTCAATGCACCAGTTACTTTCCTATTATACACTCACTGCGCTAAGAAAAGAACTTCAGAAATGAATAAAAGCACACACAATTACAATTTGGTGAAATTGTGTATTGCTGAGGTTGCAGAGACTGGCTCTTATCTATTACTGAATGCACATAATTGTTACCATAAAGCCTTGTCTCCAAACCCTTGTAAAGTATTGATGCAGATGGGAGCTGCAGTCGTACAATAATCAAAAGAGCTGAGCTCCAGTTAAAGTTTTGTTACTGAAAACCAGCGAGACACGGGTTCTCCGTCTAACTTTCCTGATGCTTTGTTAGCATATCTGTATCTTGAGAGGGGCCAGGACCCATGAACCGAAGAGTGCATTATAGGTTTGAAATTCTGATTCTATTATCATTAGGTAGAGTTATTCATCATGTTAAGTATTGGAAATACGTCAAACTTTTATGAAATGGTGCCCAGATGGATGGAGGGTCATACAGCCACACTTGGCAGCAATGTGAAAAGGAAAGAGTAAGGTGAGTTTCAACAAGCATGAGCCTTGAAAATGTCATGCTAAGCGAAAGAAGCCAGACACAAAAGACCACACGTTCACGTGATTCGACACAGGTGAAGGTTGGAATGAGGGAATCTGCTGAAGCAGAGAAGAGACCAGTGATTGGCAAGGGATGGGCCCTGGGAAGGGAACTAGGAAACATCATGGAGATTATGTGGCAAGTGACTGAAAACCACCCTTGAATCAGTTGTGACGATGGCTGTGGGATTCTTTATATACCACACCACAGATCTTATACATTATATCAGTGAACTGTGCGATTGTGCTTACCAATGTTAATGACACTTTTATTTCTTTTAAGTCTAATATTTTAATACAGATTTTAGGATAAAGTCCCAAGAGCATACTAAGCAATAGAGTACCAGCTCAGAGGAGGCCTTAGGGTAACCTTATTTTATAGTAGCATTGTACCCTTTAAAGAAGGGGTATCTTTATTATTCTAGTCATTTTATTAAAGAGTCTCTTTACTGTTTTTTATGAGTGTGTGTTGCTGTGTGAGTATATGCCATGTGTGTGTGTAGGTGCCTGCATTTGTTCAGAAGAGGGCGTGGGATTCCCTGGAGCTAGAGTTACAGGAAGCCGTGAACCACCTGATGTGGGTGATGGAAATGAACCCAGGTCTTTAAGAGGGCAGATAGCTTTTTTAACTTCTGAGCCAACTCTTCAGCCAATGTCTACCTCTCTCACTTTCAGCAGCCTGCAATCAGGCATAGTTTATTTCATAAGAATAATGAGATGGAAACAATGATTCGAGTCAGCCGACGAATTCTGCTCTTTTCTCCTTTTAACTCTTAGGTTTCAACTCTAAAATTCTGGATGCTAATCCCTCTTGTGACTCATCACTGGTGGCTGAGTATTTAGGATGCACTGGTACTTCTTAACCTTTGACAAATAACTGTGCTTTAATCTGGGGATGGAAAGGGGTGAGGAGGATACCTGAATTAGCTCTCATTATATTCCAGGCCCTATGCCAAGTGAGTGACTTATCTGTGTCTCCTGCCAGTGCTTGATAAAAGTGGAATTATCTTGACTACACAAGGGGGTAAACCCAGCACTGAGAAAGACACTATTTACACAGAGGTACACAATACTGCTCAGTAGATTTTAGACTTAATGCTAAGCCATTGAAAAACAGATGAGAGAAACTGACATGACAGTGGGTCGAAAGACAGTCTGTCGAGTCTTGTGTGAACTCCCTGGCTCAAGGCTGAGGTCTCTGCTAACCTGGCCTTGGTTTTAAGTCTCTCTCGGGATTTCAGTTACTCATTTTCTAACCCATAGTTAGTCTTCTTACTGGATAACCATAATTTCCTTTTCACATTCCACGGTCTTTCCTTCCTTAGAAGAGAGCGCTAGTCTAAACTTGGGCTGACATCCTGTCTGAGCTGTTGGCTAAATGATGGGACTAGCCCTGGAGGTCCGTCTGCACGACTGCCCGCACTGATGGAGAAGAGAGGGCCTGCACATGAGGTATAGAGAGCTCTGTTTCTGTCTGGCTCTGTGGCTTGGTATCGTCTGGCTTTTTGAAAAGCGGCAACAAATACCTCTTTGCTTCAGACATCAGAATACAGAACTGAGGAAATTATCACCGTCACAGACGAGAGGCTGTTAAATAGAATACGGCAAAGGCAGGTTCTTGTTGTGTTTATGCAGGCTAGAGCATGAACATGGTCCCAACACATGCCTGGCAGAACTCAACACACCCGCCTTACCCCAAACCTGGGTGTGAAGTAACAGCATATCCTGTATGTCATGTACCAGGCCTTTCCCACAGCTATCACCAATGTCAACATTGATGATTGCTTCCCCTAAGTGACCCCGGAGGGTATCACAGAGAGGTGTGAAAACCAATGGATGTGAGAGGGGGGCGGGGAGCTGATGCACAATCACTAAGTGTCAATAGAAATAACAGGGTGAGGTTCATAGGGGACCAGGCTCCTACAACGAGAGAGAACTCACAGCAGTGAACTGAGTCTGTGATTGCCAATGTGATGCTGCAGTTAGCATGGATACAGAAGACGGGAAACAGCTAGGATTCGGTCTGTACACTACAGTAAATGGGTCTGGTGTACCGTTCCACATTCAGCTCTTCTCCATCTATATTATTGTTCCTTTGTGCGTGCAACAAAATGGCAAATTCATCTAGATTGTAGTCAGACCGGATGCCTCCCTGACATCAAAGATTGACCACAGAGCAATGCGTCTCACTGAAAAGGAAAGGACATGGATGTTTGTTAGTGCTTTACTTTGCAGAAGATCTGTTCTTGGTAATTTCATGTTAGCCTTGAAGAGTCTTTTTTCATTTTTAAACATGTATTGATTTGCAGCAAATACCAGATTTCTTCTGGATGTCATTTACACTTCTGTGATGCATTTTCATCATATCTCTCCATCACCCATGCCCTTATGCATAGTCTTAGGGACAACTCAGGTGGCGATTCACGTCCTTCTTTCTAGGCAATCAACAAAGACAAATCACTCATCCATTCCAGTGGCTGTGCCTTGGAGCTGCAAGATGGTGAAACTGGGTGCACCAGGTTCAAACAGCTGGCTGAAGAGACCAGACATCCATCAAAGAAGTTTACAGATACGATCTAGGAAAATCAAGCAGCAAGATTCAGCGAAGGTCTCCGTAAAGAGCCCCTTCCAAGAGCGCTGCCCAAAGCTATTTAGATCTGGCCCAAGATTTTGTTCCAGGGATGAAACCCAAAGAGACAATGTGAAGAACTCTGACATTCCTTTCACATGTGTGGGGCTTCTGTGTTAACAAGAGAACAACTTTGATCCTCCAATCAGATAACCAGGAAGTGATCTGGAATCCTTTAAATATTCATTGCCATGCTCTGGGCAGAACACAAGGGCAGACATTTTTCACTCTGAAGAAAAGACCAGGCGGGGCCCCAGGCAGTGTCGGGTTCTTCAGATTCTGCTTTGAACAGGGCAGGAAGTGGCTGAAGATTAACAAAGTAAGCAAACTTGTTTGCTGCAGCAACTGTAGATGGGTTTGAGGGTAACTTCAGGGATTCTGAACCTTTGGACTGGGCTGCAACATTTCCGTAACAGCTAATGACAGGCAGGCAAGGCAAACAGACATGACTCATACGAAATGCTTCAGTTCGGTTCTCATAGGCCAAATTTGGTCACTGGGAGACCTTTAAAGAATAGAGACATCCCTGTCTAACTAATCGCATTCAAAGGGCACAGCGTCCCTCAGGAAGAATAGAGCCCCCCCTCCCGATCTTTTTCAGGAGCCACCGAGAATCCCTGTTAGTCAGCCAGGCCAGGCTACCTTTTACAAAGGCCTATTGCTTGACCTATGCAGACTGCCTAGGGTAGGTTGCCATGGTACCCTAGAAAGTCTCCTTTTTCAGGGTGAGATTGCCTGCAGTGACTAGGAAAGCCAGTGGGATGGGGAAGAAACAGGAGAATTCTCCCAGATATAAAACGGAGTCCTAAGGGTCACACACAATCTCTAAGTCTACAGGCTCCGCCCCAGGCCACTCTGCTGGGGTGTGCGCCCTGCTGACTCTCTCTGCAGCATCCTAAAGACACAGATGATCTAGGACTTGTTTGTTTCCCATATGCGCTTGTAGCCACTCCATCCACAAAAGCTCACTTCTTCCATTCTTCCATGCCCCCTCCTTGATCCTTAGTGTCACCCATGACCCCTATTCTCTCCACGTCCAGTTTCCCTTGTCCCATCTGCTTTCCACACAGCAGCTACAGTGAGTTTAAAGCATCCATTTGCCTTGCTGTAAGGGCACACTACAAATGTAGGCGCTGAAGTCTGGGCGCCAGCTTCCCAGAGCTCCTGTCCCCCAGAACTTTCTTTCTCTCTTCACAGCCCTTTCTGAGCCTTCTCTCAACTGGCTCACCTTGCAGATTTTCCTTCATGAGTGCCGACTGAAATGAGGCAGCTCTGGCACCTTCAATTCTGTGATCATATTCTGCAACGATGTATTTGTATTGCTAACTAGCTTTTGTTTCCATATGTACAAACACAGGGCTCACCCCTATTCTGTCAGTTAGTATTTGCAGCCTGCCCCGGAACCTGGCAGACAGGAGGACAGGCACAAAGAGACAGAGACAGAGGCAGAGACAGAGAGAGGCAGAGACAGAGGCAGAGGCAGGGTTTTAATTGCCTCTGACTCATGGCATCTAAGCTCAGTGAATTTCACAGGGAGGCAGCTTTTAGATCCGCCCACTCCGCAGGTGGAGATTGCCAAAGACAAAGGATAAACCTGATTTCGCAATGTCCAGGGCCTGTGGAATAACTGAGTAGCTCTTTCAGGGAAGGCTGGTGGGGCAAGCCCTCTCCTGCCAGAGCAGAGGCAGCCAGGCACTAGTTCTGGAATCACTCATTTCCTGTTAGCTCCCACAGCCCTGTAGGGGAGCTGAGTTCAGGCTGAGTTCTGTGTGGTAGGGAATGTCTTCACCTGAGGGCCTTTCTCAGGGAAAGTCTGGGCACTCCGGCTTGGTGTGGTCTGCTACTGACAGAGACAGGTGTGTCCAAGACACTCTAAATCGTTCTCTTGGCGACAAATTGCAAAACTAAAATGTAAACCAAATGTATTCATAAGGAATGCAAGTCATAAAGACAGAAGGCCTCAAACACTGAGTTTTCTTTGTTTGTTTTCTGTCCTGACATCTTCGAATTTACATCAGAACAAAAGGGCTGGGACAACAAGAGGAGCCATGAGGCAAGGAGTTCACTGACTGGGCTCACTGACTGAAGGCTGAGCCTCTAAAATGGGCAGTATCTGTTTCATTATTCCAGTAAGGGGAGAGAAGGTGAGCAGTCAGATGGCTGGCCTACTGGGCCAAGAGTGACAGGGCCAGGCAAGAGGCCCAGAGCCCCGTTCACCCGGTGCCAGCTCTGCAGCTGCTCCGCTCTCAGGGGCAGAGGTTTCCAGTGAACCAAGAGGACACCCCGGAAAGGGCAGAACAGTCAAAGTGTCGGGAACCAAATCAGCATCTTTTCTAAAACACTGGCTTAGAACAGCTGGTGAAAAAGTGCTACTCCTCTTTGTTAGAGAAGACGTTTAGTATAAATCACACGAAATTAGAATTTTTTTTTTTTTTACTTTGGAAATAATGGGACACTGGTAATTTCAAACTGCATTTGTCTCTTTCTCCTGATTTTACAATGTTTGGTCTATTTTTAACTACGAGAACATCAAATACAGGAAATGTTTATTGAAGAAACGAACACAGCAGAACTCTGTAATCAGAAATACAGACACGCTTGTGTAGTATACTTGCGTACAATTTCAATACAACCATTTCAGCTTGCTATAGAGTGAAGTACATGGGCTGTGGAATCAGCGAGGAATCAGGTTTTACCTTTAGTGTTAACTCTGTAGGACCTCAAGCAAAGCCTCCGTCCCCCCCAATCCTGGCCCTTCCCTGGTCTGTAAAATAGAAGGACAACATAAGCCTGCAAGGATTACCGTCCAAATGCAATGACACACAGCTACAGAGTAAATACAGCCACAGTCCCAGCTCCTAACTGTGTAAATGAAATGACGCACAACTGTACAGTCACTACAGGACATAGCCACATTCCCACTCCCTAACAGCCACCAAGTTACCACCTAAAAATAACCAACTTGCCATTTAATCCTTTACAGGAAAACATGGGCATTGAAACCATCTGTTAGCATTGATTTCAGCTAAGTCCCAGCTAGGATGCTTAGCAGGCAATGGGACGTTTTAAATTATTGTAAAATCTGCAAACAAAAACGTCTCATGAAGCAATATGTCTGGACTATTAGTTGTGTGAATACAGCATATTAATGTCAACAGTGTGAGGAAAATGAAAAAGTCTAGATCTTTTTCCTCGGTGAAAGAGGTGTCTGTGTAGTGGAATTCTATTTTAGTACAGCCAAATGGTAAACTTCCTGTGTTCTGAATTCATTATCATCGCCTGCCCTATGAAGACGATAATGGTCAGCAAAAACAGGGCTATTTTGGTACCGAGTAGAGCTGAAAAATCCTTTTCATCAGCAAAATTGAAAAGAGACACGGAAAGGACTTTCGTGTCGGCAGTGAAGTAGGTGACTCTGTAACAGTCACAAAACAAAACCTTGTTGATCTAAAACAATTCGGTGTGCTCAGAAAAAGAAAAGATAACTCACAAGAGAAACTGTCTTAGATTTCATTGTGTTGCTACTGATGAAAAGGTTCTTCATTAAAGGAACGTGTAATGTGAATTTAATATATGGGAGGGAATTCTGGGTTCTCTGGCTTTCTCTTTAAGGCAGAAAATGACCCAAACACCATTTGTTTGGCTTTCTCTTTATCCTAGCAAAAACATGGCTCTTACCACAATTTAGCCTCTTCCTTTTCCAGGGACTAAATTTGCGATTATTCAGAGAATAGAGGTTCAGTATCTTCTTTTGCTAGCTTTGAAAGATAGTTATTGGATCATTCACTATGCACAAGACACGATTTAGGGTCTGAAGGCCTAGTATCAGCAATCAAAAAACGAAAAGTCTTCATCAAATACATATTGTAGGTTATTTCCTTGCCTTGATAACCTTGATAACTGCAGTCTATATTTTGTTATAACTCAAAGGTGACTTACACTGCCTGTGCTGATTCATTGAACAAGCCATTACATAGAGATACACTTACTTACACAGACGCAAGCACGCGCATGTACACATCTCTTCCACATGCAATTGTATTTTAATTCGAATCCAACTGAGCAAATATTTATTAAAGCCCAGCCCTATGACAAACAGATGCCTACCATCTGAGGATCTCGGTGAGTCAGCCCTGGTTCTCCTTCAAGGAGTCTTTGATTCCCTGAGGAAAGAGACTTGGGAAGAAGCACCCACCAGGGAGGGCAGAGGCAGAGCGCCTGATGAAGCTTGGAACTTGGAACACAACTGCTTTCCTAGCTCCTAGGAAGCGGTAGCAGGCTAGAGAGCTGCAGGTCAGCCAGGGATCCCAATGCCATAGATGCTAGCTCACTCAAGGGGAAAGCACAGAGTCTCACCCTTGGCAAACACAGACAGGATTGTTCACAGGGAGTTGCAGAATTACCACTACTCTCTGCTTGGCAGGCCCATCAAGAGCGTCCCCAAGAAGTTGTTAGAAAAGCAGAATGTCAGAGAATGCTGCAATCCTCCCCAGAATCCTCCAGGCTCAGAATCTGCATGGTAAAGATTGAGCAGCATTGGGCCCCAACCCAGGATGGGACCTTAGCCTACTGGAAGATCCGCAGCCAGACCCAGCATTCCAGAAGCCAGACTTCTGCCAGCTGGGACAAGGGACAAACAGACTGAAAACAGCCAAGGATGAGAAAGGCTTTCTTCAATCAAGCCGGGACATGCACAGCTTCTAGGCCGGGAATACTTTCTCCAGCTAGCATTATTATTGCAGTACTTCGTTGTGTGGTGCTTACTGTCTTACATTACAATGGTTTGTAGAGGTGTCTACCCTCGTTCTCCTCCCTCCTCCAATTGGAAGCAGGACCGTTCATCTTGGCATCTCCTAAATCTTGGCCTTAAGAAACAATGGCACTGCCTATGTTCAGCTGTGCAATTGTTAGAAGTGAGAGCGATGGCTTCCCTGGCTATTCACAGGCCAATGTTGTCAGCTTGACGTGGTTCTTCAGTTACTCGCTCACTCAGCAGCTACAGCTGCATGCTAGACAGCTTCAAGTGTGAAGTCTTGCCCCATCAGCATTCCAACCAAATTCTGATTCCACCTGCAAAGACTCTTAGATGCCAGGCTGGGGAGGTGAGCCTGATTCTGCAGGGAAACTATTACAGTCTGAGCATGACATACCCCTTCACCCCATAAGGGCCCAGCTATGACCTTGTCCCCAGCTGGTGGCACTATTTCAGAGGTCGTGGAAACTTAAGGAGGGAGCACTTAATTAGAGGAAATAGGTCACCGGGGACATGTCTTTAAAGGTTAACTATGACCCTCAGCCCCTTCCTCTCTTGACTTCCTGTATTCATTAGGTCAAGAGTCTCCTCTATTGCCCTCTACCCCATCCTGCTGTCATGATGCTCAACCATAGATCAGGCCCCAAGTCAGGAAGATCTCTGAAACATTGTGCCAAATAAACCTTTCTTCCCCTCATCTTTATTTCAGGGATATTGTCACTGAGATAAAAATTCTGAGGTATGAAGAAGTTACATAAGTTGGCATCAAAGTCATGGGCAAGGACCCCACCACTGGGCTAACCCCTCAGATCAAAGTCATAAGCAAGGGCCCCACCCCTGGGCTAACCCCATCAGATAGAAGTCATAGGCAAGGGCCCCACCACTGGGCTAACCCCATCAGATCAAAGTCATGGGCAAGGGCCCCACCACTGGGCTAACCCCATCAGATCAAAGTCATGGGCAAGGGCCCCACCACTGGGCTAACCCCTCAGATCAAAGTCATAAGCAAGGGCCCCACCACTGGGCTAACCCCATCAGATCAAAATCATGGGCAAGGGCCCCACCCCTGGGCTACCCCTCAGATCAAAATCATGGGCAAGGGCCCCACCCCTGGGCTAACCCTCAGATCAAAGTCATGGGCAAGGGCCCCACCCCTGGCCTACCCCTCAGATCAAAGTCATGGGCAAGGGCCCGACCCCTGGCCTACCCTTCAGATCAAAGTCATGGGCAAGGGCCCCACCACTGGGCTACCCGATCAAGTCTTGCAGAGTGATGCCTTAGAAAGCAAGAGCTAGCTGTAGGGTGAAAGGCACATTGAGAAACAAGAGCTGCACACTGTGGGCTACAAGAGGAACAGGACATTAGTGGATACTTAGAGACCCGAGGATGGCGGTGGTAGCGCTGGTGAAAATTACGGACTTGCCAGCACTTCTCCCAAGTCTGTTGATGCTGCCTCCAAAATGATCTGAAAAATCTAACTACTGTGTCCACCTCCATTTCTTTTTTTTTTTTTTTTTTTTTTTTTTTGGTTTTTCGAGACAGGGTTTCTCTGTGGCTTTGGAGCCTGTCCTGGAACTAGCTCTGTAGACCAGGCTGGTCTCGAACTCACAGAGATCCGCCTGCCTCTGCCTCCCAAGTGCTGGGATTAAAGGCGTGTGCCACCATCGCCGGGCTCCACCTCCATTTCTACGGTCTCCAGTCTACTCAATCCCATAGCTACCGGGAAGACTCACGCTATTGCTTCCTTTGGTGGAAAGAAAGCCAGAATGGCCTTTTAAAAACACAAATTCAGTCAGGCATAATGACATACTCCTTTAGTCCCAGCACATGTGAGGCAGAGGCAGGCAGATCTTTATGAGTTCGAGGCCAGCCTGATCTACATAGCTACGAAATGAGCTCCTGACCTACTAGAGCTGCATAGAGAGAGCCTGTCTTTAAACACACATCACATACACACATGCGCACGCACACACACACACACACACACACACGCACGCACGCACGCACGTCAAACCGTTCCTTTTTCCAGCCTGGAATTCCCCAGGGCCACTGCTCACATCACCGTACCACACACACTTCGTGGCTTCCCCTGGCCAGTCATGCTAACACCACTGCCTGGGATCCTGCGGCATTGTCTTGATCTAATTGTCTCGGGTCTGCTATGCTTCTCCAGTTACAGAATTGTCTTATTTACTGACATCTGTCTTGATCTTGTGTCATAATCATGACCACACATCCCATTCACCCTGGTGTAGAGTACAGCGAGTGGCTTGCTCACAGTTCCTGCCTATAGAGGCTACAAGATCTTAAAAATCCCTAAAAGCAATTATAAAATTGGATGACCCTAACACTTCAAGAAAGGAGCATATACTTAAACATGGGTACTAAGATCCAACCTTAATTGTTAACTTCAGTTTTATTTGAAATGAAGTTTATTTACTTATTTTTTAATATTTATTTGTTTGTTTATTTGAGGTTTTTTTTTTTTTTTTTTTTTGGTTTTTCGAGACAGGGTTTCTCTGTGGCTTTGGAGCCTGTCCTGGAACTAGCTCTGTAGACCAGGCTGGTCTCGAACTCACAGAGATCCGCCTACCTCTGCCTCCCGAGTGCTGGGATTAAAGGCGTGCGCCACCATCGCCCGGCTTGTTTATTTGAGTTTTTATTGAGATTTTTAAAGCTATGATTCTCCTATGTAATCCAGGCTGACCTTAAACTCACTGTGGAGTCTGGGCTGATTTGACTAGAGATCAGACTGACTCAGCCTGCCAGTGCTGGGGTCACAGCTGTATGCAACCACAAGCATCTTTGTTTGTTCTTTAGAATGTGGTTCTGTTTGCCATTTGAGGTGATTTAGGTGTAGCACTAAGTGAGACAGCACACATTCGTGTTCATGTCAGCCACGACTAACTCCCAAACTCTTCTCCTTCCACATAGAGACTCCAGAGACATCCAACTCTCCATTTCCCCTCTGCCCATCCCAAACTGAGTTGTCCTCCCACCCCCTCATCCCTGTAGACTTCACTTGGGCTTCTGAGAGCTGGCAGGACTTGCCCTTTTGTGCTTATTTCCCTCAGCGTGATGTCCTCTGGACTCACCCAGGGCTGGCGTGCGTCAGAATTCTAAGGCTGAATCACATCTCCTTTCCAAGTGTAACTCTTTGTTACCCATTCATCCACTGATGTGTGCACCACCCCCAGCTTTGGCCTAATGGGTATAAGGATAATAAGAGCGTGTGTGCACCCGTGACTGCTCAGCCACTCTCAGTCCTCGGGGCGCAGAACCAGGAGTAGGCTTGCTGAGTCATGTGGCCATTCTACAGCAAAGCTTCTAAACACCAGCCATGCTGTGTTCCACGACAATGCCTAACCAGAGGGGGCAAGGATTCTACTTTCTCTGCCTTTGGTGACACTTAGTTCCTGGGTCACTCCTGTTACAGTTTGTTGGTGGCTCTCCTAACGGCCACAAAGTCCATACAACATTTATGACTGGGTTGTAATACAGAAACAAGGATGGCTGAAGTTCCATTTAATCCTTGTTCCTTAAGTCACAGAAGGTGCTGGATGCCTCCAAGTTAAGTAACTTATACAACGTTACATAACGGGGTGGCTCATTGGAGCCAGGCCTCTTTATTCCTAAAGTTTCTAAGAGTCTCTTGACAATACAGAAACAGGGAATAAAAACTGTTAAACACCAGAGTTTCTGATTCATTGAAGATAATGGTGAGATTTTGTGTAGGACTGAGATGGAGTCCTTGACTTGACTTTTTCTTTCTGATGAAGTCAGATAAGCATTGAGAAAGCTGGTGGGGCTCAATGAGCCTCAGTCTGCTTGTCTGCAAAGTGGAGACGATAATACTTGCCTGCCAGGAATGATGAAAAGATTAAATGAAATTATGAATCATCCCGTAGAGTCCTGATACTGTATACCCAGGCACTAAAAACAAAAGATAAAATAAAATATCAGGATACTTTCTTTACCTAGTTACAGATTTGACTTGGTTTAAACATAGAGCCCAAGCTAGTTTGGCTTTAGCTTATGTCTGATAGTTTCTTTCCAGTTTAGGGAGCATTCTAACTAAAGGTCAGAGGAACAGCAGCAGCAGATGGACTTCCTGAACTGTGTGCCAAAAGGATCCTTGGATGTCTTCAGGGCGCAGCCTCCACCCACTGTCCAGTGTGGGGGCTCAAGGGCAGACCCCAACATTGTGACCGCGCCTTCCTGAGCACTCCCTGGTGCAGACTGCAGGTCTGATGCGGAAAATGTGCTGTGATCATCACAGGGGCCGGAGCAGCTGCTCAAGGTGGAGTCTATTGTCAAGGCTCTCTGGGTAACAAAAAGAGGAAAGGCCTATCAAAGCGTTTCCTGCTTGCAGGAGCCATATGCTTCCATTAATTCTTTGCCTTGAGTCAGTCTGTCTCCCCCACTCTGGCATCACAGCGTGTCCACTGTCCCCGGGAACAGAACAGGCAGTTAATGTTAAAACCTTTCCAGAGGGAGGTTATTTAGTGAACCAGTTCAGAGGTCCGGTGACGTCACCTGCCCTTCTCCTATGGAGGAGACATTACAGTTGGGCAGGATTCTGCTGATTTTTGCTGACTGCTTTGGCACTGTCGCAGACGTGAGACTGGGCATGAAGACTTGGTTCTTCCTGTCCCACCAAGGGGGTCACAGAGAAACAGCGACGGATGCTCTCTGAACACTGCCTGAGCACATTCACACAGTATGGAAGACCAAGCTAGGGACAGAGGCAAGCGAGGCAACATTTCAGAGAGAGTGGCAGAGTTTGAAGAGCTGCATTCATTAGTCATGGGGGTTGATTCTCAGCGCTGAAGTGCGGTTACTCAGATGAGCTCACGGAGAAGGTGGGCGGTAAGCAGAGGACACAGGGATGAGGCAGACAAACAGGAAGGAGTTGAGAAATGTATAGACAGCAGAGCTAGGGCTGAGCACCCAGTGCTAATCTGGGGCCCAAACTGGTCGAAATCAGGACACCATGGCCAAGGGCCTGCCAGTCACCAGTCATCTGAGTGAGGTCACCACATGTCATCCAGCCACCAGCTGACCAGAGGCACCGGAGAACCTGGCAGAAGACAGTGACATGGGCTCAGGTCAAAGGATGAACACGGCCCCACACAGAGCTACGTGCTAAGCACAGTAGTGTTCACCTCAAGTCACTGAGTGGTGGAGTAATCTCTCACACGTGGTACACATGTGTCTCCGAGGTCAGGAGGTGAGCTCTGCTGTGGAAAGTCCGTCAAAGCTTGCCAAGGTGAGGTGAATGTCCTCAGGGCTCTCCATCTCCTTTAGCCTTCCCTTGTGTTTTGTCCTGTTATTTAGGGGTCCAACTTCGCCCATCAATTAGTAAGTCAGGAGTCACTCTTTATATTGCAGATGGCGCATTTCCTTAGAATGACTGTCTTCCTGAGTCTCTCGGCTGCGGTCCCCAGGATGTTGAGTTTCTGCTCTTTCTTAGCTTACCTGCAGAGGTCTGAGCAGTAATGCAGCCAGCCAATCCTGAGCAACCATCATGTCTCGTTAGTCCCGTGTTTTCACAGACACCTCTGAGAGCAGCAGCAAGCTTTTAAAATTTAAAATTACAACTCAGTCCTTTTACATCTGCTTAAAATAACAAGAAACAGCTGTAAAGGAGTCGAAAGAAATGTAGGCTTGAAATCCATTCAGTTGCATGTAGACCCATTGATATCTTTCAGGAACGAAACAGATTTACATATTAGGCTTGGTGTTCAAATGTGGAAGAAAAAGCCATTCACTCTTGGCTATTCATTGTGACTGAAAAAAATTCAAGACAAAAGTCAGATACTCCAATTGTCATTTTGCCTATGTAACATCCTGCACTTACTTAACTGATACAGTTTAACCAATTCATCTTATTAAATGACTATTTAGGGTAACACAATATGATCTTTGTAGTTGGTAATTGAAATCTACACCCAATAAAGTTTGGTTGGTGAAACACAAGCAAGAATTCCTTCCCCAGTTCCCACACTTCTCAAGAGCAGATTGTGCAGCTGCCTAAAGCATTCCATTGATTCTGAAATTCTTTCCCTCTAAGGTAAGATATATAAAGTTACTTTTGTGGTCAGCACAGCCTTTTCCCTGTTGAAGAACTACCCTCCCACTGTCATGCGCACCCGAACGAAACGCTCAGGCTGTGGCAATCTCTGGTTGTGATAGGGCTCAAACTGGAAAAGGCCAGGACACAGTGTTCAGCTGTCTTAGATCTGTACCAAGACATACAGAGGCTTTATCAAAAACAACAGACTGGAGTGTCAGCGAAGCTGGTTCCCAAAGGATCAGAGAATGTGTTTGCTTCCCCTGAAGGAATTCAAGCTACCGTGCTTACACGAAAGAAGGCAAAGTGCTTAGCGGTGGCAAAATGCCTTGGCAAAAATGCTGTCATCCACACAGCTCTTTCAGCATGAGCCGTGGCTCTGGCTGATGGGGCACAGAGAACAGAGCCCTCTTTTGAGAGGTTGCTGTGATCGGGAGATGCCCAAGTACTTTCACAGAGTAGTGTTGAGACCTCAGACAAATACCTGTGTTAAAGTGATATCTGTTCGCGTTAAAAACTGAACAAATACTTGTGAAGCGTCTTGTACCACGTAAAGCTCTGTGCTCGAGGCGTTTGTAATGTTTAACCAAGAGCAGCGCTCACACACCCTTCCGGGCACTTAACCAGGGGCTTAACTGCCGCATGGGTTGCTATGTCAGACTTACGGCAATCAAGAGAGACAAGCACAAAGTGTTATGAGTCGAACGGCGGTGACGATCCATCAGTTGAAAGATCTCCAAGTATAACTGTATTGCTAGACTCTGAAAGAGGAAATTCTATGATTGGACTGAGCTCCCGTCCAGTATGACTGACTGATCTTTATGAGAAGGGCACTTAAGCTGAAGACATTAGACACACACAGGAGGATGGGCGTGTGAAAGGCTTGAGAGAGGATGGGTGTGTGAAAGGCTTGAGAGCCTGCTGTCCACATGGGAAGGAGCCACAGGCGACAGCAGCCCTGACCTCATGCACAGCCTCCAAAGAAGAAGTAAAACTCCCCGTGAAGCTAATCAGTCAATGGCTGTATTAGTTATGCTTGGTGTCACTATGGCCCAGTCCCTGACAGGGCCACTTAAGGAGGGAGGATTTACTTTGACTCATGGTTTTAGACTACACAGTCATCAAGGCAGGGAATGCATGGTGAGGTTCACGGCCAAGGGCCAATATGGCTGTTATGGGCTACGTGATAACACTGTGAACCCCAAGTTGGCATTTGCGTTAAATAAAATCAACCTTGAGTCAGGAGGTAGAGCCAACAACCAGTTGGCAGAAAGTAATCACAGAGGCAGGGGGAGTCCAGGAAACTGATGAGAGACTGGAAGAAATAGCAGGGAGGGACTTTGAGTGTGGTAGTCTCTTTTGGTTCTGACGGTGTTTTTCAGAGATGTCAGGGAAGAGGAAAAGGCAGCTAGTTGCTCCTCAGCCTCTCTGAGCTAGCAGGTTTTCACCCCGCCTCTGACTCCTGAGCCTTACTGCTAAATAGAATGATAGAGATTCAGTTAAAAACTGCACTCGGTGGCAGCAGCAGGAGCCTCGTCTGGTGGGATGTAAGCGTCCTGCCTTGACCAGAGACACAAGCGAGTATCTGCGGTTGCACAGTCTCTGGCTGAAACAACAGTAGATTCAGGTGCAGCTGCTGTGTTGGATATAAAACAACCTATGGTGATTGCCATTCGCACTGTGGTAGACTGGGAAGCAGAGAGCTTATCTGAGCCAGGGTCTGTTTCCAAGTGCCCATGACTAATACAGGACTTCTATAACATATCAGGTATGTTCTACCTCCGGAAGTTCCACAGACTTTCAAAACACTGACGCTCTTTAAGAATGCTTATTCAAGACGTTAAGTCAGGAAACTTCCAGGTTCAATCCGTAAGAGTGGTGGTCCTAACAAACTAAAATATTCTATTGTCACTACTAACGTTTTTGATAATTAAGTGGGATTAATAAAGCATACCTAACTTCCTCAAAATTCCATGCACCTAATAAAAGGCTGCAACAGGACTAGAACCCAAATCTTCAAATCATCCTACTTGGTCTGTCTTTCTGCTGTCCATCATACGGTATGGACAGGAAGTTTCCAGCTGTCACCAGACAGGGTCAAGGAGAGGGGAATCAGAAAGCAGATTGCTCTTTGGCGTACTGTCATGGCTGTTTGTTTTGCTGCTGCTGATTTCAGGCGTCCCCTGTTCCTCCAGGCTGTCTGCCATGCTCCCTGTAGCGTGTCTGTGGATGAGGACCTCCAGAAGGAGAGTGCTCCCGTAACTGCTGCTGGTGCTCTAACCCACATAAATGACTGCTAGTGATGAGCATTAATCATTCTTCTGAACAGACTAAGTTGTCTGGACTAAGGAGGAATCTTTTAGAATAGCAGTCAAGTGGGGAATATGTGAAGAGGGGTAAAGACGATCCCTTCTTTGAAAAACACAGTGAGGCTGGGCGGTGGTGGCACAGTTCTTTAGTCCCAACATTTAGGAGGCAGAGCCAGGCAGATCTCTGGGTTCGAGGCCAGCCTCGTCTACAGAGTGACTTTCAGGACAGCCAGGGCTGCACAGAGAAACCCTGTCTCAAAAAGGCAAACAAAAATAACAGAAAAGCAAAGCACAGGGATTGGTAAGACGATATACTCTGTGGAGTTTCACTAATAATGTCAACAGTAAGGAATGGCACAACCAGGTTGATTCCTAGAACAGAGAGTCAAAGTAATGGTATTGTTTGGATTAGATATGATGAGAATGAGACATTTCATGATAAGGGACAAATCACACCTTGGGTTAATGGTTTGCAAACTGTATTGAGGCCCGCAATGCAGCTGGGGATGATTGGATGGATAGAAATGAGCCGTGTCTTTACGGTAAGCACAGCGTGTCACTTTAATCTAGGTCAGTGGTTCTCAATCTCACTGAGCCGAAATACCACCCAAGGAGCAATTTCTGAGTGGAGGCAGCAGGATCCAGCCCCCCAAACTCTGGTTCATTAAATCCAACCTGGATTGGCAAGGGCTCCCCATAGGGTTCTGCTAAGAACAGGCTTGCAAAAAGTGCCCGGGCCTGGGATTTCCCTAGCGTCAGTAGGAAGGGCTCCCCCAGAACCACAGAGTTCTCCCAAACCTCTCAAGGGGTAAGAGCTAGGCATAAATAGTCTCTAAGGACAGACACACTTCAGGAGGATGAGAAAGGAAGTGACAAGAACCACACCTCCTGGTTAACATACATGTATGCCAAATGTTGGATTAAATCCAAAGAAAATACATCAGCAAAGTGAAAGGGTCACCTACACTACTGCAATCATTATAATCAAGGCAGTACTACCATCAACTATCTTCCCAGCCATACATTTTTAATGAAGGACAGGATCACTAAGCTAAGAAAAGCTACAGTGCAGTGGGATGGACCCTCCCTCTTAGTCTTATATTATAAAGGACTGGAGGGTGCAGTGTAACTTAAGGAAGGGTTCTGACACTCTGATGGAGCTTTGTGAATACCGAGTCGTGGGCTGTATGATTGGAGGGTTTGGAATTAGAAAAGCCCACAGATGGTTACAGCTCTGCCCACAGTAGAGATGGCCTCAGTGACTCTGCCCTTGAGTAGAAGTCAAAGCGGGCAAAACATTACCAGAGAGTCTGGGCGGAAGTGCCAACCACCCAGAACAGACAGAGTCTGTAAGCACAGGGGACCCGCACAAGGCCACTTCCCTGGCCTTGTGCCTCTGGTGACTGTTGCTAACAATCAAAGCTTCTCACTGGGTTTTTGTTGTATTTGAGCGAGAGAGAGAGAGAGAGAGAGAGAGAGAGAGAGAGAGAGAGAGAAATTCTTTCTTTTGGTGAAACACCAGCTGATTGTGGGAGGCTAGGCAGGTCCAGTTTATCATTGCCCTTGGGGAAGACTATGAGGACGAAAATGGGGCAGATGTCTTCTAGTCGCAGACAAAAGCAAGAAAGGAATTTGTCCATAGAATTAGAAATCCTTCCTCCCTGGAAGTCCCACCTCAATATGGTGGTATTTGCACACTGGGACTGTCCTCAAGAGAGGAAACAAGGCCTAGAGTGTGGGGGTGGGGTAAGGAGCTCCTCTGGGCCCCAGGAGGTGTGTCTGCAGTGTTTGGTGTAGCGTGTAGAGAACACGTTGCTACAGGAAAAACCTGCTTTCTCTAAGCTCCTCAAAACCTTAAGGGACACGAGTTTACTGCCAAAATTCTGTAAGGTAATTTTGCTTGTAGGTTTCTAAACTGTATCTACCAAACGTGTGTTCACACCGAAGCAGGGTATTTTAATAGAATTGTGGGAGACACACCAAGTGCCTGGAAACTTCTGAAGGCTTGCCCGTGTGGGAAGAGCCAGGTAGCTGTTTTTACTAGCAAAAGAGTCAGACTCAACACATCATCTAGACAGTCACAAATCTGAAAGTTTAGGCTGGGAAGTCTGTAAGATGGCCGTTTCCCCATCTCACCTCGTAGCCTTTTCTGCTCAGGGTCTTCTGGGTCACCAATAGCTTCCATGTAGTGGCTTGCTGTCACTAAGTCGCATGCCTTTTCCCTCTGCCCCACAGGGAAGAGGCCACTGGCTTCTAGAGGAATCTTTGCAAGCTGACCGTGAGTTCTGCTGCTGTTTAATACATGATTTTTTCAAGGCCAGATATGCACCACCAGCTAGCAAGTGTTACTAGCATACGTAAATTCCCCAGTGCTTCCCCTTGCTTTCAGGACAGATCGATCCTAACTTGTCCTTAAAGGCCTAGTCTCTTTTGATTGTCACTCTTTATTGCTTAGTCCCCCTAGTCGCAATCAATGGAGATTCAAGCATGAACCACTCTTTCTGGCCTTCTTGCCTTCATGGTCAATATGTCTGTGGGCTGGCAAAAAAATTTCCTTCTTGTCTGCTACTCCTCCATCAAATCTTGAAGCATCTGTCAGGTTAGGACTATGTGCTAATCTACCCTGCACAGTACAGACACGTGCACACATAGACAACCTACCCACACACACAGACAGGATCACACAGCAGTACAGACACATGCACACATAGACATCCTACCCACACACACAGACAGGATCACACAGCAGTGTAGGCACATGCACACATAGACATCCTACCCACACACACAGACAGGATCACACAGCAGTACAGACAGGTGCACACATAGACATCCTACCCACGCACACAGACAGGATCACACAGCAGTACAGACAGGTGCACACATAGACATCCTACCCACGCACACAGACAGGATCACACAGCAGTACACACAGGTGCACACATAGACATCCTACCCACGCACACAGACAGGATCACACAGCAGTGTAGACACATGCACACATAGACATCCTACCTACACACACAGACAGGATCACACAGCAGTGTAGACACATGCACACATAGACATCCTACCCACACACACAGACAGGATCACACAGCAGTGTAAACACATGCACACATAGACATCCTACCCACACACACAGACAGGATCACACAGCAGTGTAGACAAATGCACACATAGACATCCTACCCACGCACGAACATATGCAGTCAAGGAGACATACACAGGCATACTGGCTCACAGACCAAAACATACAGATATCACAGATATACAGCCACACATATAAACAAATGTAGTCACACATATATGTGCACTCAGATACAGACACATATCCATACAGGCACATACATGCTCATAAGTACACACTTCATAGATCCACACAGACAAACATACTTTGTTCCTTTCTGTCTACCTGTCAGTCTGTGTGTTTTTCTCTCCTCTCTTCTCTCTCTCTCTCTCTCTCTCTCTCTCTCTCTTTCTCTCCCCTCTCATGCACACACACAAACACACATACACACACACACCAGACACAAGTCTGCTCATTCAGTCACACAGATATATCACTTATACAGCCATAAGACACACAGTCACCACACATATGATATACATTCAGAGACATCATCACACGCATTCACTTGCAGACACACAGATGCACATAGATGCACACATAACATTCCACGCATACACTCACAGATATGCAGGTATGTGCAGGTCCACACATAAATACAGACCACCAATACAGGCACATACGAAAGACATGCTTAGACACACACAGAAGGCATGTTCTTACACACATAAGCAAACATGCACTCAGACACACACACCCATGCATTTACAGCCACAATTACAGTTTCTGCTGTTCCAATGACTCATTCCTGTTTGTTTCAAAGCCCTTGTCAACACTCTAACAGGAAGCAGTGTCTTTTCTGGCCTTGGTTCACACCTCTAGGTGAAGCCTATGAGAGCAGATAAGCTACAAAGTCAGCCCCTACCGCTCAATTCCCCATACATGAAGGGTCACCTAAAACCGAGCTCATGCTGGGAACTTGTGTACAAGCACGAAGGTGTCCGATGTGTCTGCAAGGGCACAGAAACCACAGACAGTGGGCCTCTCTTTAAAGTTAGCAAATCCAGCTTCTCAGGGAAATATCAGTTACATTCAGAGCTCCCCATGACAGTAGAAGAATGCATAGCTACACACATAACTTAGACCTTTCTCAGTAAATCCCATCTGCTACTGGGCTTCCTTTTACTGTGAGAAGGTAGGAAGCTGGATCAATAAACCAGTGAGCCTATGCTTTCTGACATGCCTAAGGAGAAAACCAGACCTAAGCCCTTAGTTGCTTGGAAGAGAAACGAAGAGTGGCCTTGGCTTTAAGCTGCGAACACAATACTGCCTTAGCTGTATGACACTACCAAAATGGTTAACTATGACATGTCCCTGTGGTGGACAGACAGACAGATACAGCTGAAAACAAAGTGACTGATCGCTAACTACAGAGGAAGAGGGAACTTTGTCCGTCCTGGTGACATGGTCAAAGCCACTGTCTGGGCATGGAGGCCATTCTTCCTGGAGTTATATGTCACTGGCAAATTTCCTCAACTCTTGAAGCTTACAGCCTTGTGTGTACAGGGAGACATAAATGTAGACATGCTTGCTCTCACCACTTACATAACAAAAATAGTTAGAGAATTATCTGGCCACTGATACTAGGTCTTGGTAAAAGTTAGTTATTGCTATGATCCAAATGAGCTAATATATGAACTACTGAGCCCTTTATGCTTTATTTCTTTTATTACAAGATCTTACAATTGATTTGATTCTCCCCATGTCAGAAATAGAACTCAGGACTGAACTAATTGTCCTTTACATTTTTTTAAGATTTAATTTGGATTGCTTGCGTGTGTGTGTGCGTGTGTGTGTGTGTGTGAATTTGTACACATTAGTGTAGGTGCCCACTGAGGAGAGAGGTATCAGATCAGGAGTTACTGGTAATCTTGAGTCACATGTGTTGTATCTGGAACCAAAACCAGTCCTCTGCAGGAACAGTGTGTGCTCTGACCTACTGTGCCATCTCTCTGGTCCCACAGTCTCCCTTTTCTGATAATGCCTACTTTCATCTGACATTATACAATGTTCTTCATGTACCTAAAATGTTCCTGCACAGTCACACCGCTCCTACTCTGTGTTCTCCCCAAAGGAGAGACGAGTGCTTGGGACAACCTGCTGGAGGAGTTTCTGTTTTTCTTCCTTGTGCATTGGTGTTGAAATCAGAAAATAACAGCAAGATGTTGCCAAAAATAAGTTAATACAACTTAATGTTCCTGTGTAAAAAAGTCAAGCCCTCACCACACTCTTCTGAAAAACAACAGCAGCAGAAGACAGAGTTCTGAGGGCCTGGGGTGGGTTAAACCCAGGCTCTAAGCTCAGCATCTGAGATGTACCTCCTTTATTGGGATGCATGGAGGAATGGGTGGGCTGATGGGTTTCGAAGACATCATTTCACAAAGTGACTGTTACTGGCCTCAAACTCATGATCCTCCTGAGTGGTAGGATTTCAAGCCCAGACAGCCATGCCCAGCTTTGTCTTTGAATAAAGTGCAGCTTTAAAGTCCTCCGTGAGGCTTCCCATAAGAAACGGGAAACTTACTCCGAGCACACGCAGACAGCAGTTAGTTAGCTCGGTGTGCATCAGGTTGAGAGACAGGAGGATGGAGCAGAGGGCTTGTCCACAGCCTCCACTTTCATAATCATATTCTGGCTAGCTGACTGCTCCCTGTGAAGCCCTGCCTCTGTGGGTCCTAAATTTTTTTGATGTCATGGTTGTCTTTGAAAATCTGATAATGATGATGATGATTGTGAATAATATTCCCAGAAAAAAATGGTCAAGGGCATTGCACACGCATACACACACACACACACACACACACACACACACACACAATGCTAGAATAACTTTCCCTTCTTCCCTTCACCTTTTCCTTATTTCCTGGGAATGAATTTCAGGGTTTTGCACATGCTGGCCAAATGATCAAACACTGTCTACAACCCTAAGGGTCCCATAAGGATGATTTATAATGACCTTCAGTAGCTTCATAACTAATAGCTGAATATAGCATTTTACCACCTTTCTTTCCTTTTATAAGTTTTGTATTTAAAATTCTGGCTTTCAACCCTCCTGAAAATTTCAGATAGGTCATGTGTTTTGAAATACTGTAGTCAAATTTTTGGTAGGTTTTCGCTGAAACAATTTCTGGGGATTGTTTTTGCTTTTCTGTTAAGAAAGCACAGTGGGCATTTGTGTATGCTTCCTTAGAAATGCTTTATTATAAATAATGCAGAAATAATGAAAGAGATGGTAAAGTTATACTAACCCACAGAAACTTTATCCTTATTTACTCTAACTTCAAATCAAACTGATCAGGAAGAAATAAGTCGGTACCCACGGATATCAGCTATGATGACAGAGGAGAGATTCCACAAACATGGAAATATATAATGGATATATAAAAGCAATGTTGGAAAATTACTCTGTAGATAACTATATCCCTGCCACAACATTTAGAACTGGGGCAAAGAAATTCTTGGTGCAATAAGTTGTTTGGGGAAAGTTTGGCCGTCTCCACAAGACTGCTCTGAAAGCCCCTACAGCTTTAGACTCAGCCCCCTATTAAAGTTTAGAATGATCCAAACTTACCAATCTAGATTTTTTTCCTGTGGGACCAATCAGCACAGACCAACAGAAGCTACGTTTATATATAATAATTTATTAGGGCTGCGTATCACTTACAATGTGTAATAAATTATAAAGGCCACACGTCATCTTCTGAAGTCTCCCATGCTCACTTTCTAGTGATGGCTGCAGTATCTTTAGGACATTTAATTAGATTAGATGTTAGCATTAGTCAGAGAGTAAAAAACATTAAAAAATTGTTCACAGTACTTCAGATTTATGGATAGCCCCATTATTTCAACTTTGTGCAAACCTGGTTGAATTGTATACAAATCATCTAGAAACATGTAGACAGTGGTGTGGGTTTTCCTGGGCTGGGCAAAGTACCCAGTCCCCTGACTTTAACACCGGTCCATACACTTTCTTAGGCATTGTAACAAATGTAAGCAATCAATTACTGATCTCTAAAAATCTTGGCTAATAAACAGCATTGAGGTTTAGCCACATTTTAAACATTCAGATTTTAAAAACTCAGTAAACCATTCAGGTTTGTTATTCCTCCTCCTTCCTCCCTCTCCCTATCTGCTTTGACACATTTTTAAAAAAAGAAAAGAAAAAGAAAACAAAATAGCAAACCAAACAACACCACCAAAAACCAAATTCGGTTTTAGTTCAGTCTTAGGGCCTTGCCGGTGACCCTGGGTGCACTCTGCCAGTCCCGGTCTGTCTGTCACGTTCTGTTCCGTGCTTCCATCCTCTCCTACCAGAGCAAAGCCAGTTCTTTCTGGCCGGGAGAGTTCTCAATGCCTGCTGAAGGCACTTTGCCCTCAGTCTGACAGCTCAGGGCTGCAAGGAGTTGGAGTCTTTGTAGCTGGTGTGCTCTGTCCCCTTCCATCCTCGGGGTCCTGATGGAAGAAGCGCTCAAGCATATGCGCGCGCAGGACGCTGCTCTTGCCTGGGCTGGCAGGCTCGCTGGCTGGGTCTGTCTTAAAAGGTCCATTGGCGGATAAGCTCCTGACCCATCCTGCTATGCTCAGTGCACCTTGATGGAATATTTCCGCAGTCTGAGGAATTGGAGAAGCTTGTCTTTGGTCCTCTTCTTAAGGGCCATGAGAGCTCGTGTTTTCTCCTCCAAGTCTTGATCGATGGCAAGAATGATCTTGGCCCGCTCCTCTGCCTTCTTGTCTCCAGAGTTCCTGAAGAGCCTCTGCAGGGACTGCTGGTCTATGTTTTCAAAGATGTTGCCCACAGCTTTCTTGCGAGAGGCCGTGTCAAAGTGGTAGCCGTGGATGGACGGGCTTACTCGGAGAGACGAGGACATGCTGGTGGCTTGGTGGCTTCTCTTTGCTTTCATCGAAGTGGGTCTTCCCCCAGCTCAGCTTGAGCGCTTCCAGGGAGTCTGTGTAAAATCGTCCCTGGACTGCTATTTAAAGTGTGAACAAAGCTCCGGACTCAAATTACACTGGTGACGTCACGTTGATCCCAGGGAGGAAAAACCGCAGAAAGTTAACAGTTGAGTTGCCAAATATCTGGCTCCGGATGTAGGAACGCCTTTCAAAGCTGGAGAGCCGGCTAAGGGCTTCCCCCTCCACATCCCAGACAACAGCGCATCCTACAAACTGACTCTGCCTTCCAGAAGCTGAGGCCAGAAGAGACAAAAAAGAGTACAGAGGCTCTAAATCTCCACCAACAACTGAAGCAAAGGAGCCCTGCCAAGCTCAAGGGAGTTTCAATTAGTCCAGAAGTTTAAAACTGCTCGCCAAACCTTGGCAGCCTAGGGCTGCCTGCCTTTGGGGCGGCCCTGTCAGGGGAAGGGTTACTTGTTGAGCTAGGCTGGGAAAGTCAGGGAAAATACTTTGGAGGACTTCTGGTTCTAGAGCCAAGGTTTTTCCGACAGAACACTAACAGGGCTCAGTCAGAAACCATGTGTCTCAAACTGTGTACAATTCTCCCCCAGGAAACTGCAGTTTAAACAGTAACTGTGTAGGTACTTGTGTGGGGATTGATAGCAACAGCTATCCAAAAGCAGGGAGCAGAAGCTCATGGGACACTCTGAGTACTTAATACCTATAAGAAAGGAGCTGACCTTTTGTTTTGAGGTTTATTTTGGGATCACTCAGCATAAGTAGGGTGATGCTATCTTCATTAAGAGTTTCAATTTATTACTTTTACTACCTACAAGACCCAGACAAGTATGGCTATGGTACACTAAATGTTTCCTTCGCCTGGCCTGAAGAATCCCTTTTATGAAGCAGATCTCTACTGTACTTTCTGGTCCTCTAAGAAATCAGTATGGGCCTTTATTTATTTCTTACATAGTCAAGAAAGTCATACGCCTATCTTCCCATCTCTCCTGGAAGGCTGAGGCAGGGTGGCAAGCTTCAGGACAGAGCAAGTCACACAGAAATACCCTGCCTCAAAATTTAATTGATAACATAGAAACAAAATCACCATTTTACCTTAATAAAGTTTACATCTGCCGGGCGGTGGTGACGCACGCCTTTAATCCCAGCACTCGGGAGGCAGAGGCAGGCGGATCTCTGTGAGTTCGAGACCAGCCTGGTCTACAAGAGCTAGTTCCAGGACAGGCTCCAAAACCACAGAGAAACCCTGTCTCGAAAAACCAAAAAAAAAAAAAAAAAAAAAAGTTTACATCCTACTAGGAGAAAGGAAAGGGATATTCCTGAGTCTCATTGTCATAGGGTTGAAAGTAACGTTCCCCATGGATAAAAACGCCCCAGAGCTGGATGAGCCTGGAAAGGAAAGAAGACTGGGGTTTGTGGAGGCTAGGGGAGAGGGGTGTGTCTCAGTTAGGGTCACTATTGCTGTAATGAAACACCATGACCAAAGCAAGTTGGGGAGGAAAGGGTTTACTCGGCTTATACCTCTACATCATGTTCGTTATCAAGGAAGTCAGGATAACAACTCAATTTGAGAAAGGACCTGGAGGCAGGAACTGATGCAGACAGAGGTCGTAGAGGGTGCTGCTTACTGACTTGTTTCCCATGGCTTGCTCAACCTGCTTTCTTTTTCTTTTTCTTTTCTTTTTTTTTTTTTTTTTTTTTTTTTTGGATTTTCGAGACAGGGTTTCTCTGAAGTTTTTGGTGCCTGTCCTGGAACTAGCTCCTGGAACTAGCTCTTGTAGACCAGGCTGGCCTCGAACTCACAGAGATCCACCTGCCTTTGCCTCCTGAGTGCTGGGATTAAAGGCGTGTGCCACCACCGCCCGGCTCAACCTGCTTTCTTATAGCACCCAGGACCATCAGCCCAGGGATGGCACTACCCACAACAGGCTGGGCCCTCCCCCATCAATCACTAATTAAGGAAGTGCTACGCAGCTAGATCTAATTGTCTCCATTAAGGTTCCTTCCCTTCTGGTAACTCTAGCTTGTGTTAAGGTGACGTAAGACTATCCCGCACAGGTATATTCTCATGTAACCTGTACAGACCTGAAGGAGATAGGGTCGGGAGCTGGAGTGCCATCTGTGGCAGGAGGGGGAGCAGTAAGTACAGAGGCCTGGCACAGTGCAAATGTGTGGATAGCTGGAGCCAGTGTGGTTGGGACACAGTGAACTGGGGCAGGGGGTTTGGAGGAGCCCAGGCCAGGAAGAGAAGGTGGTGCCAGGAAGAGAGCAAACCAGACCATGATTCCAAAGAGACCCATTCTGACGGATCTCATTCCACATGAGATGGTTAGCCTCTGGACACATTGAAGAATGGGATGATTTTGCTTACGACTTGAAAGAGCTATCGCTTCTTAGCTAGGAGGGAGGAGCAAGATCAGCTGGGAGACCTCCAAGTCACCTAGATAAGACAAGTTAAAATTCTCCTGACTCTGGGCCTAACATGAAGGAAAAGCCAAGAGGATTAGAGGGTCAGAAGTGAGGTAGGAGGACAATGAGAGCCGTGGGTGACTGCTTCTGCAGAAGCTTCTGGGGAGGACATTTCTTCTTAGAGCACGAACCATTACCGTTATGGAAACAATGATTTATTGAGATGTTAGTATGTGCCAGGCATGGTGACAAGAAATGTCTGTAACTCAATTATTAGCCCTCTTCAAAGTTGCAGGAGCTCATTCTTATACAGGCTCTGACTTTCTATTATGACTTATTTTATTGATGGCTCCTAAATGATACTCAGCCTACACCCATACTCCAAAGTATAATTTTCCTTCACGTGGCTGTATAAAAACATGGCACACATATCTGTTGTGTTAAAAAGATGAGACCCTGTCTAACTCCCAGCACCTGCAGATTAATGCACATCCCAACTCTCAGCATTGGTTTTGCAGTGAATGGCAACAAATACAGATTGCCGCTGGTCAGAGTGCAGAGGATAAGTAATTGTGGAGTGTTCATCCTACTGGAGACATTTGTAGCTCATCTCCTCCAACAGGGTTCAGGAAGCACTGCAGAAGAGGGAGCAGAAAGACTGAAAGAACCACAGGTTAGAAGGAGTGTCTGTGGAAAGGTGTCCTAGGTACCTGTCAGGCCATTGCACTCAGGAACTCATAGTGACTTATGGTTGCCTGCACAAGACCAAGACAAGAACAGGCAAGCCAAAATTCTACTGCAGATGATGTCCGAGCCAGAGCTCCCTAGCGCAGCTGTCATGGCCATCACTGACGACTGCAGTGGGAGTCACCAGGAGAAATAGGTTACTAGGAGGGAGGAGTGGGTTAGTTGGGAGACCTTCAACATGAGATGCTAAAATCCCATCCTGCTGTTCTCCTAGCACTGAGAGGTCAAGTGGACTTCAGAACATTAGTGGTACTGGCTGAGCTCTCCCTCTGTCAACCCCTGTTTCCTACCCCTTTGCAGGCATAGAACCTCAGGACTCTCTGTTATAAAGCCTAGCCTGTGATCTCTTTCTGTGGATTTGCTTCCTCATGCAACGAGCCTGTGACACTATCCTCTCTCAACAGGGTTGAGACCAAGTATTGGAAGGGAGGCTGCTTGTTGGTTCCTGTCCGCAAAATTAGCCCTGAAGCAATCATACAGAAACTGTATTAATTAAATCACTGCTTGGTTTATTAGCTCTGGCTTCTTATTGGCTAACTCCTACATATTAATTTAACCCATTTCTATCAATCTGTGTATCACCACGTGGCTGTGGCTTACTGGCTAAAGTTCCGGCATCTGTCTCCAGTGGGGCTACCTGGCATTTTTCTAACTCCTCCTCCCAGCATTCTGTTTGGTTTTCCCCACCTAGCTCTGTTCCCCTATAGCTCTGCTATAGGCCCAAAGCAGTTCCTTTATTAACCAATGGTATTCACAGCATACCGAGGGAAATCCCACACCTGCATTCTTGACCCCACCAATGCTCTCTGTGCTCTAACCAGCACCCAGACAAGAGATCTTCAATAGACCAGTTGATGTGACTTCTCTGAGAATAACTCTTGAAATCACTCCAGTAGCTTTCCTTAATTTTTAAAAGTTCCTTGATAATTTTGCACATGGATATATTGCATTTTGGTTGTTTTCACCCTGAATTCAATTCCCTCTTTCATCCATTTTCCACCCCTGACGAATCCTTTATTCTTCCCATTAAGTCCCTCTCTTACGTACGTGTCTTGTGTTTTATTTTGTTTGTTTTTCTATTTTCTTGTGACTCACTGCGTTTATTTAGGGCTGCATGCATGAGTATGAGGAGGGATTTTTGCTTGTTTATGGAAGCACGGGCAATTTATCAGTGGCTACACCACCAAAGAAAATTATTCTCCCTTCTCCAGCAACCATTAACTGACAGTTGCTCCTCAGGGAAGGGTGGGGACTTCATGATCCCCTTCTCTATCCAGGCTGGAACGTTAGCTGGAATAGCCTTGTGCAGGTGGCCACAGCTCCTGTGAGTTCATGAATACCATTCCCTTGCCATGTGCAGAAGACAGCATTTCACTGGCTCTTGTGTTTCTTTCTTCCTCCTCATCTGTGATACCCCCTGAGTCTTACAGAGATTGAAACACATGCCCCCCCTTAGGGATGAGCATGCAACGGTCACTTATTCTCAGTTCTTTGTCCAGTTGTAAGTCTCTGCATTAACCATCACCCACCTCAAACAGAAGTTTTTCTGGTTGGACCTTTACTCTGGCACTAGTAGCACTAACTGATGTGCATAAAAGTAAATATTTAGAAGACATATTTATGTATTTGACACCATATCCATTTAACAAAACAGTAGTAGGTTCCTACCTAGAGCCTATGACATCCATAGTCATCGGTTTTAGCCATGTTTACATAACAGGCATGAATTCCCTCCTAGTGATAGTGCCTTAAATCCAATGAGAAGGTGGTTGCTTACCCCATAACAGTCATGCTAATGCATGTTATAACTGGACTTTTCTGAATGTGAGCTGCTACAGTTTCTGGCTACTTCTGCAGCATTGCATCTGCCAACGAGACTCTGCAAGCACGAGCTGAGAGTCTTGAGGTGTTGCCAGTCACCCTGTTGCAGGAGTCAGACCACTGGGTGACAAGAGTCTTTTACAAGAGAGAGGCAGAAGGTCAGAAATGAAAGACACCGAGCCGAGGTTCTCAAGATGGTAGATGGAACCACAAACCAAGGAGTAGGCATTTTCCAGTCCTCTGATTCCTTCTCGGGGGGGGGGGGGGGGGCAGAAGGACTATATCCCTGAAAACTAACTGGTTGAGACTGCAGGCTTCCTAGCATGTGTGATAAAAACTTTTGTTCTTTTAAGACACAGAAATTTGTAGCAATTTTCTATTGCAGCAGACAGAGCTGAATACTCTCTTCCAGTTTTGAAGACTTTATCCAGAATGCCTTGATTCTGAAGTCTGTGAACTTAAACCCCATGTCAGAGTATTCTCAAATCCCCAACAAGCTCTGTCTTCATGAATTCTGGCTCTTTAAACAATATATATTACATAATAAAACTGTTAAATAATACTACATATGTGTGTATACATATAAATGTATATGTACAATAAATAATACTATAAAAATATAAATATAAATATATATATATATATAAATGTATTGAACAGCACTCTTGAAGGGCTGCCTAAAAGCATTCACATGAATTTGAAACATGAAGGAGTTTCAAAGTTGTTTAGGTGACAAGCCTGTCCACAGGGAAACAACGTCAGTTTCTATCAGCCAGCAATGTGACACAAATCTGACCCGTGCTCTTAGCCAAGGGAAACTCCACACCGCTGGGAAGCCCTTGGCACCTGCTTCCTCCCTTCCTTGTCTAACTATTTTCAGCTACTGAGCTGGAAGACGGGATTGAAAAGCAGCTCGAAGGGACTCCCAGCTTGCACCTGGATGCCTGACCGTTTTTTAATCCCTGCAATAAAGAGGAGAGCTGGTGAAGGTATTTTAAAGGAAACATCTATGTGACCAGTGTGGTTCCTTCTGGGCGTTAATTTTCCAGTCTTTGCTTATTGTGCGAAGAGATGAAATGTCTGCCCCAACCAATATGAATAGTTAGTTTTGTGCTCAGTGGAGGCTATCTAGAAAACACAGGGGAAGAACCATCTACTAAGTAAGTTTACCTAATGCAGGAAAGTATTAGACTCAGAGGCACCAAACAGATGATGAACCCCCAATTTATTTCCAGAGATTTTTTTAATCAGCATTGAGAACATTTTCTGATCTTTGGCCTGGGTTACCTACTTTTCCTGTAGGAAAACACTGGCGTCTAGGAGACCTGGGTGTAACTCAGTAGTAACGTGCTCACCTGAAAGCAAACCACTGAACTCTCTGATCCATAAGTTTCGACTGCAAAGCCACGAGCATTCTGGCCTTAGCAATAAGGATGCCATGTTGATAGGATACAGAATATTTCTCACATCCTCTGTCTCACCTGACTTTCACAACACTGGCATTCTCATCTACACATGAAAGCAAGGAACATTCCAGAAGTTGAAGAACTTTCCCAACATCTTGCAGCCCATCAGATGACAGAGCCAGCTGCAGGGTTGTCACTTCCTGTCAGCAAGTTCTGTGTGTTGCCTGCCGGTCTCTACTATGTTCCCATTCACGTATCTCCTACAGTTCGAATTTTCTGACTCCCTTGCATTTATCCCCCCATACCTTCATTCAGTGGTTTATAGATTCATTCACTGTTTGCAGCACCTGAAGAAACGTTGAGCAAACAGGAGAGCATCTAGCTGTACAAAGAGGAGCTCATAAGGGCCAGAGACTGAGAGGCACAGAGAACACTTTGTTCAAACTGGCCGGGTTGTGCAGGCATGAAACCATACACCTTTAATCTCGCACTGGGGAGGCAGAGGCAAGTGAGCCTTGATGAGTTCTAGGTCAGCCTTGTTGACATGGAGCATTCCAGACCATCCAGAGCTATATAGGGAAACCCTATCTTGAAACAAACAACAAAAACCAGATTGGCTGAGCCATGCATTGTATGGGCGCTGACTTGATGCAGGTGTAGAATCTAGCCAGAAGAGGCTCTCCAGAGGCGGAGAGGAAAGCAAAGTCAAAGTGAGCTCCAAGTCAGGGAAACACATACTGGACTAGATGCCCTAAAAATAGGAAGCAAAGAAGAGACCGGAGAAAAGTAAGCCAGGTGGGTATTCAGGGCTCAGAGGCTGCAGGGAGATGGGTTTGTAGTAAAGATTTATAGTCTTCTTGTGGGTGAAATAGATAGGCTTTTAGACACAGCATGCGGGATGAGTGACTTAAGCTTTTAAATTCCTACTGGGCAATCAAAACAACTGAAGGGAACAATCGTGTCTTCAGAGAGCGAACAGCTGATCCTAAGTGTGCTTTGGAAACAAACCCAGGCATGCTTGCTCAGAATTGGATGGCAGATGGAATCCGGGTCAAGGGTAAGGCACAGGCCAATGCTTAGGTTGGTAGAAGTCTAAAACAGGGAGGCCGAAGGTTGGCAGGACATGAGAGGCAGCCAAGTTTGGTAATGTACACAGTACACCAAAAGGTCTGCATACAGCCAGGAAGTAAGCCGGGGTACTGATGAGAGCCCCTGTGATTCCCATTCTTCCTGCAGGAGCAATTGTCAACAACTCAGCCATGCTGCAGCTGTCTTACCCCGCCCACATGCAAATCCGGAACCTCGAATATAGCCTGATTTGAAGTCACTTCACATTGTTCTGAATTCTTTAAGAAAAAAAATCCTTTAAATATTTCATTTGAGATTTAGTCCAAGAGGACTGGTCAGGGATCACACTATATTCCCCATGTCCTCATATGAAATCCATTCCAGATTTTCTTTCTTTTTTTTTCTTGAGTATAGTTAATCCTTTTTCAAGTTAGCTCAGACTTTTCCAGGAAACTTTATTAAGTATATTCTGTAATTATTATACCCTTAAAACAAAGGGTAGTAGCTTTATTTAGAAATTTTTATGCCGACATTTAGTTTACATCAAAGACAGGAAATAATAAATTCCAAAGAAACACAAATACAAAAACAAACAACCCCACCCCCCAACAAAACCCCTAGGACCCAAATGTATTCCCAAATCCTTTCAGTGTAGTTGTGGGAAAAATCCCCAAATTTATTGGAAAGAATTACAGAACAAGCCTATTTTTCTTCCTTTTTTAAAAATATTTTACAAAGCACTTCTTTTTGAATGACGCTTTTGCATGTGAAATGAAACAGCTGTCTTTGGTTAAACCATCAGTCTGTATTTGAAGCATTGCCTAAAATAGAAACCAAAGATAAGCTGTTCCTTTTTAACATCTTAATTAGCTGTCCAGATTCACATACTGAGCCCTGGTGTTTACAGCTCCTCTCAAAAGAAAACAGTTGTGAACATAAACTCACATGTTTTTCTAAGGAAGCGAGCACAAGATGTTTGTAACATCTATAGTAGCGTGCGTGTTTCTATATTCTACGACTAGAGCTAAAATAAGCCTTTGTAAGCGATCTCCCCCCACCTGGAGCCCCCACCCACTCCACGGGGCACATCTGGCTGCGGGATGCTAGGGTATTTCCACCGTTCTCAAAGTGGATCCAGGACAAATGAGGATTTCTGGTGTGCGCCTTGGAGTTTCTTGCGCGGTCCTGCAGCTGGTACCCGCAGCCACGCGTAAAGCCTCTCTAATGTACTTTATTTTCCTAACTGGAGTACCACATCCAGCTTGACATGGGAGCAAACCGACTGTGTCTAACTTTCTAATACCTGTACACAGCCCACCCGACCTTGAAGCTTTGAAATGCTTTGTGGGTAAAATTGGCCTGAGCAAAGGCAATGCTTCTCACTTTAGGTATTTAGAGGATTTTGCAGCAGACAGTGGGCCTGTGTGATAGGTGCCTACAGATGAAAAGGGGGCCATATAAACCACATTTTTAAAAATGAATTTGTGCCAGGTGGTGGCATATGCCTTTAATCCCGGCCCTCAGAAGGTAGAGGCAGGCGGATTTCTGTGAGTTTGAGGACAGCCTGGGCTATAAGAGCTGGTTCTAGGACAGGATTCAAAGCTAAAAGCTACAGAGAAACCCTGTCTCGAGAGGAAAAAAAAAAAAGCGAGGGAGGGGGGAACTAAATAAATAAATAATACACGTTGCATTTGTATTTGATTACTCTATAGCTTAGTTCACAGGCTTTTTGAAATATATGCCTATGGGTTTGAGGTGACTTTTCTGACCGCACGCTAAGACTACTTCTGTTTACCTGCGATCTAAAGATGCTGAGGAGAGAACACTGACAAACCCACGACGATTTACCAATGCCTACTTTGCTTTCGAGGCAAAGTGACTCAAATTAGGGACAAAGCTCAGGCACCTAGACAAAAAGCAAAGAAGAGTGGAAAGGCTAGTTCTAGCCATCTCTCGCTGCCATCTTTTATTTCCAGTTTGGTTTTGAGATCGGGTGTCAGGGTATGGCGGAGGTTGGCCTGGAACTCACAAAGTCCATGACCCTCCTAGCATGCCCATCCCTGCGCCAGGCTAGGGTGGTAACCCTGCACCTTTGCATCGAGCTTTTCCCATCTTTCAAATATTGCAATGTCCGCCCTTACAGTGTCTGAACCTCTTGATAAACTCAGAGAGACTGAGGGAGAGAATCTGTGCCGAGAGTGTTCAGGTATTCTTAGGGTGACAACTTAGCATATTAGAAAGGTAGATTGTTAGTTGGAACGCTTACTGTTTTTTGTTTTATTATTTTCACACCACAGCCTGCGTCACCAAGTTATACATAGATCTAAAGTATAACATTTTCCCACTATGTATAAGAAAGCACATACATGTATAATAACATACAGATAGCTGATGGACATTATAACTGAAACACCAATTTCAGAAAGAAACATTCTAGCCTTGTGTCGTGTTCTGTTTCCTATTCTTATTCTAGTCTCTCACCTGTTATCAAAGACCGGTTAGAAGTCGTGAGACCGACACTATGTCTAATGGGCCACAGTTTACCGTCTGAAAAAGCCCGCTGGACCATTGTAATGTCCTGAACAACATAAGCAGAGACATCCCTGGAACAACAGAAACTAATCTAGATTAGCTAATCTAGCTAAGCTAACCCATCTAAGGCCACCATTACAACGACCCAAGATTACTTTAAAAGTCCCTCGACTGCAGTACAGACTTGCCCCAATGTGTCTTCACAGTTCAGACCGTGTGGGCATTCGCTTTTCCCGCCCTCTGCTCTGCCATCCACTCATGTTCCCAAACTTACTTCTGCTCACATCTCTCATCTACTTGGCTATCTTCTAAAGAAACAATCCCAGGGCTCCTTCTTTTCCCCGTTGCAGGAGAAAGAGACAGAAGCTACCAGACCGTGACAGTAGAAGGAGACCTTGACAAGGGATGGGGACTGGGGACTGTCAAATTTAATGTTTATTGATTCATGAGTTTGAGACGATTTAGACTCCAAGCAAGTTCCACAGAGGCTGGCGAGCCTAGGCATCTCTCTCTATAGACAAACTTGAGTCAAGACAGATTGAAGCCCAGATGGTCCAGGAAGAGAAAGGGAAGAGTCTGTAGAGTGTTGGTGAGTTCAGAGGCCCCGGGAGATTAGTGCACAGTGCCATGGTGCTTCTGGGATGCAGAGGAAGTACCATGAACTCTTTGACCTTTGTCTTGTTTTGACAAATAGGCATCATTTAACAGGACTGAGCCCTTTAGACTGTGTTGACCTTCAGTTCTTTCCCATTTAAAATGGTCTTTCCATCCCTTCATATGGTGTTTGCCTTTTTCTACCCAAGTTATAATACACTACACATGGTCTCCAATCCTATTAAATGTCATTTCTGGTTTATTGCACTCTAAATTTTACTTTAAATTATTTAGAAATTACTTACAGGAGACAGTTCTTTCAGCCTTTCAGTGGACGGATTGGGGTAAATGAGGCAGAGGCCTGTCCTGCTTTTCTGTCCTGTAGATTTGTACAACTAATTTGCCAGATAAGAGTCAAGAGAGTGAGAAGCTTTTCAGGGGACTCAAGCTGGTTTGAGGGCCCTACCAACCATTATTATAAGCTTAAGAAGTGTGTGTTTGTTCGTGCATGCACACACTCCCTATGCTTGCAAGTGCTCTCAGAGGCCAGGAGAAGGCCTTAGATCCCCTGGAATTGTAGTTGCAAGCGGTTGTGAACCACCAGATGAGGATGCTGGAACTCCAACTGCAGTCTTCCAGAAGAGCTATGAGTGCTCTTAACCACTGGACCGTCTCCGCAGTCACTCACCAATTAGATGGGCAAATTAACTGTTCTGTTGAAAGTGTGACTGGCAAAGCTGGGATTCCTGGTAACTCCTGACAATGATTGCCTTCCTTCAGTCCAGGCTTTCTCTGCATCTGGAAAGAGACTCAACACCCTCTATCTTCAGGCAGAGGAGGAGAATTTGAGGGTTCTGAGGATAACAGAACAGGCATCTGCACGGTAGCCTCACTTCCCTCCTGCCAGCTGACCACAGTTTGGGAGAACAGCCTCTGTTGTCATAGCTGCCATGATTTCTCCTCCATGATCAGTCACTGGTTCCCAGACTGGGTTCCACACGTCACCAAGAGCGCCTAGCACTAAATTACAAAGTGTGTATTGAGAACCTGCTTCTGGTGTGGCTTCCCGATGAACTCTGTGCATTACTCTGGCAAATTAAGTTCACCTGAGCTAGACTGGCTCTTCACCACCAGTCTGTGGCTCGTTTCCAGAGCTTTCTGTTTGTCTGACCTTAAAGTCACTTCAGAACGCCAAGTTCCCGGACTTTCCTCCTAACCAGTCATGCTCACTGTCCACACCGTGTACTGCAATTCTTGGCAGCCCAACTGAGACTCAGCTCAACCCAAAGGGAAGTGGGGGGAGGGGCAGGGTGCTGTGCAGCAGCTGCAAGGTTGGATCTCCCCCCACCCTGCCTGAGTTCCCGAAGGAGCTACAGGAGAGACTTGGGCTGTGCAAAGATAGGATTTTGACTGTTCCAGTAGCCCTGCATTCCTTCACCTCACACTGGCATAAAGTCACACACAGAAGACACAGGCTGGGTGCAGATCAGTGGTAGAAGGCAGAAGGCAAGCAAGGGACCCTGGGATTTCTAGAACCCCAGCCCCTGGAATGTGTTTAGTTAGGAGGGTTTTGTTTTTAATTACTGTTCCAAATATGTTGCTCTGTTTACAGACCTGCTTAAATTATCGATCTCATCTTGTTTTAATTTTGATAGATGTGGTGGTTTGAAAGAAAATACCCCCAAAAGGAGTGGCACTATTAGGAGGCGTGCCCTTGCTAGAGGAAGTGTGTCACTGTGGAGTTGGGTGGTGAGGTCTCTTTTGCTCTAGTTGCCTTCACTGTGACAGTCAGTTGACTTCCTGCTGCCTGTAAGATATAGCACTCTGAGATCCAGCACCATGTCTGCCTGCATGCCCCATCGCGATTATAAACAGCTGAAACCCTGAGCTAGAGCCACCCCAATTAAATATTTTCCTTATAAGAGTTGTCATGGTCATGGTGCCTCTTCACAGCAATAAAAACCCTAAGACGGTAGGTCATACACATCTAGAATTTAATCCATTTCTTTTAGATTTTCCATCATAGTGGCATATGGGTTTTTATTTCATATTCTAATAATTTTCTGCATTTCACTTATATCTGTTGGAAAGTGTCTTCCCTTTCATTCCTGTGCTGGCTAGTTTTATGTCAACTTGGCACAATCTAAAGCCATCTGAAAGGAGGAAACTTCGATGAAGAAAATGCCTTCAGAAGATCCAGCTGTAGGGCATTTTCTTAATTAGTGATTCATGGGGGAGCATCCAGGCTCCAGTGGGTGGTGCTATCCTTGGTCTGGTAGTTCTGGGTTCTATAAGAAAGCAGGCTGACCAAGCCATGAGGAGCAAGTCAGTAAGCAGCACCCTTCCATGCCTCTGCATCAGCTCCTGCTTCCAGTTTCCAGCCCTGTTTGAGTTCCTGTCCTCACTTCCTTGATGGTGAGCAGTGATGAGGAAGTGTAAGCCAAATAAACCCTTTCCTCCCCAGCTTGCTTGGATCATAGTGTTTTGTCACAGCAATAGAAACCCTAACTAAGACAGTCTCTGGGGGCTGGAGAGATGGCTCAGTGGTTAAGAGCATTGCCTGCTCTTCCAAAGGTCCCGAGTTCCCGAGTTCAATTCCCAGCAACCACATGGTGGCTCACAACCATCTGTAATGAGGTCTGGTGCCCTCTTCTGGCCTGCAGGCATACACACAGATAAAATACTGTATGCATAATAAATAAATATTTAAAAAAAAAAAAGACAGTCTCTGATTGTAGAGATACATGCGAAGTGTCTCCAGAAGGGGAAACTTCAGAAATAATGTTTTCCGTCCATCTTCTCCAGAAACCATGACTTCACACCTTCAGCTCCCAGGGCTGACAGTGAAGACATCTGTGTTGTTTGATGTTAATCAGTTTGTGGTGATTTCTAAGAAAGTCCCAGGAAACTAATTCAGGGTTTAATCATGAATTCTACCCAACTGGCCATCCCATAATGCTGTTTAAACCACGGTATATGCCACCTGTGAAACAATTTCAGGTATCAGTACATGGAGTAAGTACAGTAATTGATGACATTCGTACCTATGTATTTATATCTGTAATACTTGTATATACATCCACAATGGGTAGACATTTGAGGGTGCACTGATTATTTGTGTTCCCCAACATCTAGATGGTTGCCTGAATATTGTGTGGTCTGTTGAATGAGCACATGAACTTGCTGGCCTCAGAAGAGGAACTAAATCCAGACCATCTCTGGATAAAATCCTTTATCATAATGTTCGTGATGAGGCTTTGTATCAGTTGTGGGGTGTATGGTGTAGATTACAGTGTGGTTTGTACCATGAATGCTGGGATTTAAACATCAATAACTAAATGGTCAAGAAAGAACAGAATCCACCTAAGTCAAATACAATGTGTGGTGTGAAAACACTCTGTATTTTACCCCAATTTCTTAATTTGCTTTATGATTACTTAACAACATACTAAAGAAACCTAATTTTCCAAGAATGAAATGCCATTTTTTTCATGATTTGTTTTTTTGTTTTTTAAATTAACATAAAATAATAAAGGCTTCTAACAGCTTCTAAAACTCACAGAAATATTATTCCAAATATAAATTGGCCAGTCTTCCTGGCTTCAAATGAGAACTACTTAGATGCTATTATATTTTCTTTCATTCGTCTTTGCACAGGGATGCATATAATATAAGCACAGAAAAATGATACGTTTACCAAGAAAAGGTGCATGTGTATAACATAGAGTTATTGTATGCATCAGGACAGTATAAATATCCATGTACGTGCACAATATGTGAATTTTTCACGAGTGTGATTTTAAGTAGCTGTTGTATTGTGGTTGCATAAACACACTGCATATTAATAAGTACTGCATTGTTGAAAACCTGCGATTTTAACAATTCATAAGTGACACCAGAAATAAACACACACACACACACACACACACACACACACACACACACCAAAACAGTTCCCGAGTCTTTCTGAAATCTCATTTCAGCAGAACAGGGACAAAATGCCCTGTATCCCTTCCAGCAGTACTGGTGTTCCATCCATATGTGAGCACAGCACAATGGAACCACCTCATTGTTTGCACTTCCTTTGCGCATAGTGAGAAGGCCAGTTGTTTCCTGTGTCGACACTGCTTGTGTTCTCTTCTTTATCTGTTTGCCATGTGCTTTCTCTAAAGGGACTAATGTTTTCCTTTCTTACTCAAAATATCTAACCTGTAATAAATATATTAACCCCTCACAGACACGTTGAAAATATTCTTCTTACTTTGTTTTGTAATTTTAGTCTTGAGGGTTTTTCTTGTGTAGATTTTTAAGTCTACATCCGGTATGTAAATACTTTTTTACTATGTTTTCTCCAGTTTGCATGTTGGAAAGACTCTCTTCACTATAAGATGTCTGAACCTGTACTCTGTTGAAAGCGTGCTACACAGCAGATAATGTCTGGGTGCCCTAGTTGTGCGAATAATGAGGGAAATTCTTGCCTTCACTGAGTTACAATCTAGTGTCTGTAGATTCACAGCTATCAACCCAAATTGACAGACAAATAGACGGACAGATGAACAGACTGTTTTCAGTTATTACAAGTTCATACTGGAGATGAAATTAGACAGTTGAAGGTTCATTTATGGGTGAGAGATTCTATGCTAACATAGGCTGTCCACAACCGTTTGAGGAGGGGAAAGAACCAAATGATCAGGCCCTAGGAGTACCTGGGAAAAGGTCTTCACCTTGGAGACAACAAAAGCATGTGCCCAAGTCTGTGCAGTGAGAACTTCCAAGGAGCTCCCGCCACAAAGGCAGGTCAGGGGATGGAAACCTGAACCACGGCAGAATGGACAGCATCAGGTCCCTGCACCTTCAGAGGCTGGCCGGGGGGCTTTGAGCGCAAACTTAAGCTCTCCCAAAAGTGGCTAAGTGGAGAGTGGTATGTCCACTGGGTCTGCTCAGAGAAAAGCGAGTCAGAGAAGGGAAGAAACACGTTGAAATGCCATTATTGTCACAGACTTGAGACAATATGCGACATTTGTCTAGAGTTTACTTTGTGGTTTTGTTTATCAATTACATTATTTTTATTAATTAAATTAATAGTTATCTGAGAATCTACTCTTTGGTACAGCTAATTCTTTGCCCTGTCTGTCTCCTTTTGAATGTCTTATTCTTTTTACCTCCTAAATATTCCTGTTTTAACTATTGAACCTTTAAAATATTACATTTATAATAAACTTCATTACTATTACTTTTTAAAAGAATCAATACTTTTTCCTACTACAGATGATTTTATACCTTTTCTTTAAATCTTGTGCACACACACACACACATTTTGTGGCAGACCTGGCTCTGTGTGGTAGTTTTCCTCTCATATCTGGTATGTTTACCTGCAGGCATTGTTAGCTTCAACCTTCTAAAGCTCGGCTGAGCAACACATCTAGATAACTCATTCACATGACAGAAGATTGTGTTGCAAGTGTCACCTACCCTTTGGAAGATGCTCTTCCCTTGAGTTTTTTTTTTAAATCCAGAACGAATTCCAAACAGGAGTTTCCCAAGGGCACGCCCTCTTTGGCTGAAGACAGCTATTGCAAGGGCATCTATGAGTTGGGGTAGTTCATTAGGCCAGCCACTTCCCCATATCACATGCCTGACTGGGATGCACCTGTCTGTCGCCCGGCTGACATTTTAGAGATCCTTACCTTGGCTTCAGCATCAGCGTGCAACTTAGATGGAGACACGGAGGTTTGTAAATGTCATTGGTCAGAGGTTCCCAGTTCAGCATATGCTTCATGTTTATTATCACCTTTTAAAACAATGATCGTTTCATTGCTCTAATCATTATTATAAATGATAATTTTAGTAATAATTTATATAAGTAAATAATTACTTAATGCTAAATAGTGAAGCAATAATCTAAATTAATTTTGTAGGCCATCTCAAACAATTTCTAGAAGAAGGATGGAGTGTTATGGTAGTAATTTGATAGTTGCTTCTCTTCTCTCTTCTTCTTCCTCCTCTTCTACTTACTCTTCTTTCTTCTTTCCCTCTCTATCTCTCCTTTAATTTCCCCTCATCTCTGTCTGACCCTTTTCTATTTCTCTTTGTCTCTTTATCACGCCAGATGTCGGATTAAATTCAGGCACTGTTTTCAGGAGAGAAAAGCCTAGGAACTCTTTATTTCGCAGAGCATCCCATTCTAAGAGGAAAGCAGCTGTGGACCCCAGAACAGGTTCTCAACCTGTGGGTCTCGACCCCTTTGGGGAGGTGAATATCAGATTGTCCTGAACGTCATATTTACATGATGATTCATAACAGCAGCAAAATTACAGTTATGAAGTGGGGATGAAATGATTTTATGGTTGGGGCTCATTCAAAACATAAGGAATTGTAGTCAAAGGTCACAGCATTAGGAAGGTTGAGAACCACTCACTGCCCTAGAAGATATTTCCACAGTCGCCACCATGAGGACACTGTGAGACACAAACTCTCATTTCACACCCCAGCACTTAACTTTTCCTTATCTTATACGGATGTGAATTAATCTTACCATGCGACATGAGAAAGGAATACTAAGATGAATTTTGGGTTCTCATTAAAAATGAAGAGTCTGATACTTCCCATTAATCCAGTGTCATCTCTTGAGTCCCTAATAGAGCAGCCCATGACAAGATAAATTGCTAGTGACTTTGGGTAAACATCCGAGTTTAAACAGTCTCAGAAACAAAGGTGGGTCCAGTGACACTCTCGGTGATTACAAGGTAACATGAAAGGACTCACAACCAGACCAGAAGGAAACAGCAGTCCAGCTCTCACAAGACCACACGGAAGACGCTGCACAAGACGTACAGACCAGTGCTACCCCTTCAACCACGCTCAGACCCCGAGTGGGCACACCAGCATCTTGAACAGACACACGTGTACACACTAACACAGGCACAGCCCAGCTCATGTCAATTTGCCAAGAGTTCTGCTTGCCAGCATCTACTTCAGCTGGGGCAAGAAAGAGAGTGTAAGGACAGGAACAAGCAGATGTTCTTCTCTCCTTCCCTTCCTGTTTCCCTCCCTCTCTCCCTCCCTCCCTCCCTCCCTCCCTTCCTCCCTCCCTCCCTCTCTCCCTGTCTTCTCTTCTCTTCATTACTGTCCTATTAGATCCCATTTCTTGAGAATTTCCAGTATTTCTCAGTCATTTGTATGATCCATAGTGAGAACTAGGTAATAGTTTATTATATAGATTAATGGTGTTGAGTAATTTTAAATGAACAACCCTTGCGTGGCTGTGTGTGTGTGTGTGTATGTGTGTGTGTGTGTGTGTGTGTTTGTGTATGTCCTTATGAGGAAGGGAATCCTAATGTTCTGACACCAGTAGTTGAGTCCTTGGCCACCACACTGCTCCTATCCAGATAGGAGGAAGTGACTCATCTCTCTGGGGAACACCACGCTGCTGGCTGGGACGCTGACTTATCACTAGATCACACAGTCATGTAATTCTAATTGTTCTCACCAGTCAGACAGCGTTATGGGATCAGCCCCTCTGCTTTTTCCTCTGTTCTTTTTCTGCAGTAGCCAACAGCCCCTTGAGCTTGGCCACGACTGTGTGGAGAAAGGCATAGTCAGACATTTCTCTCCTACCTGCCAGTTCCTGAATAACCACTCTGAGGCTTAATGGCAAACTGGTTGACCTATTAGCTCAGGCTTATTACTAACTAGCTCTTAGAACTTAAATTATCACATTTCTATTATTCTATATTTCAGCATGAGGTTCAAGGCTTATTACCACATATCTTGCTTCTCTGGAAGCTGCTGACATCTCTATGACTCCATCCTTTTTCTCCCTGTATCTCTGTTTGGATTTCCTGCCTGGCTCTATTCTGCCTGACTATTGGCCAAATCAGCTTCCTTATTACGCAATGATAATAAAACATAGTCACAGCCTACAGAGGGGCATCCCACATCAGAAAGGGCTGCTACCTCACAGACCACCTAGAGCAGATCAAAGGCGGCAGTTCTTATTCTGTGTGGTCCTTTACTCTATAAAGTCCCAGGAGGCCCTAGGACTGAGCATATGAATGGGTGATTTGGGGAGGTGTAGGGTTTGGTCTTGCAAAGACTCTGTTCACATTTTTATCAACCGGTGAGTGAGTATACACCTGTCTGGGGCGAGCTTCTTAAGGAACCTTATCCAGTGAACACAGTTAGAGAGTCACGTTGACGTCACAGTCAGCAGAACTGTGCGATTCCTGCTGGTGCGAAGCCCAGCCACCTGCCTGGTTTCTGCATGAGGACACAGAGGCCTCTTGTGTTTCGAGGCACAGCACCATGCTCAGTACTACTTTGGGTCTTTTGTGGGTTTTGCAATCCTGGCTTTGAACCTTGAGCCTCTGGCATTCTAGGCCAACCCTCTATCGCTGAGTTACAGCTGACCCCCTTGGCACTAAGGGGCAGCACAGCAGACACAGTTTCACATGTGGGTCCGATTCATGAAAGCACAGTCACTTGGGTAAGGCTTCGGTAAGGATCAGAACAGGCGGCAGGTGACATAAGTTCTTCACCACTTGCATGTGTCTGTGATTACCAGTAATGGTTTGGGGGTCACAAACAACGCTTAAGGAACAGACAGATTCTTCACTAAGGAGCCTCTGGACATTAAGGATTTACACACATCAACAGGCAAATCAAAACTCCTTCAAAGGGTGTGCAAGTCCAGCCACACCTGGCACATATTGTGATAAGACAAACAGGAAACAAAACATGTAAGCCCACAGCTTTGGGGAAATGTATACCCCGTTTAATTTGGAGTGAGCAAGAAGGCTTCCCACTTGATGACCCAGCAATGGAATTCTTAAGAAGAAAAGAAAGAAAGAAAGAAAGAAAGAAACCTTGTTCCTGTGCCATGTAACATCTGATGGCACAGGGAAGAACAAGGACGCAAATGGACACTTGATACGTAAAACATAAGTGTTATCGTAGTGGTGTTCCAGCTGCCCCTTAAACTGTGTGAACCATTAGACGCCATTCCTAAAGGAGACGTCATCAAACAGGGCAACACTCCAGGTCTAGATCTTCCCTTATAATACCCACAGAAATAGAATTGCCTGCAGATAAACAGATTAAGAGTCTTAGCAAATTTCCATGTGTAAATTTCTTTGAAATATCTCATTATTGCTAGGCCCAGCAATTTGTAACAAAATACTACCAACTCCTTAACTAATGCTCACAAGGTAACGTCCGGACACACAGCTGGTCATTTTATAACTACTTGATACTAAAAGGATTTTGTTGTTTTAAGGATTGTTTAAAGCTGGTGTGTAGATAAATTGTTCCGAAATTTAAAACCAAAAGCAAGGAACAGGCTGCTTAACCACTGGGCAGCTGGGATCAGAGTCTTGGCCCCAGCTGTGAGCTAAGCAGCTTTTCAGGACCCACGTTGACTCAAAGGACTGGCCTTTGAGCAGGGAGACACCACAGTGGCCCTTCCCGCAGACACGCCCCCAAATCTCTATTTTCTCCAAAACAAGATTTGAGTGGCATCGTATTCTTCAGGCGTCACCAGCAATAACACACCACCATGTAGCTGAGTTCTGGGTTCAAAACAAACTGAAATTCTAGAGAGTTCTTATAAAAAATATCTATAGAGACGAACATGCTGACATTTTCTTTCCCATTTCCTCACCGAGGTGGCTGTCCAGCTGTTCTGGGTCACACTCTGCGAACTCTGAGCCCCTGATCTAATAGTGGAGGTTCAACACCAACCAGCACTGGCTACCTGTCTCTGTGAAGATAAGGAACAATCCTGACTCATTTGAGACATTGAGTTTGGGGTCACTGGTATCGGCAGCTAAACACAGTCTCTAAACTAGCAATGACATAGGTGTTGAGCTTGACCAGAGTCATGAACGGGTCCCTGTGTGACACACGCCCAAGACTTTAAACATTTCCTAGGAATTTAACATGGCTAATGGTCACAGGCCATGGGGCTTTATCCAATTTGGGGTTTGGGTGATCATTGTTCATTGCTGGTTTTGTGGAGGATGGCTTTAAGTCAGCAGAAGTGTGAATTAAGATACATACTTCTGTTTTGCATCCTGGGCATAAAGAAAGACACACTGGGCACTGCAGGACATGTATTTATTTTGGAGGTAGGAATTTTCAGACTTCTGAGCTCTGTGGCTGATTCTGGTTAACTCCGTCTGAAACCTCTTTTATAACAGGGCCTCTGTGACCAGGTCAGTTCTTCCACAATGACTTGGCCTCTGACCTCATCTTGCCTGGATTCTGAAGGACTGGCCTGGGTTAAAAACTCTATTGCTTTTTTTTCTTAACTTCAGTTGACAGCAAACCTCCCATGGTTATAGAAAACTCTCTCAGATTCCCTGTGTGACAAATGAGGCTGAAGAAGCGCAGAGAGTGAGGTGACAGGAATCCCACCTTTGAAGGCCCAGTATATACTTTGCTAAAAAGGGCCAAAGACTGGAGAGCCTGTGAGTGGTTGTGTGTCCCCATTGTGTGGAACAGATAGTGACTCACAGGGTTGACAAGTCGGAGGAAATCCTGCATTTCTCCCTTCCTATGGTCTTTGTCTCATCTGCCTTAAAAGGCAAACATTTTATTATTCTGTTGGAGTTGGAAGAGAGTCCTTCAAAGACTCTTACCATGTTGCAGGTAGCGTTTAATAAGTGATGTCATTGACGCTGTGGGTTTAGACGCTAGGCAGTGCTGTGGGTGCTTCCTGTGCCTGCCCGCCTGGGACAGGGGCTGGATCTTCACAGTGAAGGACTGCTGTGTTCACCTCTGCTTTTAGGGGTGCTGTTTGTTGATTGGCCCTGGGATTAAGCCAGCACCACATGCTTGCTAGGTGAGTGCTATACCACCACACTGTATTCCCAGCATAGTCTCTGGTATTACTAAGCGATGCTAATCCCCTTTTCATCATATTCCATCCTAAATTCATATCAAGAAAATACTATGAGAGTTGTCAAATGATTTACAATGCTGTGTGGGCATCAATTTTCTCATTAATTTACATAAAGGAAGCAAAATCAAGACCTGATTTCTGCCTTAAGTGAGGCCAAGAAGAGTGGCCTATAATGAACAGAATTCCTCAGTCACATAACCATAGCTGGAGACCAGGAATGATCCGGTGTGTGTGCCTGTATGAATGAGCCAAGGGGAAGTTCACAGCAGAGAGGCGGAAGTTTGTGGAGGGTCCTGAAGCAGTGGATCTCAACCTTCCTAGCGCTGCAAACCTTTAAGACAGTTCCTCAGGTAGTACTGATCCCCAGCCGTAAAATTGCTTTCATTGTTACTTCTTAACTGTAATTAAGCTAATGTTATAAATCATAGCGTAAATATCTGTGTTTTCCACTGGTCTTAGGAGACCCCCGGGAAAGGGTTGTCCGACCCCCAAATAGATCATCACCCACATGTCGAGAACCACCGTTCTAATTTATTATGGATGTCAAAAAAAAATCAACTCTGGCAAGGAATGGAACGGGGTACACTGAATCTCAGAATTAAGCCGAGCACGTGCTAACAGTACGCAGTAAATTCAAAATCTGTCTGGACAGAGGAGGAACTCCTTCCTGCTGAGGTGTGGCTGCTGGCTATGCTGTGCCTGCCCGGCTGGCGACATGAGCCTGTGGCGGTAGACTGAGCTTTCGCTCTTACCCACTGTATGGACCTGATGCTTCTACTCGACTGTCTGTAACAGCCTGTGCCTGTGATTACTATTCTTTCCTAATGGAATTGCTGTAAATTCATTGGTGTCAGCTACTTTTCTCTCACTTCATGCTTCTGTGCAGTTTAATTTTTCTTAGCATATTATCGTCTAGGTTTTTTTTTAGGCTCAATGACTCACTATTCTATTTCTTGTATTTTATTTTGAAGGCTTTAATTTTACTTGACATCTTGGTTATTTCCCAGAGTGATCTCTTGACTGAACTCTGCCTCTCCTCTGTCATTCCGACACATTCTAATATAGGAGGATCTTCCGGTATCCACCTGTTGAGCCTTTCGATATTACCTGGGAGTGTCTGTTTCAGTCCCAGCAGGCAGCAGGAGAGTGGGTTGAGATCATCTCCATCTTATTGCCACATGAAATGCCTTTATTCAAGGGCCTTATCTGAAAATATGATTATTGGAGTAATAACAAGTCAAATCTCTGGATATAACAACTTTCCGTCAAGAAAAGGAGAAGCCGTTCCATTCTTACAGAACGTTTCAGCTGAAGAGACATTTGAATTTTCACCTTCCTCTACTACCGTGTCCATATTATTTCCATATTATTTATGCATTGCAGACTCTGGCTCTCACATCAAAGTGAGTTTGAAGACGACAGTTTCCCTGTCCTTAAGTGTCTGCCACTACTGTGACTAGAATCAGAACTGCTAAGACGGAGTCTTCCCATTGCTGAGGAAAGGAACCGGAAACCAGCTCTCTAATGCTAGAGATCAACACAGCACCTTCCATCTCAACCCTTCCAACTTACCTATAGTTTTCTTTCCATCAGAGGATTCATTTCTTGAGCGTGTCTCCATGTCTTTTAATTTGCCACCAAACTCCAGGGACCAGAGGTTTTGCTGGGGTTTTCAGGAACGTTATTGATGGAATTACTGCCCACACATCTGAACTCAGTATCCATCTCGCTTTGCTCCCCCAGACTTGGAAGATTACAAAGAACTAAGATTGTCCTGTCACCTGGGGAACCCCAAAGGTTCAGTGGCCCTCTCAGAGGCCAGGGACCAAGATCAGTCAAAGAATCTGATTATGTAACTAGGTTCCAGGTTCAATTATTTTAGTTATGCATACATATATAGCTATATACATGTATACATACACACATATATAGCTACATACATGTATACATATACATACACATCCACATATAGCTATACACATGCATACATATGCATACACACATATATACATATATAGCTATATACATGCATGCATATACATACATACACACATATATTTACTACTATGCTGCAGTGTGTCCTAGTAACTTTGCAAGGCAAAGCAAGTTTTTGCAATGAATTTCTATATTGTGTTACTTAGAAGCGAGCGAAGAAAGTTCATCTCCGTGCGTGCGGTCAGTGGGAGATTAAAAAATAAAACTCTGGCTCTATGAGAAATTAGACGCTTTAGGGAAGCCAGGGCCATCTCCAGATGCTTCACATACTTCTGTTTTCATATCAATAAACAGAAAAGCAAAAGGGACACACATCGTGTAATTCTGTGAACCACATCAAAAGCATATGCCTGAATTGTGTGGTAATTGAGTAGAGGAAGATTCAAGAATAACTCCTGCAAATTAATTGAAGAACTCTTAGTTTTGGAGGAAAAAAAATACAGACAGAAGGCAACCTGGGATTAGAGTGACAAGATGCATATGTTTGGCATCTGCTGTTTACAACCATTGCCATTGCCTAGTGGCAGGCAAGGGGAGGGGGCTCCGTCTAAGGCTCTGGAGGATGCTGTATTGATGGAGGTTTGATTTATCTTATAGCCCTCTCAGAGAAGCAATAACAGACTTATAAAGATTACATTAGCATTTTTATGCCTTTGCAACAGTGGGTTAGGTGATGGCTTTGCATCTTATTAAACAAAAATAAAGATATTTAAAAAGTGTTCTACACTTCTAAGAAGTAAAGGGCCCTGTGGTTTACTGGGCTACGCAGCTGGATCTTGAGTCAGCAAGAGATCAATGTGACAAACTAGACTTACTTCACCATGGAGGGGGTCGGGAGAAGAGACTTATTTAATAAGCATTTGAGAAGGGACCACAAGACATTATCTCGTTTGTCCTTCCTTCAAATGGTTAATTCAGTAGAATTTTACATTGAAAACAGGGAAGGCCTGAGCAAGGTCACTGAAGTGAGATCTCAGCTAGCTCTCAAGGAGAATGATAAAGAAACGATTTAGCTTTCTGTTGAACTAATCACCCTGTAAAGCGGAAAGGCTTTATTTGGGCTGATGTTTTGAAGGTCTCCGGGAAAGCTCTGTGAATCCTGTTGCTTCTGTTTCTGCAGCTCCGTTGCCATAACACATTTCAGCTTACAGTCAGGAATGAAGCCGGAAGAGGAAGACCCACAGTGCCCCAATGCAGTTTAAGGGCACAGTCTCAAAAACCAAAAGACACCAGAGCCCAGCTTTTAATAATTCTACTATTTCCTAATACCAGAAAGCTAGAACCCAGTCTTTTAAATACAAAGGTATGTGAGTTTTTTACAAGCCCAGCTACGGAAAACTGCAAAGAGAATATTTGAAATCTTTCCCAGCAATACACAAGGTTTACACGAATTAGAAGTGATAGAGTGTCAGGAAACTGTATACCGGGAACCATTTTTACCCAAGAACTGGCTGTGGTAGACATTCCAAGCCACCTATTTTATGTCACTTTAAGTAGATGCTTTGTTTGTCAGATTGCTGGTGTATGATCCGTGTGATTTATCTGAAGGATTACATTAGCACTGTAAGAGAATCTGGCCTTCTGTGGTGCTGGAAATGCTTTGTTAATATAATGTGTCAGAATCATAAGCCATCAAGGAGTCTGTTTGGTTTCTAGGCAACACAAGAAACGTTATTTTCTTCTGTTGTTTCTTGCTGACAGCAACTCTAGAGGTCTGGACCTCAGGACAGAGACAACTGGAAACCGAAAGGCACCAAACCCATCCACAAACTTTCCGTGAAGAGAAAGATGAGTCAGTGCCAACTGGAGTCCTGGTTACTCCTTAAGATCTGGTTTCTGGATGGTTCTCTCCCCAGCATCGTTAGGTATTTCACCATGTACAGCTCATAAGGCCCAGCTGTGACCCTCGTCTTCCTCTGTGAAGCACAAGGTTCTATATGAGAGAAACACTGTTGTTCGTGTAGAAAGAGCATTTAAATAAAGAGACCACTATCCAACTGTAATGGATAAATGCAAGCAGGCAATATGCAAACGTGATAGAGCATAACTAACTGATAGCCATTGTGAGAAATATTTACCCTCCGTAGCCATAAAAATATAGGTCATAAACTATGCAGTAGTATTTGTTGATCCACCCAAGAAACTGGGGATGGTAGAGGCACCTCTGTTTCACAGGCATTCCATGGTTTACAGTCCCAGCTGGAAGGGGTGCAGCAATGAGCGTGAGGCTCCCTTGAGTCTATGTTTTTGAACCAGCAATCGTGCCATGGAAAATTTGTGTTATGTAAGAGATGCTCAAAGTGCAGTCGGCAATGAGTACTCAGAGCGCTGAGAATCTGGAAGCGCATACTTTAATTATAGGGGCTTATTCAGCTATAGGACACTTCTTAGGATGGAATATTTATTACATAGTTTATTATATATCAACACATTGTAGCCTCGAAGGATGACTGGTTTGTGGGAGAGTGATCGTGATGGATTAGGTGAAGAAAGTCTTCAGGAAACCAGAATAATTCCGAACTGATTATAAAAGACAGTTTGTATAGAAAATGGAGGAGATGCAAACTAGAATTTTAATAGGAGCTGTGGAGATGGATTTGATGTTGTCTTTTTTTTTTCTTGAGATTTGTTACTTTCTTTTTCTGGTGTTATGTAAATATTTAGAGTTAAATGGATTAACTTTCTCAAAAATCCGAAACCAAACAAACAAACAACAATAAAAGGGAAAGCAGTCCCTTGAGACAGGATCGGGATGGTCGCTGAGCCTGAGCTGGAGCTGGGTGACCGACAAGCCGCAGGAATCCTCTTGTCTCTGCCCTCACAATGCTGGCATTATGGGTGCAAACATGGCTATGCCAGGGTTCTATGTGAGCTCTGAAAATTCCAATCAGATTCTCTGGCTGGTACAGCAAGGTTTCTCCCCACTGAGCCATCTCTCCAGCCCTGCCAAGTTCCTCTTCTTTCTCTTCCTCCTCCCTCCCCATATGACTTACAAATGTGTATGGAGAAGCAATCAGAGAAGGATGCTCAGTTCTTTTGTTGACAGGGCTCCCTGATCAAACTCTCTAGAGAATGAGAATACAGACCACATGCAGGAAGGATGGAGAAGGGGAGACTTCAGGCGGCATAGCCACCTCTGCCAGTTTGTTCCCTGCCCCCAAGTCAGGCAGAGCCCAGAAAATAAGGGGGTGCTGGTGCTTTTTTACTTAGCCAACATGTTGGAAGATGGCAGACTATGACCTTTCAACCTTCACCCTATCTCTTCACTCTATACAAGTCTCTCTCTCTCTCTCTCTCTCTCTCTCTCTCTCTCTCTCTCTGTGTGTGTGTGTGTGTGTGTGTGTGTAGCTTTTTTTAAGGGTAGTGTGTGGGTTCCTGAAAGGTGGACACCCGTGCCCCTGCCCCCATTCCCCAGTGTTTCTAAAAACATCCTGCCTTAGAGTATGGAGATGTGGCCAATTATCTCATTTCCCTAGTCGATGAGAGTCAAGGTCCAGCAAGCCTAATGGAGACAAACAATCCTGACCAGGGTGACCCCAGGCCTTTGTTGTGGTCGGCGTGTGTGGCAGACACCCTTCAGGTGTCCTATTCAAACAAGAGCAAGGACTGTGTTTCTAAGTAACTTCAGCATGCAGTTAATCGATAAAAGAGAAACTCGAGCATACAGCTAACCCTCCAGTGATGGAGCAGAGGAGCAAGGAGATACCTCTCCTAGCTGCGTTGCAAGGGACAGGAGGCACATGCGTGTTTCCATGAGCCAAGGTCTTCCAGGAACACGGACTGACTTGAGTCCTGAAGCGGGGCTCAATTAGGCCAGAGGCATAGATAAAAGATGCGATGCAGAGTTGATGTCCAGAAAGCCAGCTTCTATGAGAGTCCTTGGGAGATGCCAAGAGAGGTGGGAATCAAATCTAGAGACAAAACATCACAGGGAGAGGCAGAGGACATTCTGAAACTCTTCTGAAGGCACCAGGGGTCTAGAGAGGTCCCCAGCCTTCTTCCACTGGAGACCCTGTAGCCAGGGGTGCCTCACTCCTCTTGGTCCACTACCCTCTTGGCTCAGTACCCAGGACACCCATGTGTGGCCACAGGAAAGGGGTCCTTCTTTCATTCATCGGGAATCATTTGCCAGCAGGGTGCAATGGGGCGTAGGATAATGGGAGGGGAAGGAAGAGAAGTTGAGAACAGATCCTCCCTAGATCGCTCTGTACCAGGTCTCCAGGGTGGGTGGTGTGTTCCTGCTGAAGGTTACACATCATTAGCAAACACAGCAGTGAGGGGAAGGGTCTCAAGACCCTGGTGAGCTCATCTTGTGGGCCCAACAGCTAGCTCATATACTTGTGTTCCGCTGCTTGTCCTCTCCCTTGTTTGTTGAGAGAGGACCTTAGTGTACAATAAGGCTGGTGTGGAACTCCTGACCTTCCCCCTCCCTGTCCTGGCTCCCTGAATATCAGGATCTGTTCGTTCTTGTGGCTGTCCATATAAATTTTATAAGCACTTCTGTATGCTCAGTAGATTTTACAACATGGCACCATACTTTACAAAGTGTCCTTCTTTGTCATCTCAAATTAGTTCCTAAAACAAGGGTTTGGAAGAGTTAGTTGTTGTAACCAAGTCCCCAGATGAAATGAATAGCATTGTTTACCCATTGTAAGAGGTATCTACAATTTCCCCCTCCGTGGTCAAGTTTAAAAACCAGGGAGTGCATGCTAGTGTTTGAAATACACAGAAAAGCTGAATCAAATGCTGACTTCCTCGCTTTCCTCAAGGTTTAGAAATCACTTAATCCAGAGCAAAGCAATAGAGCCAGATATAGAGGCAGACTTGAGTCTGGGGCACTCCCTCTTCTTGCTGGCCACCCCATGAGTAAACTCTCTTTATTAAACTCATTGCTTGGGGGATAAGATACGGCATGGCTCAGCAGTTAAGAGCACTGGCTGCTCTTCCAGAGGACCTGGGTTCAATTCCCAGCACCCACACGGCAGTTCACAACGGTCTGTAACTCCCAGTTTCAGAAGCTGTGACACCCCTACACAGATAAACATGCAAGAAAAAGCCAATGCACATAAAACAAAATAAGTAAATGATTTTTTAAAAATTAATTTCAAAAAGAATACTATGTGGTGGACAGAACAGACCAAGATTATCAGTCCCTGAAGAGTTTAAAACTACTGCCAGAATATTTTAAAGCTCAGTTAATACAAAATTATAAAAACCTATGGCTCACTGAGGGGGGACTTAAAATGTAAGCCACTTTTAAAAAAATCAGTCTGGCCTGGCCTTCAAAAGTAAAGGGGGAGTGGAAATCTCAATTTGTCCCACTCATCCCAGGACGTTGGAATCTATTATAACACCTAAGCAGGGTGAATTTTGCATTATCTGGTTTCTTAACAGAAAGATCCCATGCTCACAAGCCCCCTTGAGATTGACCTAGCAACAGAGAACAGCTTCAGGGGTGGAAGAGGAAAATGTTTAGGCTGCCCAGTTCCTCCTGAGAATGCAAAGGAGTCCTTATTCAACTCCCCTTGAACCGGGCTTTTCCTCCAAAACCCCACACGGACCACGGTCGTTTCATTTTCAAGCCCATAAGAATTCAGATGTAGGGTAAGGGGATGCTCAATTCCCGTGAAATTCCTGAGTGATTTATACACGGCCACTCCAAGGCATGTGGAGGTAAAATGAAAGCCCTTCGCTCTCTGCTTAAAATGCTTCCCCACAGTCCACAAGAGAAACCCTTCTCCCTAGCTATTGAGTTGAAAAATACTTAAATCCCTGATTTAAAAACAACAACAACAAAACAACTCACCAGGCCTCTGGCCAGCTCAAACACAGCAGACACCAGACAGCAAGCAAGAAATTGATCAATGAGCAGTCCAGCAATGGGTGGGGTCATGAATTAAAACGTTGCTAAGAGAGTTGAAAGCAAAAGGGTGGGATTGGGGTTTGGAGAACGTTGAGGAATAAACACAGTGTTTCCCACTTGCCAACAGTAAGTCACCATACGGGCTTGAGAAGTGGATGATCCGGTGCAGGTTGTGTTTCCGGGGAATTAGGCTTGGCCATTGGACTGTGAGGACAAGGCCAAGCAAAATTGCAAGGACGATGAAGACCTATAATGGAGAGGAATGGGCAGAGAGACACACATAGCCGGTGTTCTTGAAGAAATAGGAAGACTGGTGGTGGAAAACATGGACCTAGGAAGGGCTAGAGGCATAAAACATGAGAGCAATGCTTTTAACCTTTAAGACTGAGAACGGGAGCCAGGACAGGCATACTGGAGAAGGCTGGGGTCTGTATGCAGACGTAAGTGTTGAAGGTCAGCTTGCTAGCACGCTGTTTATGGTGGCTGACACATACACCTAGTGTGAGCATAGTGGTAGCCACCAAGTGACTCTGGAAAGTTCAACAAAGCAACTAGACTGAGAAGGAAGAGCAGAGAAGACAAGAACATCCCTCTATGGCCTACCAGTAGAGCCAGGCAAAGTTGAGGAGGATGGATGGATGGGTGGATGGACGGATGGTGGGATAAGAAGTAGATGCACACAGAGTCTCCCTGATGATGTCAAGGATGTGGATTTTTGAGAATCCAGATTTTGGTGGGGTTCTTGGGTTTAATGGAAGAGCAAAGTTAGGGTGAAAGCTATTTTGAATATAGAGCAAGGACAGGAAGATAAAATAAAGGTGTTGGGTATCCATCACCATTAGAAATGGGCAGAGCTGGAGGGATCAAGGAGGTGTGGAATACAATTACATCTGGGGACACACTAGTTAAAAAAACGTAAGGGTGTTTTGCTTATGAGGTTGATAGAATGCTTGTTATGATGACTGACAAGTATATATACCTTTTAGGGGAAAACTGAAACATGAGAGTGCTGGATAGTTTTGTGTCAATTTGATGCTACTTAAGTCATCTGAGAGAAGGGAACCACAATTAAGAAAATGCCTCCATAAGTCTGGGCTGTAGGCAAGCCTGTAGAAATTTTCTTAATTAGTTATTAAACACCATTGTGGGTGTTTCCCTCCCTGGGCTGGTGGTCTCAAGATCTATAAGAAAGCAGGCTGAACAAGTCAGGGGAAGTAAACCAGAAAGCAGAAAGCAGCACCCCTCCATGGCCTCTGCATCAGCTCCTGCTTCCAGGTTTGTGGCCTTCTGAAGTTTCATGTCCATTGATGATGAACAGTGATATGGGAGTATAAGCTAAATAAATCTTTCCCTCCCCAAGTTTTTTTTTTTGTTTTTTTTTTTTTTTTTTTTAGTCATGGTGTTTCATCACAGCAATTGTAACCATAACCAAGAAATTAAGCTTAAGAGCCACGTTTCCAAAGAGTGTGACCATAGTGCCGACATCAGGAGAAGACCAACGGCAATGCTTAGTTTTATGTTTGTAGCTTGAAATGATGGGTTTCAATATCTCCCATTAATGACAGTGAGAGGCAAGAAATATAAGCCTCGTATATTATAGTTTAAATTTTTGTTTTTATGGGATTTGTATGTGTTTGTTTGTGGAGGATGTTTTGGGGGCAGTACTCTTGTGCTTTTTCTTTGTTTTATTTAATAGTCTGGTTTGTTTGAGTTTTTGTTTGTTTATTTGCCTATTTGTTGAGAGAGAGAGAGGAGAGAGAGAGCGAGAGAGAGAAATGCTTTAGTGTTGGGTGGGTGGAGAGGTAGCAATAATCTGGGAGGCGCTGGGGGCCAAAAAACTATGAACAGAATGTACTGTTTGATGCCCTTAATCACCTTTAATTCAGGAGGCGGAGGCAGGAGGATCTCTGTGAGTTCAAGACCAGCCTGGTCTACAAAGCAAGTAAATGAGTTCCAGGACAGCCAGAGCTGTTACGCAGAGAAACCCTCTCTCTCATATATATTGTGGTGTGTGTATGTGTGTGGGCACATGTATGTGTGTGTATGTACAAGCTGTCACTTCTATCCTAGATTTTATTGTAAGAGGAAGCACTATCACCCCTCCCCTAACGGTGACAGCAATGACTTCCAGTGTCCTTTCTTCCTGCTCTGCCGGGGCTGAGAGGACAAACTGGAAGCAGATGTGTCCTGACCTTCTCACAGCCTACACACAGGCATGAGGCCCTGACACACAGCTTAAATGCAGCCCACATGTCACGAATGCAAGCTCTGCTTTCCATGATGGGCCCCCCAGTCTGGGTGCAGCTGCTGGTCACAAAGCCCCAGGCTGGCATTTGACAAAGGACAAGCTTCCTCAGAGGGGACAGTATGTCAGTGGGTGGCCACCCTTATCCATGAAGATCTTCCCTTGAAGTCTAAGACTCATAGGAAACAAAAGTCTGACCATGTAATTTTGAACCTTTCCAGTTTTCTCAGAATCAAATGGACGGCGGTGGCTCTGCCGTGTCAACCCTCAGAACCTGGAAGGGTACAGCATTAAATGCATCATGAGGGTACATTCACTGCTTAATAAACGTTGCCCAAGCCGTAGGTGCCTGAGGTTTCCTTCGGGTCTGACTCCACTGTAAGCGTGCATCTTCTGGAAACATCTTCACTTTTGTCGGTCGCAATTTTTAGATTATCATCAAAGTATTTTTCTCCCTCCCCCCACTGCCCTCCTCCTCCTCTCTCCAGTCTCTCTCAGTGTGTGTCTGAATTTCTGCTTTTCCACCTCTATCGCTTTTCTTATTTTAGAAAAGTAGTAACTGAACTCAAGGCCTACCCTGCTAAACCGGCGCACCACCGTTGACAGTATGCATCCGTTTCTCTATTTCACTTTTGAGACAAGGTTTTGCCTAGCTGCCCACAGTAGTCTTGAACTTACTCTGTAGCCCAGGATAGCCCAGAACTTGTGACCTCCAAGAATTTGGATGGCTCTTCTGATGCTATTCAAGGCTTCCCTGCTTGATCTTAAAGAGTTTTAGTTGGATAATTTACATCTTCATCTTCAAGGTTCATTTCTTCTAAAAAGGCATACTGAACATCAACTAGATAAAAGGCTCTTCTTTGTGTTTTACTTTTTTAAATTTTCAATTATTTTATCATTAGTTTTTAATGTGTAGTCACAATTTGCCTGCATGTATGTATGTATGTACCCATCAGACTCCCCGTAAATGGAGTTAAAGACATGTATGATGGTCAAGAGCACTGCCTGCTCTAATAAAGGTCCTGAGTTCAACTTCCAGCAACCACATGGTGGCTCACAACCATCTATCATGAAATCTTGTGCCCTCTTGAGGAAGAGACCTGGTCAGTTGTCTCTTCCCAACCCAATATACGGACACGTTCAACAGAACCACCACATACAAGCTGTCCATGCATGCTTCAGCACAAAAAAAATGAGCTGTTAGGTGGGTGCTGGGAATCAAGCCCAGCTCCTTTGGAAGAACACTCACCCAGTGGTCTTAATATGGAGTCATCTCTCCAGTCCCTTTCTTGTCTTATTTTGGAAATGCTGTATTGGTTTTGGAGAAAAGTGTTCCAGTTGAAAATCTGACAAAAGGAAAATATAAGAAAATGCTTCATAGCCTATTGCCCAACAGCCAGTATGGATCATCAGCTATCTGCTCTCTCTTCAGGCATAGTTAGAAAAAAGTGCATGTCTTATGCATCATTTCTATTTCTGTGATAAAAAAAAAACCACCATGACCAAAAGCAATGGGGAAGAAAGCGTTTATTTCAGCTTACAGTTTCTCATCACAGTGTACCATCAAGTGAAGTCAGGGCAGGAACTCAAGGCAGAAACCTAGAGGCAGGAACTGATGCAGAGACCATGGAGCCACTCTGCTTACTGATTTGCTCTCCATGGCTTGCTCGGCACACTTTCTTATGCAACCCAGGACCACCTTCCCAGGGCTGTCTTGGACTACAGAGAGCTGGATCCTCCCACGTCAATCATTAATCAAGAAAATGACCCACACACTTGCATACAGGCCAACGCTCTGGGGGTATTTTCTCAATTAAGAGTCCCTCTTCCCAGATATATATGCATTTGTGTCAAGTTGACAAAAACCAACCAACATAATGTATATAAAAATCTTTTTCTTCAAAATAATACACATGTATTTATATTAGAAAATTTTCAGTTAGTATGTTATCATACTCCTTCTCAGTTATTAGTCTATATCATGTATAGCATGATACACACACACACACACACACACACACACATTGGTATTTTTAACTGATTTTCATGTGATGGCATGTATAGTATGAATATTTCTTGCTTTTCACTCAAGCTTCAAGGAGTAACCTTATGCAAACCCCATTTTCATTTTTTTCTCTTTACAAATGCTTTATCAGTAGGTCAGCGGCCCCCTCCTCATCAGTGCTTCTTATGCCAGGTCCAGCTCAGTACACTGGATCCTCAGGGGAAGCTCTGAACATCTGAAGGGCTTCACATTGTATGTACCACTGCAAACAATGCAACCAAAGGATGAGAGTTACACGGAGATAGACCCTGGGTCAACAAAGAAGACAACCAAAGGATGGGGGATACATGGAGGTAGACGCTGGGTCAGCAAACATACTATACTAAATAATGTAGATGACAAAATCCTAGTGAAGCCGGCAGCTAGTGCAGTAATTAATCATTCAAACAAACCCCATTCTGTGGTGTAATTTCAGAAGGAGTCCCTGCATCGAGTGGGGAATCCCTAACTTTGGTCATGTTAGTGCTGAGGCTGATGAGTAATTTGAAGCAATTACCAGCCCTTTGGTCCTGGGGAAATTATGATCAGGTTGACCTCTTCTGTTTCATTTTGATGTTAGTTCCCACGATTCCAGCACGAAGCTAATATTGCTTTGCTCTTTAACTTCACCGCAGAAGTTCCAAGTCATCCCCTCCATCCCCGAAAGGGACGGGGCGGGGGGGGGGTATAAACTTTGGTTGGGAACCGAAGTTTGATAGGTAAACAGGAAGGGATTTGGTGCCATGGAGCCTTTCATGACTCCTTCCAAAATGAAATTCTTTTCTAGTTCCTATTTATAAGTTTCACATTCAAATATCATGGGTCTGAAATGGGACCAACGTCCTCCATCCCATCCTTAATAGGCATCTAGAATAATGGTCCATAAGAATCCTCTAGGTTGAAGATTATGGGAGGCCCTAAGAAGAACAGAAAGAGTCATTCATTCCCACTTTGGGAGGCTTCTGAGTTGTTCCGGAGGCTCAGCACTTCCTGAATCATGACCTCTCTCATCTACACCAGTGGTTAATCTGACCTTCATTTTCAGCATGGGGTGGTTTGGGGAGTTTTACTGTTTTCCATGCAAGATGATAGTAAAAGCCACAACAATCCGCCAGAGGTGCTTCTCTGTCTTCTCCAGTATCCGTTAGCACTACTGAACTGCTCAGGTACTCAGGCCTTCTTTGCTTAGTGTGATGTCATTTTGAGGGTCATCAGAGGGTAAGTGTTAAAGGGGTGGAATGGGTAGCCGCCAGTGCACACAGTTGGAGGCAGCGTGAGATGGGGGAGTCTTTATTCACTCATCCACTGTAGAATGGCAGCATAGGTGTTCATTGCTGTGACCACTGACATAAACTCCTTGTATTTATTAACTCCTTTATTCATCAGGCAACTCTAGGTCACAGGTGTCTCTATAGCCAAAACCTGGGATCAGATAGGCCATGACTCTGAAGAAAGCTACCTCAATCTGCTCCTATTCCAGTACTTAAACAGAAAAGGCTGTGCCCCAGACTGATAGCCCATTGTGTCTCTCAGAGGAGATGTTCACTTGGAATTAACATGAATTTAGATGCAGTTATTAAAAAATGCAGTAAACTGTGGGTGGTGGTACATATCTGGGCTCTCAGCACTTGGGGAGTTGAGGGAGGAGGATAGCAAGCTTAAAGCCAACCTAGATACCTGGGTTTACATAATGAGACCCTGTCTCAAGGAAAAAAAGAGAGAAAATTTATCACCCTCATCCCATACCATTACTGGCGTATGCTTGTTTTGTTTTGTTTTGGTTTTTTTCTCTGAGATGGGGTTTTGCTCTGTAGCCCAGGCTCCTTTGACATTCTCTCTTCCTGCTCTCACCTCCCAACTGCTGGGACTCCTGGTGTGAGACACCAAAACTGGCTAATAGTCTAAATGATTTCTGGGACCCAGGTCCAGTTTGGGCTAATTTGTTTAGAAGAGGTGCATTTGGAGAAGTCACGTGCAGCTGAAGTATTTGCTTAAATCACTATTGGAATACTTCGTGGTTGTCTAGGCCAGTAGGATGAAAACTGAAGACAAAACCAGCGACCTCTGATGGGGTCATTCACCAGTGAGGCCATCGGTGTCCAAACAGAAAATGCAGAACCCAGACATCAGGCACACTGGATGGGGGCCTACTCAAATCTACTCCTTTTACCCTAATGTCCGCTCAGAAAGCCCTTTCTCCCAAACAGACGTATTCTAAGGTACTAAAGGTTAGATGCCGGGATGAGCTGAAGTAGGGGATGTAACGCAATTCAATCTCTAACAAATGGCATCCCAGTGTATATCCTGAAAACCAGGAATGCGAGACCCAGCAAGCCAAGGGAGCGACTTGACAAATGGTGCGCCATGAGGAGTGCAGTATCAGACATAACAACTTGCTCCGAGGGAATAAAAATAAAGAAACATGGATGGTATCCGATAATACTTTGAATAACTGTGCGCTTCCCTAAAGTAACAGATTATAGCTAAGTCATTGCTAGAATTCCAAACAGGGCTATTGCCTCAAACATGACTTAACCCGTCCCAGAGAGGCAGACAGTCAGGTGTCTTTTTCTAATGCACAGCTCACACACCAGGGGAAGAGAAGTGACTCGCAATAACAACCTAACAATCTAGCTCCTGAATCTGACAACCTAACAATCTAGCTCCTGAATCTAACAACCTAACAATCTAGCTCCTGAATCTAACAACCTAATAATCTAGCTCCTGAATCTAACAACCTAACAATCTAGCTCCTGAATCTAACAGCCTAACAATCTAGCTCCAGGAGATGCCATCCATATCCAGAAGCAGCGTTCACTCCCAGGCAGCAGGAAGAGCTGGTACAAGCAGGTCACAGTCCAACTGCCCAGAGCCCAGCAGGCCACCAAGTTCACATGCCCTGGTGGGGGAAGAGCAGTGATTGGGTGCTGCTTCTGTAGCAATGTCCCTTAAGAGCAATAGGGGCTAGCTGGTCACAGCCTCTTGTCCGTGGTTAGGGTTTGGGACTGTCAAAGGTCACCAAGGTCAGATCCAGGTCAGAGACAGGAGGTCCTGGTGGAAGATGTGCTCACTAGAAGTGTCCCTTGTTGCTAGCATTGGTGGCTTGTGTGTGTTGAGGTACAATGGGGACCAGGGTCTGTCTGCTGAGCTACCTGGAGGCTGGGATTTTATGGCCCTCCAGAGGTTTGTCTAGTTCTCAAAGACATTTCGCCCGTTTCTGATTGGCGGGGGCCTAGTGCTCCCGGGGCTTTACCGGTTACACCCAGGTGCTTGCTCTTAACACATTCTTACTTTATTTTGCATTCTAAGTGTTCACTGCTGCTCTGGAGGCGCTACCGTGTTCCCCACCTCCCTCCTCCGCTAAATGTGATGAGTGACTGACTGGCAGTGCCACTTTGAATCCCAGGGAGACTCGGGTGCCATCGCAGTTGGTGACACTCCTGCCTACAGGGAGATGTCTGTTGGTGACTTTATCCTCAGTTTTCTGGAACAAGTTGAACACTGCTAACTCCAGTGGGGCAAAGATGTCTGTTCACGTCTGGATTCAATGCATTATAAAGCGAACACACAGCATTTACTTAGTCATTTCCACACCGGTGTCTCGCGTGCCGTCTTAACAGCAGGTCGTATGAGACAGGCTGGGGAATGGGACAAAGCTGAGCACAAAATGCTGGCTGGAGTTTCCAGTTGCTAATATTCAGTACGCAGCTTTGCAAGTGCTTCCTGCCAGTGACGCGGCTTTCTCGCCATCCCGTTCTACCTCTCTGAGGGTCCCCCAGGATTTCTTTCCTTTAGCCTCACTCCGGGGGGGAAGGGGGGCCCATTTTATACCCGTCCTTCATTACATAACTTTTAATAGGACTCTTGCTGCCTCTGATAATTGGGACAGCTCAAGTCCTCCCTCTGCCTCATTTGCATCTCTGCAAGAACCAGATGGGCAGGTGCTGTAGTTAGCTCCACCACACAGCAAATGTGACCTGCTGCTCAGAGTGTGCGTGCATTCTCATGCTCAGGGATGCGTGCCAGGGAATCATTTCCAGTTTGCTCCTAATTGCTGTGGGAAGTGTGCGTGTCACGGTGCCAGGGCGGACACAGTGTTGTAACTTAAATCTTTAGGGCGTAGCTTGCACGCTTGCAGGGTCATCTTACTGGCTGTTGAATGATCCCAGAGATCAGAGGTCTCTTCAACTCCTTGAATAGAGGGTTGTGTTTAAATATAGTATTCTACAATCAGCTGTTTGAACAACTTCCTGGTACAGTGAAACGGATGGAGAGGGAGATCTTTATCCTAACATAAGCACCCAACAGGGTTCTGAGACTGGAGTAAGAAGACACATCATCCGGGCACAGTTTAGTGCCAAGAAAGGCACAACCAGATGACTTAGACACTCACTGTGAAGTAGGTGACCTTCCTTAGGTGGGGACAAGCATCGACTGGTAAACTTTAACCTGTTTCTCCTCTAAGAGAAGCGAGTTTCCTTTATGCTTGGTAGGCTTTACTAAATCAAGACATTTCTTAGATAGAAACATATGACTTACTTTATGTCATGAGCTATAAGTGTTCCACTGGTAAAGCAATGTTCTTACGTCACTCTACAGCCCAGGAAAATAAGAAAGGCCAAGCCACCAGGCAGGGGTTACAGAAGGTACAGCTTCACAGCCCGGCATTGCTTGCCACTGTCCCTCTCCTGCCGCTTTCCCGGTCATACCAGTTCCCTTTGTCTCCAGCATGGCTACTCTAAACACCCAGGTCCAATGGTCTCATTGCAACTGTGGGCGATCACACTTGCTTGAAAATGGAAGCTCTGACTTGTTTCTGAATTGAAGCAGAAGGAGAGGGGCTGGCAGGGTGACGTGGCAGTAACTACATGTGCTTGTATGCTGGCCCAAGGACCTGGGTTTGATCCCAAGTTCTAACAGGATAAAAGGACTTGAGAGTTCCCCCCTCCACCTGCATAGACATGGGAGGGCACATGAACACCTGTACCCCCTCCACCCACACACAAATAAAATACATTTTAATGATATATAATGGAAAACCTTTTAGATATGAACACTACTTGAAATGAAAATCCCATGGCTTAAGTACCAGACTTAAAAACAAATCTAAGGACTGCAAAGGATTGGCCCAAATGGGATTAAATCTCACGACTTGCAGACCAGCCCTTTGGGAGTCTATTCAAGAACATTTCACAGCTGTTTCATGCTATCTTAAATTAGTTTCCAAATGTATTTACTGAACCTTAAAATATAGAAAGAAGAATACGGAAATAGTCAGGCCTTGCTTTTGGCAATGATAAAAAGTGTTTGAACTAATGGGACAGAAGAAAGAAAAGGAATTCAATCAGTTATATCTCAAAATAAATCTTGGATGTTAAGGAAGAAGCAAGGACTTTCATAGGATACAGCTAGCCTTAGGGAATTTCATATTATAAACAGAAAAGTAAACAAAAGGCACAGATGAGCCCTGGGCATCTAGAGAAATCTTCTGTGAAAGAGAGTCCAGACTTTTACATCTACTGAAAACGGACATGATATGAGCTTGGGTGCTTCAAGAAGCCTTTGCCTGGGAACTTTACTGTGCCAGCTCTGGCTGCCTTCGCTCACCTACAAGCTTCTCCTCTGTGGTCTGGTGTGTGGCGATGTGAGGACAGAGGTCTTCCTGACTGGCTCGCTGCTGATGTCACCTACACCAGGAGCTCTTCTGAGGGTGACAGAACAAGGGATGGAGGAGGAAGGAGATGGCCCATAGCATTTTCCAGCCCCTCCATTTCTCAAGCAGCAATGGGCTGTTGGTTCCAGCCTATGAATTCATGCAGCATTCCCAGGCCAGACCTACAATGATCCTGTCTAGATTCCTGATTCCCAATATAGTGAGAGGAATTCATGCCTGCTATTTGTATAGTAAGCTTTATATATACAGAAACCTTCACTAGAACTCTGAACATTTTGATTTTTTTCATCAAAATAATTAGTGCATAAATATTACTTATGAGGTAAATGAATAAATATCAGAGAGTCTGGATAGGAGAAAGGAGATGATCAAATACCAAAACATGTTCTACTTACTCCCAGACTCACCCCAAAATGAAGGCAAAGAAAGCATTCATTACACAAAGCAATTTCACTTTGCCCCATCTTTAGGGAAAAGGATATTTTTAACATACGTTACAGTTGAGGAAATATGCCTGCTGATGTTGACAAGACAGTGATTTCACCCAAGTAGCAAGTCCTATTGTCCCAGCAAGTAGGAGATGGGGCCAGAAGGTATGTAGCTATACTCTGCCTTAAACAAGCAAATACATACAGAGAGAGGGAGAGAGAGAGAGAGAGAAAAGGAAAGAAAGAGAAAGATTTATAAAACACTAAAACGCTGCCAATAACAACAAAATAAGACCTAGCAGAGTGGCACATGACCATAATCCCTGCATTTGAGAGCTGGTGTCAGGAGAATCTGGTGTTCAAAGCTGGTCTCAGCTACAAAGAAGTCTGAAGTTAGCCTGGTACCAGTTGAAACTAGATAGATAAATAGATGGAGAGATGGATGGAAGGTAGACAGACAGACAGACAGATCCAACCAGCAAGCAAATCTGGATGAGTTTCTGTTTCTTATACTACCCATGTGAAGCCCTTATTCACAGCCCACTGCCAGAGCCTGGGCTGGATTTCCCCAGCTATTCCAAGAACCCCAGAGCAGATAATAATACAATGCTTGTATTGTATGAGACCCCAGAGCTGGCAGAGTTCTGGAGAGCGACGAATGGACCAATTTCCATTTTCATAAAGTGACTCAGAAATTCCAGATGACACACAAATGCCATCAAACCAGTGACAGGGTGGACACACCGACCACCCAAACCTTGGTCTTTAATAGCATTTCTCGGAAGGAAGTAGCGGTCCTCAAAGAAATGGCAGATTTGGGACTGAGGTAGAAAATATGCAAAATGAACCTGGATCACTTTGTAGTTCTATAAAATGGAAACTGTATCAAAAGAACAAAAAGGCCCATGTTGGTGATACAAATAGTCTATGTGGCCAAGGTTAAGTCACAGGCCGCAGTAATGTGGCAGTATTCTGTCTTCATGGGGTTTGATGAGGAAGGTACACTGTGGACTCTCTTAGCTCTGTGGTCTTTTGTCCTGAAATACATAACATAATACCAATGAGGTAACTGAAAAAAAAAAGAAAGAAAAAGAAAAAGGAAAGAAAGAAAAAAGTCAAAGAAAAGTCTAGAAATGGCCACAAACAAAACAAGCCTAAAGAGACACAACTACCAAGTGTTCCATATATCTGGGAGTCTGAAGAATGAAAGAGCTTCAGTGGAAATTGAAGGAATCTCAATAAAGTGTTGACTTTTGTTAATGATGGTGTATAAATATTGCAAGCAGTATGAGTATTTCTCAATCCTCCAAAAGTAGAATACCACATGATATGCCAACTTCTCCTGGGTGTCCATTCAAACCAGAGATTTTTACAGCAGAGTGCCTGCCGCTCATATCCTGTGATCACTCTGTGCTGTAGCCCAAATATGGAACTGGTCCAGATACCTTTTGAGACTGAATGGATAAAGAAAAGGTGACATTTCACTGTGAAAAACGCCTTAGCCAACAGAATGACGAAATCCCGCCATAGGCAGCAACGTGGGTCGATCTAGAGCACGGGATGCTGAGCGAAATTAGTGAGAGGCAGAAAGATAGACAGCTCGTGTTCTCGCTTATGCAAGCAAAGCACAAGTCAACCTGCAGAGTAGAGTTGAATAGCATTCAGTTGTGATGGGAAGGGAAGGGACCCAAAAAAACGAAAGGGGTCAGTTAGGGATGGGGAAAGGTTCTGTAGGAGGGTGGACAGGTGCAGGATGGGTGGGTGGACATGATTAAAACACAATGCCTGCACATTTAGAAAAGCTATTCAGTGGGCCCTTTAATTCGTCCAATGTATATAAAGCCAGACAATCCAAATACGCATGCCACTCAAGAACTGTGATAAACACATCACACTAATACAAAAACCTCTATAATGAGGGGAGCTGGGCCAAATATGAGTGTCTGGATTACCTTGAAGTAGTCTGTAAGTTTGACATTGTTCTGAAATAGCCTGCTTAAAACAAAACGTCAGCAACAAAACATGACCTCGTGTGCCTCTGAAGGGAAAGGGAGTTCGCTGTGTTCCCAGCTGCTGTGTGGATGCATCTAATCCAAAGGACAGCTAGACAAAGGCATTTTACCTATGCACAAGGTATTTATACAGGGAGCTAGGAACTTCTTGCCAGCTTTGATGATTAATAGTCAGGATCAGGATGCTGCCACAGTAAGGCTATTCCAAGGATTGGGAAAATGGCTCCAGTCATCTGCCTTCTCTCTCTCCTCTCTGTTATGTTTAATTTATGGACTATGGATTCCAGTGTAGCCAAAGCTCACAAACAATAGTGGTTTGTTCCAAGGAAGTGGGATGCCAAGAGCACTGGGGCCCACGCTTCTCAGAAACAAAGGAGAGATGTAAGTATGGGAGGAAACGCAGGTTTTCCATGGTTGGGATGGTCTCAGATCAGATGGTATATGTGGTGACCCCACCCCCACCTCTTCCCACTTAGCCAGCGTCAAAGAGTTGCTTTTAATATAATATGAAATATTCTGTGAGCACCGGCAGTTAATATTGCCTTAAACTTTGTGAAACTATGGAAAACATAATTTCAAAACAAGATAAATGGAGAACACACCCCAAGCCTTGTGAATGCACCTGCAAGAATGTAGCTAACACTTGAAATCTTTCAAACAAACTCCTAAAACGTTTGGAATGGATGGAGCTAAAAGAAACATCCCTGCAAGCCTTCCCGAGGGGACTGGCAATGACTTCTGGAGCACCGAGGCCACATGTCTCTCCCAGAAGCTGAAAATGACAAATGAGGACGTAGTGGCTGACCACAGGAAGTGGAGGACTGTTTCCTAACATGGAAGAGATGTTCAGTTAGCAGCCTTAGGCCCTATACTCCAGACTATTTTGTTTAATGAAAATACAATTGTAAGCACTAGCACGGAACGAGCTGTGGCCGATGGATGGTGTCAGCTCCTGTATCATTTAAGTTCTGATGAGTTAGAAGTACAGAAGGCACACAGTCTAAAGCAGTGGCAGGATTCATTCAAATCCACAAAAATAGACACAAAAAAAGCACAAAAGGACAGGTTGTCCACATACACAGAAAATGGCAAGGGTGGAGGTGTGAAGACAGAGACACAAGTGTGTGTGTGTGTGTGTGTGTGTGTGTGTGTGTGTAGCTAGAGGGTGTGGGCCAGTGGTTAGAGCATTCGCTGCACAAGTATGGGGGCCAGAATTCAGATAGATCCCCACAAACCCATGTAGATGCCAGGAGGGCTCATCTGCAATTCCAGCCTTGGAGTTGTAGACAGGATTCCCAGAGCAAGCTGGTTTGTAAAGCTAACCGTATTGGCAAGCCTTGGGTTTGATTGAGAGACCCTGCTTCAATGAATAAGGAGGAAGAGCCACAGGCACACACATGGACATCCACATGTATACACAGATGCATTACTCCCCCCACCACACACACACACAAATACACACACACACACACGCACACACTGGGAAAATAGGATAAAAAAAGAAGATATTAACAGAAATTATTACAGAGAAATTAAAATCTTACAACAACTCAATCATTTGACATAAATATTTTTCATAATTTATTTAAATTCATTATGCGTGTATTGGTGTGAAGGTGTCCGATCTCCTGGAAGTACATAGTTGTGAGCAGCCATCTGGGTACTGGGAATTGAACCTGGGTCCTGGAAAAGAGCAGCCAGTGCTCTTAACTGCTAAGCTATCGCTCCACTCTCCCCCCCCCCCCTTTTATTTAATGGTGGGGATTGAACCCAAGGCCTCAATCATGAACACTAGAGAGATATTTTTTAAATGATTTAATATTTCCAATATTGGAAAAGTAACCTCGGGAACTAATCTGCCTCTGTTTTGATTATATCATACTCTGTCTCATATGAAGCCAACCCTAATTGTTCTGGGCTTTGCAAAATACCTAAGAAATTACCTAAAATATATAAACTTTAAATGGTCTCATACAGGATCCAAGTTCCGGTTTTTCCTTGTCCATTTACTTGTGTGTGTTGATGGAGCTCCCAGGTCGGTCTTCAGCCGTTCTGTCTATCTAAAGAAAAATGGGGTTGGGATGGGAGTTGTTTTCACTTCCGAAAAAACAATCAACTTCTGTACAACTTCTAAGAGTTATCTTGCTTGAAACACTTCAGGAGCATACCGGGATCACCCAGTTGTCAAATCATAGAGGAATTGGTAACAACAACAAAGAGGGAACACTAGTGATCAGGGTAACACTGCACCTCATTTGTATAAGCTAAATTCCTAGATTACAGAATAATGATATAAAACCTTGAATAATAACACACTGTCATTTCTACAGTCTGTTATGAGGAAAAACGGGCATGGGAGCGGGGAGTAGAGGGGAAAGAAAATGAGAAACCAGTTCTTTGAGGCAGTCTTTCGATAATGCTGACATGGAGCCCAGTGTGGAGATTGCAAAACAAACTTTTGAATTTATTGTCAGCTGCCCTCTCCTGGAGAAGTCTAATTGACACTTCCCTGGGTCACTGTCTTTGCCCTGCCCCCTCACCTGGACCACACCTTTCTTGTCTGATTTTCCACACCTCACTCAGTGATCAGGTCTAGGTGAATGGCCCTCCTCTATGCTAGTCCCAGCTACCTCTCTCTCCATCTCTTTCTTCCTTTCATTTAAATAGCCTATGCAGGAAGGAAACCAGCCTGAATGCTGCCACCTGTTTGGCATTATAGAACTTGGAGATCTGATGAGTAAGTAATGAACGAACAGGGACTTGTCCTTTCTCTTCTGTTGTATAAGAGTAGGAGGAACCCCAGGCCAGAATCCACATGTCCCCTCTTCTCTGCAATGGTTCCCCAGCAGCAGTGACCAGGTGCTCTGTAAATGCTTTCTTACGGAACATGAATGAGCCATTAAATGGATGCCTGGACACAGTAAATGAACGCCAACGTGAGGAGAGGGCCAATGAGGTAGAAAGACAGGAGCAACAGAGCAAAGTATGAGATCAGGACAAGAGGGTCAGCTGTCACTGGTGCCCACAGAGCCTGTGGCTCCTTTGGAGGCTGAACTCAGTTGTTTTGACAGAATCAAGGCAAAGAAAGTGAAAGAAGACTTTGTAAAATCGACAGCCGTTCATAAACATGGACCCCACATTAGCAGCTCCTAATGGCCAGTGAAAAGTGAATAATAATTCTCCTTTCTTAGAGCCCAAGGGAAAAACAAGCCGTGAACATCTTTCTTCAATCATGTCCACATTTCCAGTAATGAGAGAACTTCAACGACTCTATTTCCTGTTTATGGAAAACTCTGCCACTGGATGCAAAAGACAAAAAAAAAAAAAAATTAGCTATCTTGCTGGCTTTCCCTAAGGGTAGCCAGTGAACATCAGTGTTTGCTTCAAGCAGGATCCACTGGTATGACTTGTCTCCAAGGTCTAGTTTCTGGAAGCCTCGCTTCCTTGGTGCCCTGCAACCTAGCAAGGGAGGAGTTTCATTAGATTCACTCTGCTGCATGGCCAGGGGTCTGGGAAAGCCTTGGTTAAATTTGGACATCAGGCTTGAGTCGGTGACATGTGACCTTGGTGGTTCAGCCTTCTGAAGCTGACTTGCCTGACCCAAGACCTTTTTCGAGATCTCTTTTGTAATGACCCAAGACAGGATTACAAGGCATTTGTTTGTTTGTCTTCTGGGGGCAAATGCCAGAACTCCGCCTTTGTTCAGACCGAGTCCTTGTTCTGCCAACACTTCATGGTGATCTTATCACTGAAAGCTGGCCTTTGTTAAGCTGGCTCTGTCCTTCAGTGGTGGGGGACAGCGTGTAATTCTGCCTCTGGTCATCAGTTTGTGACAGGAATTTTATCATCTGCATACTTTGGCTCACTGTGCCTAGACTGAGGATGCTTGCCAAGGATGCACATCTGGAGTCTGTCTTCACTGATTGTTCTGAAATAATCTTCTGCTTACGCCATGTTCATCACAGACTCCTCCCCTCATCCATATATTAAGGAATATGGACATTTTTTTCCCTGTATCAAATTCAGGGCCTTGCACATACAAGCCAGGGGCACTAACACTTAGCCACATCACATCCATTTTGAGACAGCATCTCAAAGGTGACCCAGGCTGTCCTTGAACTCAACCTCCTGGATGCCAGAATCATAGGGGTATGCCGCCACACATGGCTTTCTGAACTTGGAGAGAAAGCTGCCGAGATGACTCTTCTTTTAGTCATTGTACATTTCCTCAAATTAAGAATGTTTCTTAGCCAGGTGATGGTAGCGCACGCCTTTAAGGAGGCAGAGGCGGGCGGATCTCTACGAGTGAAAAGGTCAGCTTGGTCTACAGAGTGAGTTCCAGGACAACCAAGTCTACACAGTGAAATCCTGTCTCGAAAAACAAAACAACAACAGCAACAAGTTTCCTTATAAAATACAAATACAATGTCTAATACAAGGAAACTCTGATGGCTCTGGTTATTTAGTCTGGCAATTCTGAGGATTGGGCAGAGGGCCTCACACATGCTAAGTAAGAGTTCTACCCTGTTTATTTTCTTATTTAAGTCAAGCTTTCCCATCTTCCCCCCTCTGGGATCCAATATGGACCGCATTCTGCCCTTGGTTCTCATGCTCCATTCATAAAAAGGACTCCAGAGTCTCTTTTCATCTTGACCCTTGTGCTTTTGAAGAGCAGTGGAGTGTTGTGCTTAGCCTGGGCCATCCTGCAGCCGTTTGGCGGTTGGATTCACAAAGAGTATTGGGCTGTACATCACAGACACAATGCTGTCTTTCTCTCCATGTCACGCCAAGAGTCACATGATGTCTGTTTCCTGAGTGGTCATGTGACCTTGCACACCTTTTTAAAGGTACATCATGATATCTGTATGTATAATATTGCTATTCTTCTGCCAAGAACTTTCCTAACTCATTCATTTTTTTATCTTCCTTTTCAACATAAATATGTAGTCTTTATCAGTTCTTATGACCCTTATTTGTGGGTTAAAAATAATAATCATTTATTTAGATACTCAAATTTTGATTTGACTAGAGAAAGGGACCTTTTCAAGTTTTTTTAAATGACATTTTGACATATCTCATTATTCTTTGAGCATTTCTTTTCTTTGGGAAATGTTATGATTTAGATATGAAGTATATCCCCAAAAGGCTTGTGTGTTAAAACTTTGCTTCCCAGCTCACTGTACCATTGAAAAGTCTGTGAAAGGGTTATGAGGCTACTCAACTTTATCAGTGAGTGAGTCCACTCATGAGTTTATAGCCGAATGAACTCTTAGGTGCGGATATGGGGATAGCATGAAGAAAATGGGTCACTAGGACTTTACCTTTGAAGGATACTCTTCCTTTAATGTCCTCTCTCTCTCTCTCTCTCTCTCTCTCTCTCTCTCTCTCTCCTATGCATACACACACACTCCCCCTTTCTCCTTCCTCCTTCTCCTCCCTTCTCACTTATAGGTACATACTCTCCCTTCTTTTTCACACACACACACTCTCTCATACACAGGCATTCTCTCTCCCTTGCCCGCTCCCCACCATGAGATTGACAACTTTGCTCCCTTACCTTGGAGATAAAAGAATATGGTGTATATGCTCCTATTGATGGTTTCAGTGTCCCAAGAAATTGTCAGTAGGCAGAGTCAAGAAAAACCTCGATGTACTGTAGCGGCGTAAACAAATGCAGACAGAGTGTAAAAATATATATATATAGCTTTAATGTAGAAATAGACTTACAGAACCACCGTTCCTGCGGAGACCAGGAAAGCAGAAGCGAGCTCGGAGCTTGCTCGCCAAATTTATAGGCAGACATTAGCCCGAGGCAAACACGCCCCTTAAGGGGCGGGACTTATCCCTACATCTCCCCTTTTTGTCTAAATAAGACAGAACTAAACCAAATACAACTACATACAATAACAACAAATAATAAATACAACAAACAATATTGAGAACAAAAGCTTTGCTAAACATTCTATCTCAAGAAGTCCAAAAAATGTAAAGAGTAACTACAATTATATAATCTTCAACTCAGTCAAAGATCTGAGAAGGGAATAAACACTACTCAACAAACGAGATATATCCAAAATGTGCAACAATTGACAGAGACAACTGACTACCTGGGCAATCACCCAAAGTCTCGTTTGCAACGTTGAGTCAACCAATTTGGGCTAAGGCCTAACATAACTGACATACCATTATTAAAGGCAAGGAACTTTTCAAAACTATCTTACCCTGTCTTGGCAGGATATGACAGTCCTGTTTTATCCATTGATGCACGCTCTGTGTCTGTGTCAGTGGTTGAGGTATGGGCATTTCTTTGCACAAAGGCCAGTTCTGCCAAATAGAAAGGCTCCAGGTGGAGTGTTTTTGGTGCTCAACATTTTCTCGGGAATAGAGCGGTGTTGCCAGGAGCAATTGTGTCTCACTATCACGAAACTCTGAGTTAGATTAAAGGCCATTTTCTACAGCTCTTTGAAGAGGTTGAAGATTATCTATCTATACTGAGTATAATCTCTATATATCTAAAGAACCTGATTAGTCTAATTATAAATGACAAACTTAGATGACAATTAGTCTATATAATTCTCAATATCTATCTAACTTAAAGAATAAGATAATAAACGACTGTGAAACAAATGAGGACAATGACCTCCAAATACAAACAATGTACAAATATACATTGCAGTAGGTAAATATATATCAATACACAAATATTATATAAGTATCTTAATCAGAGGTAGAAATGTACACTGCAATATGGTAAATATATACAATATATATATCAATACAATATATGTCAATACATAAAAATGTTTTAAACAGAGGTAGAAACATGCATGCGTACAATAGTCAATATAATTTAACTTTGTATCAATATACAAGAATCTATACCAATATATTTGTCTATTATCCCATCATCCCTCTTTTTTTTTTTTCAAAATGATCCCTGAGCTTATAAAATTCCTCTCCCAACCCTCAATCATATACTAATTATAATCAACCCCTAAATGATGTCCCTAAACCCAAGGGCAAACTTTACTGGGAGAGGGGACGTCGTTCTCTAGAATTACTTCCAGCTGTCATGGGGGCGACGTTCTTTCTGGGGGATCCTGTGAAAGTAAAATGATGGTTAAATTTCAAGATAATGTCTTTTAAAATTGCAAATAGTCTCTGAGTATTTTCGTGCAGGTCTGGCCAAAATGTTGTATAAGATGTGCACCATTTCAGCTAACCAAGTTGGAACTGTCTTGTGCAGCTGGTACCAAAAGCAGGTCTTGTAGTAGCGCTATCAGTATCATGACGTCATATCAACCAGGTGGAGTTGTTGTTATGGGGCCCCATCTTCTTCCTGGAAACTTCAAATGTCACTTCAGGAAAAACTCATTGTTCATTATGAAAAACTTAAACATTAATCATATAGACATATATAGACATATATATATATATATTCAATGAAAGACATGATAGATATATTCAATGAAAAGTATGATAGATATGAAGAAAAGCAAAGATGTTTTCTAAACTCATATTTCTTTCTGTCCCATATCATGGCTCTTGACATGAGACAGAAACTCCAGAAACTCTGGGTTTTTCTCTCACTAACAGGCTTGGAATTGGAGAGGGACTGAGCCAGAGTCCAACTTCAAAACCAGCTTTATAAATTTAGAAATATGGTTTAATATTACTTACACAACCCATTCAGTTGTCTTGATATTTCCTATTGGGCAGGTATTTTTCCATCTGTCAGTATCCAAACATCCAGGGTCCCTTGAATTTCTCAAAGATGAGTGTTTTCCTGTGGAGATAAGAACAGAACCCTGCCCCCATTCTATATGTTTTTCTTACCACCTGTATGAATATCATCGTTGTGGATGAGTTGTCATTTCTCCTTTCCAAGAGGTTTCTCCTCTTCAAATCGAAACTTTATTAATTTTGATGGTATCCACAATTTTTCTTCTCCTGTGGAAACAAGAGCAAAACCCCTTCCCCAACGTAGCACATCTCCTGGCTTCCACTGAGAGGTCAGCACATCTTTGAAATAAATCGGTTGATTTAGTTCAGCAGACTTTTCCATTATCCAATGTCTTTCTGCTGCTGTCGTTCCTTTCTCATTAGCGTTAAGAAAATTCAAGGTTAATAAAGCATTATGTAATCTATTTCTGGGGGTATTTTCAGTCCCTTTCTGTTTGTTCAGCATATCCTTTATAGTACGATTTGATCTTTCTATAACTGCCTGACCTGTAGGATTATTTGGTATACCTGTAATGTGTTTTATATTATAATAATCAAAAAAGCGTTTCATTTTCTTAGATACATATGCTGGACCATTATCTGTCTTTATTTGCGCAGGTATACCCATGATGGCCATAACTTCCAATAAATGTGTGATTACTGAATCAGCCTTTTCTGAGCTCAGGGCAGTAGCCCATTGAAAACCTGAATACGTGTCTATGGTGTGGTGTACATATTTTAATTTGCCAAATTCTACAAAGTGGAACACATCCATCTGCCAGATTTCATTCCTTTGGGTGCCCTTTGGATTAGCCCCTGCAGGCAGTGGCGTTTGGTTATAGAAAGAGCAAGTAGGGCATTTCTTTACAATCTCCTTAGCTTGTTGCCATGTAATTGAAAACTCTTTCTTCAAACCTTTGCTATTAACATGATGTTTTTTATGAAATTCAGAGGCTTGTAGCACACTACCAATCAATAATTGATCAATTTCTGCATTACCTTGTGCTAGAGGACCTGGCAGACCCGTATGGGATCGGATGTGTGTTATGTACATAGGGCAAAGCCTGTTTCTGATCAAATCTTGAACCTGGAGGAACAATGAGGTTAGTTCAGTATCATCAGGTATAAATTCAGCAGTTTCAATATGTAAAATAACTCTTTCTGCGTATTGTGAATCTGTAACTATATTAATAGGTTCTTTAAAATCCCTTAGCACCATAAGAATGGCATATAATTCCGCCTTCTGGACAGAAGTATACGGACTTTGTTCCACCTTATCCAAGTCTTCTGATTTGTAACCTGCCTTCCCTGATTTATTGGCATCAGTATAGAATGTACGGGCTCCAGTTATTGGAGCATCACGGACGATTTGAGGAAGAATCCAAGAAGTTCTCTTTATGAAGTTAAGCCGCTTGCTTTTTGGATAGTTGTTATTAATGTCTCCCAAAAAATTAGCACAAGCTCTTTGCCATGGTTCATTATCTTCCCATAATTTCTTTAGTTCATCAGCAGTGAAAGGCACTATAATTTCTGCTGGGTCTATGCCTGCTAGTTGACGAAGTCTCAGCTTGCCTTTTATAATTAACTCAGAGACTTTTTCCACATAAGTTTTCAGTTTCTTACTTGGTTTATGTGGTAAAAAGATCCATTCCAAAATAATATCATCTCTCTGCATTAAAATTCCTGTAGGAGAAATTTTTGATGGTAGTATGACGAGAATACAATCGAGCTCTGGATTCACCCTGTCCACATGTGCCTGTTGTAATTTTTCCTCGATCATTGTCAGTTCCTTTTCTGCTTCAGCTGTTAATTCTCTGGGACTGTTTAAATCTTTATCACCATCCAAGCTTTTGTTCAAATGAATTATTAAATCAGGTGTTATTCCAATAGCTGGTCGTAGACTGGAAATGTCTCCTAACAGTCTTTGAAAGTCATTAAGAGTCCGTAGGCGATCTCTCCTAATTTGTGCTTTTTGTGTCTTAATTTTTTGCAAACCTATTTTATAACCTAAATAATTAACAGAATCTCCCTTCTGAACCTTTTCAGGAGCTATTTGCAATCCCCATTTAGGTAAAAGTATCTTTATTTCTTCAAACAGTCTGTTCAAGGTATTCATGTTTGAATCGGATAACAAGATGTCGTCCATGTAATGGTATACTATAGATTTGGGAAATTTCTTGCGTATTATTTGCAATGGTTGGTTCACAAAATATTGGCACAGGGAGGGGCTATTTAACATACCCTGGGGGAGGACGGTCCAGTAGTACCTCCTCGAAGGTTGAGAATTGTTATAAGTAGGCACTGTGAAGGCAAAGTTTTCTCTATCTTCTTTTTGCAAAGGTATAGTGAAAAAACAATCCTTTAAATCAATAACTATGAGAGGCCATCCTTTTGGTAATAAAGAGGGCAAAGGAATTCCAGATTGCAGAGGGCCCATAGGTTGAATAACCTTGTTGATGGCCCTGAGATCTGTCACCATTCTCCATTTACCTGATTTTTTCTTAACCACAAATACAGGAGAATTCCAAGGGCTGGTAGATTCTTCTATATGTCCAGCATCTAATTGTTCTTGTACCAGCTGTTCTAAAGCCTGTAACTTTTCCTCAGCTAAAGGCCATTGCTTTGTCCATATTGGTTTCTCAGTCAACCATTTTAGAGGCAAGGCTGTTGGTATCTCTGAAGGGACATCAATTGCTTGTTCTTGTACAGCCCGAATGGCCGGTTTTCTCCGTTTGTAATATCTTTTAATATTATTCTCAGAAATATAGGCTCTAGATTTAGCAGGAATGTTAATTTCGGTATTCCATTGTTGTAATAGGTCACGACCCCATAAATTCATTGCGATATTGGCTACATATGGCTTTAATTTTCCTATTTGTCCCTCTGGCCCTATACATTCAACCCATCTCGTGCTCTGCCTTACTCGAGATAGGGTTCCAATTCCCAGGAGCTGAACATTTACATTCTGAAGAGGCCAACACGGATGCCAAGATTCTGGGGTAATGATACTTACATCAGCACCTGTGTCCAGCAGGCCAGTAATAAAAATGCCATTTACACACACTCTCAGTTTAGGTCTTTGATCATTTATAGAAGTTTGCCAAAACACACGTAACTTATCTTTCTGATCATTATTGCTTGTAACAGTAGGCATGGGGCTTCCTAATTGTCCTGATGAGGCACGTTCTCTGCAGAAACTGGATATGACTGAACCATGTTTGCCATGGGGGCCTGTGAGGCCCCCCCTCTCACGTTTCCCGGCTGTATCAGGTTGCCTTGTCTATCTCTTGTAGACCTGCATTCATTCGTCCAATGTCTGCCCTTTCCACATCTTCTACATAAACCTGAAGGCTGAGTCCTCCTATTTCTGTTATTTCTAGAAGATGCATTATTATTATTATTTCTGAAAGATGCATTATTATTATTATTATTATTTCTGAAAATCCGTTGTCTACAATTCCTTTTCATATGACCCATTTTTCCACAATTAAAACATTTGGTATTCTGGTGTCTCCTTTTACCATTGGAAATTGCTTCTTCTACCCATGCTTCAGTGCCATAATCAAATGTATCAACATTGAGTGTATGCAAGACCCATTCTTCCAACGGCGCTGATCTGAGCTTTAAAGGACCCAAAATCCTTTTGCATTCCACATTTGCATTTTCATAAGCCAAAGACTCAATCATTATACATCTTGCTTCTGGGTCAGATATTCCTATTTGTACAGCCTTAGTTAATCTTTGTAAAAAGTCACTAAAGGGTTCTCTCTGACCCTGTTTAACTCTGACAAATGATTCCATTCTCTGTCCTGGGTCTTGTACCCTGTCCCAAGCCCTTAAGGCTGCTGTAGTACACATGGAGAGTGTGTTTTCATCCAAATTAGCTTGTTCCTGAGGATCGGAAAAGAGCCCTTCACCTAGAATTTGATCTAGGGAAATGTCAATTCCCTTCGCTTTTTCCTGCTGTTCTAAGAGTCTAGCCTCTTGCCTGAATAAGCATTTCCATTTCAATTGCGGTCCACTCTCGAGTACCACAGAGCTCAGCTGGAGCCAGTCTGAGGGGGTTGCTCTGCTTGTCGTGGCCCAAGATCTTAGCATCTCTTTAACAAAAGAGGCTTGCATCCCAAAAGTCATGACAGCCTGTTTTATTTCCTTGAGATCATTCATAAGCACAGGCTCCCATGTATCCTCCTTGATGACCCTAGGGTTTTTGGAACCAATCACCTTCTCTGTTGTTATTACTGGAAAGGCAGGTAGAGCTGTAGGTAGAGCTTTGTGGAAATTGTCCCGGAGAGACTTACCCACAGATGTAGTTAAAATTTGCCTTTCTACCCTTTGCTCTTCCTCATCAGAATTTAGAAATTCCTCAATCTTTTCAATTCTATTCACCATTGCCTTCTGCAATGTCTGAATCTCCTGTCCAGAATTATGTTCCAAAGCCTTCATTGAGGATTCTAAAGTATGAAGTTTGTCCGTTAGAGATAACATCTCATCTTTGGACATAATTTTTATGGCATAAACTGTGCCTTCTTGTATTGACAATCTTTCTGTCAATCTGTCATAAGCTTTAGACAAAATCCGATTGTCACATTCAGCAGTTTTGATTCTCTCAGTTAATGTTTCATTTCCTACAGAAAGGGACTGAATCTTATGGTCCAGATCAGCTGTTCCGTCTTCCATAGTAAAGAATTTCTCCTTAACATCAGCCTGAAGAACTTCAACCTGATTCTTGAGAAGATTGTTATCAGCCTGGAGAACTTCAAACTGATTCTCGAAAAGATTGTTATCAGTCTGGAGAACTTCAACCTGATTCTTGAGAAGATTGTTATCAGCCTGGAGAACTCCAAACTGATTCTTGAGAAGATTGTTATCAGCCTGGAGAACTTCAAACTGATTCTTGAGAAGATTGTTGTCATTCTCAATTGTTTTTAAGCGTTCAATCTCTACCTTAAGAATGCTGGATTTGTCTCGTAAAGACTTTATCATATTTCTATTATCAAACCATTTGGTGCCAATGAAAACTACGAATCCCAGAAGGATCCATATATGTGGGGTGATAGACACCTCTTGTAAAATCTCCCACATGGTACAATTAAAAAAATCATTAAATTCTTGAACAGTAATGTGTTCAGACATTTTATTTATAAAAGAAAATTTTTTTACCTGCAATGATCAGTTCCTGCCAGTGGTGGTCTCTGTGTTTTTGGAGCCTGTCCTAGAACTAGCTCTTGTAGACCAGGCTGGCCTTGAACTCACAGAGATCCGCCTGTCTCTGCCTCCCAAGTGCTGGGATTGAAGGCGTGCACTACCAAGGCCTGGCAGGCCTCAAACTCACAGAGATCTGCCTGCCTCTGCTTCCCAAGTGCTGGGATTAAAGGCGTGCTCTACCACTGCCTGGCCGGCCTCAAACTTGTGATCCTCCTGTCTCTGCCTCCTTCAGCAAATCCTACCGGCGTGGGCCACCACAACCGGCCAAGTCACTTTGTAACAGACCAAATCTGACACTGTGGCAGCTTTTGTTGCAAAACCGCAAGTACTTGAGCTTCTGCTAATTCAGGCAGTGGGGTTCCGCTGCAAAACTTAGCCAAGGCAGGCAGAATGGGCCTGTGTAGCCGAGTGTGTCTCGGACTCGGCACTGGGGCTGGAGTCACGAACTGAAAAACAGCACCCGGGAGGGTGCTGTGTTAGCTAGCGGGCTACCCGCTTGAGTCGGGGCAAAATAGCCTGACGTTGGACGCCAAAATGTAGTGGCGTAAACAAATGCAGACAGAGTGTAAAAATATATATATAGCTTTAATGTAGAAATAGACTTACAGAACCACCGTTCCCGCCGAGACCAGGAAAGCAGAAGGGAGCTCGGAGCTTGCTCACCAAATTTATAGGCAGACATTAGCCCGAGGCGAACACGCCCCTTAAGGGGCGGGACTTATCCCTACAATGTACACAAATACTCACAAAGAATTTTGTATTTATTTGGTTTTGTGCATGTACCTTCATTTCTAATCCAAGACTTGAGCCCTCAAAATCAAACTGTTTCTCATGTTTAGAAAATAATCACAAATAAACAATAAAATCCCATACTATGTACATTTAGAAACATTTTAACATATCAAGAAAAAAAGAAAATCAGTTAAATTTGACTAGAGAAAACATCTATCTACTGAGAGATCTAATTGGTTTATAATCTATAACCAGACAAAGCTTTAGTTTTTGAGGTTGGTAAACTGAATATATTTTATCAGCCCTGGTGGAGATGGCTCTCTCATGCAAAGGCACTTACCATAAGCAAAAGGGGAAATAGTCTCATGAAACTTGATGAATCATTTTAAAATTTCAAGTAAAAGAAAATGTTAAGAATAACCAAGACAATGCTTTGAAAAACCAGAGAATGCTTATCCTATTAAATATCAAGGCATGTTTTGAACTTTAAAAAACCAAAGCAGGAGAAAAGAAGCAAAAGCATAGCAACAGGGCCACAGAACAGATTGTGTTCAAAAGCATAGCAACAGGGCCACAGAACAGATTGTGTTCAAAAGCATAGCAACAGGGCCACAGAACAGATTGTGTTCAAAAGCATAGCAACAGGGCCACAGAACAGATTGTGTTCAAAAGCAGAACACGTGAACAAGAGAGATTCCTACCCGACTTGAACGTTACAGTAAAGGGCACAGGGAAAGCCGCCTACACATCTGGTAAGCTTGCAAGACAAAACACAGGATATAAAAATAAAACTTTAATTCACAAAAGAATGGTGCAATAACGAAACAAAAACTCTTCACCTATAACTCTATACAAACAGTAAAGCGTATTCAGACAACTCACAGACAAACCAACAACAACATAAAGAATGAAATGAGGGAGGGGACGGTAAGTAATCATTAACATTACAGGGGGGAGCGGCGTGTAGTGTCCAGCGATCAAAGAAAATGCAAGTCAAAATGAAAAAGGATTCTTCCCACTCAACCGACAGGTGCTGAGTTATGAATTTCATGGACAACACAGGCAAACACTTGACTCTGGCTATCAAAGGCAGAAGGCAAATGGACACAATCTTTTTCCATTAAAACTTGCTATAATTCATTAAAAAGAAAACCATGGGTCTCGGCAACTCTGCTTGCAATCACTGCTCTGGAGAGTTTCATGCAATACTCACAGAAATGCCTGGAATGTTGTAAACCGAAGACTTGCTTGACCTAAAGAAATATAGTAAAATGTCATCCATATGGGATTTACTACCAAATCTTATGAATATTTATCTTGTATATATCTCTAGGATGCAGTGTACAGGAGGAAACAAATTAGAATGAAAATATATTGGGGGAGGGGAGGGAAATGGGAGGCGGTGACAGGGAAGAGACAGAAATCTTTAATAAATTAAATAAATAAATTAAAAAAACACAAAAAAAGGCAAATGCTTATTAAATAACTCAGAAACCTAAAAAAAAAGAAAGAAAATATGATACTCCAAGTTTAAAGAAAGAGAGAAAGCAACAGCTAACAGATTTTATTGTGCAAATGAATGTGAATATTTCAATGCAAATATTTCAAATTCATTTTCCCTAGCATTAGAATGCCAGAATGGATGGAGTTGCATTAAAATCAAGTTGCCTGTGAAGGTGTGACACCTGGTAAGGGCTTTAAATTGAGTGGAAGAGGCCAAACAGAAAGGATACTAACATGTAGAGCTCTCCCATCAAATGTCAATGTCAGTGTAGTTCTAATGAAGGGCCGAGAAGGAACAGAGAGCAAAGGATTGTTCAAGGAAGGTTTAGATATTACGGCCATTGCTTTAAAAAGAAAATGCAGACTTTACAATTGTTGGGCTATTTCCTTTGCCATTTATTAAAGATCTGCACACTGCAAAGTGAGGAACGAAGCCATTCGAAAGCAAAGGTCCGTCTACCACAGCTCTGCGCTACACTGCTGCCCCTGTTGGCCCATGTCCTTTCATTTCTGAATGTAACCCAGATTCTCCACCGTTAGCACCTGCTCTCCAGGAATTGCTCTAGAATTTCATACAATTGTCCAAAAGAATAAAAAAACCAAAATGGATGTAATGGCATGCACCTGTGATCCAAGCACTTGGCAAGAGGATTGCTTCAGGTTGGAAGCCAGCCTGGGTAACACAGTGAGTTCCAGGCCAGCTAACGCTACACAGTGAGACCCTTTCAAAAAGTATAAATCAGTTGAAAAGGAAATAGCTTGGGTCAGTGAGATAACTCAGCAGATTAAAGCACTGGACTGTATAAGCCACGCCTCTGAGCTCCGCCCCTGGAACCCAAAGTGAAGGAGAACCAGCTCTCAACAGTTGTCCTCTGACTTCCATACGTGCCCCATGCGTGTATGTGCCTGCACTCACATAGAACACACACACACACACACACACACACACACACACACACTGCCTCAAACACAAGCTTTGCATCCCAGAGGCAGGCAACCAGGTGTCTTTTTTTTTCTCATAATGCACAGTTTAATAATCACACATCAGGGAAAGGACTAACACAGCAATCTAACAACCTAACAATCTAGCTCTAAGAGATGCCATCAATGTTGAGAGGCAGAGTTCACTCCCAGGCAGCAGGCAGAGGAGGCACAAGCAAGGCACAGTTCAGTTGTTCAGGGCACAGCAGGCCACCGTGGTGGCAGAAGGACAGTGATTGGGTGCTGGTTCTGTATCAGATTCTCCTTGAGAGCAATGGGGGCTAGCTGGTGACAGCCTCAGTTGTGTTTGACCAGGGTAGGGGACAGTCAAATGTCACCAATGTCAGAGCCAGGCCAGAGGCAGGAGGTCCTGGGAGATGCGGTTACTGAAAGGGTCCCTTGTTGCGACTATTGGTGGCTTGTGTGGGTTGAGGTAAATTGGACACTGCCATCGGCTGAGCTGCCTGAAGGCTGAGATTCTGTGGTCCTCTAGAGGCTTGTCTCGTTCTTGCAGACTATTTGGTCCATGCTCCTGATTGGTGCAGGCTGTGGGCTCCCAGCTTTGCCAGTTATACCCAGGTGCTCCCTTTTGCAGTCAGCACATTCTAAGGTCAGGACCTTGAGCTGTGGTACCTCTTTGTTGTTTTTTTTTTATGTGTTCATTATACATACTAATGAATGTTTTTTTAAATAACTCCTAAAACAGGTTTACACATTGCTTCATTAGGCGCTTCTCCAGTCAACCCATACATTCTATGATGGACACACAGACATTTTTATTCTCACCTGTGCACTGACAAACTCGAGACCATGGGTGAGCTACCTCTGAAGTTGGAGTTAGAAGAATGTAGGTACATAGTCAGGAAAAATGTAGGTAGGCTCCCTGAGAGATGGCCACTACTTGTGGCCTATAAAACCACAAGCAAAATTGTTGGGAAGCCATAGCGGCCAATAGGAGAAGAGGAGGTTCCAAGCTAGCTAGCTGTTCAATAAACTACCAGCCTTAGGCTTTGCCCACCCCAAGTGTGGAAAGCTATAACCCCACCTCACCCCCCCCCCTTTTTTGTCTTTCCTGGTCATTCAATTCCTTCGTGGTGCCAGAGGATAAATTCAGCAATCCCCTGGACAACTGTTGTCCCCGCCTTACGTATCTTGGTGGCTCTTCTCTGGGATTTGAGAAGTCCTCGAAGCCACATACTCGATGGGAAATCACAAAAGCAAACTCAGAAGCAGCTGTGACCTGTCTTGTACACCAAGGGCCCCTTTGCCTTCGGAGTAAAGGGGACACTCTAACCTCGAGCAGCCTTAGCTACCGCTACCGTCTCCAGCGGGAGGAAAGGCAGGGACTCTGGTTTGAAAGGATGTGGCGTTTTGATCATTATTGACTGGAAGGTTTCAACCTGGAGTACCAGGGTGGCAGCTTCCTGAGTGAAATGATCAGGTGAAAGGCATCCCAAGGCGCCGACAGTCTTCTGAGGGGAAAAGATGGGCGAGCAAAGATGATTCACGTGATCCGCCTGGGAAAGGGACTTCTAAAGAAAAAGAGGTGTTCTGAAGCTGCCTGTTTCTGTTTAGTTCAGGTTCAAACTGTGAACTTCGAAGCAAAAGAAGCCTAGGATCAGGGCAGCCTGTGGAGACCACTCAGGGCTTCTCAAGGTCGGACCCCATCCAAGGACTTCGGGATGCAGGCGAGGCATCCGGAGCCGGGTGGGGTGAGGGTGGAAAACGCAAGGAGCTTGAGAGCAGGGCTTGTGTGATAAACAGAGGAAGCCCAAGGTCAGCCAAAGGCAGCCAGGAGAGGCATTAGCTTGGCGAGAGCAGATGCCTCGCAGAGCAAACAAAGCCCAGGGAAGCTTTTAAAGCTCGGTCAGCACAAGCTTTGTCATCTATGTTACTGCCTACCCGAAGGGGAGAAGGGCTAACAGACATCTTCAAACGCCGCATCCAAGAAATCAATTTGGTGTTCAACCATCACCTGTTAGGCATTCTAAATGAACATGACTAAATTTGGTTTATAATGGTTGAATGCCACTTTATAGATGGCTCAGTAACTTCCCAGACACAAGGCAATGGCAGGCTCAGATGACAGATAAAGCGAGTCGGATGGCACTGTCTGAGACTAGCCATTGTGGCGCTTTTGTTAGCATCAGTGTTTATCAGGAAAGGGAAAATGAGAAAAATGGGAGCCTGGTTCTGAAGCACCTGCTGCCCTATGAAGGCAGGCCTGAGGGAGCCACGGGAGGGCCACTCTCCTTTGTCTCCACCTGACAGTGTGACATCTTTTGCATTCATTTTGGGAAAATGCAGACACTTAAGGAAACGTTGAAGATATGGGAAAAAGAATCGCACGTGTGTTTGTCAATCGGACTGAAAGAGGTGTCCACATTTGTCACATCCAAACGGCACAGGAAGCCATAAAACCCCTCCCAGACCTGGTCCTGTCTCCTAAGAGGTGACCATGGTTTCCTAGTTGCAATGTGGCATTCACATTCGTATTGGTATGTGGGAAGACTTCCCTTCCTAATCAACCATCAGGGGTCCTGAGATGGCTTGTTGGGGTTGTTTGGTTGCAGTTCTTCGCCTCTGTCCTGTGTTTTGCAGAGCCAGGGATCAAACCTGGGGCTGCTCTATCCTCCATACAACCTCTGGAGCCTTGTGTTTGTGTCTAACAGTGGAACCTCGCATTTCATTCTCTTTGCTAGGATGCTGCACTGAGCACTTTCCAAGAGCAAGGGCTTACCGGCTGTCTTGGCAACAAGCAAGCTATGCCATGCCTTTACTGTGTGACTGGGCACACTCAGCCTAGAGAGAGGATCATGGGAGAGGTGAGCTGACCTGGAAACCATCTCTAGACTACTCCCTGCCTGCGGTGGGATGAGGATGAGCAGTCTACCAATGCTAGTAATCATTTTTATGATTATGGTGCAAGGCAGACATATAAATGGAGAATTACTCTAAACATGCTCGTCCTTTTTTGTTTGCTTGTTTGTTTTTGTTTTATTTTTTTCACAGATTTCAACCTATCCTACAGGGTCACAGTAACTGGCATACAAACAAACAAACAAACAACAACAACAAAACCAGTTGCCTACATCCATGAACTAGACTAGAGGATCTAGAAACTGGTCCTCTAGCAATTACCACCTGATTTTTGACAGTGATGCCCCAAACATACACTAGAGAAAGACAGGTGGGGCGGGGGAAATTTGATAAATACATGCAGAAAATAAATGAAACTAGACTCCTTTCTGTCACTTTGTGCAAAAACCAGTGCCAAATGAATCAAAGATCTTTAACATGAGACCTGAAGCTCTGAAATCATCCCAGGGAAAGTGCTTAAAGACATTGCCAAGGGCATGGACTTCCCCAGACTGTTTCTAATGGCCCAGGAATAATGCTAAACAGTGCTGTGGGACAATGGTCTTGTACTTTGTAAAGATTTGTCACTTGTATTTTAATAAAACACTGATTGGCCAGTAGCCAGGCAGGAAGTAGAGGTGACCAGAATAGGAGAATTCTGGGAAGAGAAAAAAGTCAGTCTATGGCCATCACCCAGACAGAGAGGAAGCAAGATGAGAATGCCTCACTGAGAAAGGTACCAAGCCACGTGGCTAACACAGACAAGAATTGTGGGCTAATGTATGTTATAAGAGTTAATAAGAAGCCTGAGCTACTAGGCCAACCAGTTTATGATTAATGTAGACCTCTGTGTGTTTCTTTGGGATGGAATGGCTGTAGGTCTGGCCAGGACAGAAATCTCTGTCAACAAAACAGAATTGCATAAAGTTAAAAAGCTTCAATATAGCTAAGGAAACAATCAGTAGAGAGAAAGAACAGCCTCACAATGAGAGAGAAATTTATGCTCACTACAAATCTGATAGAGGACTCATATATAGAATGTATAAAGAACTAAAAAAATTAAAACACAAGGAAACCAAGCAACCTAATTGATAAATGGGCTAATGAAATGAGTAGGTGGTTCTCAAAAAGTAAAGTGGAAATAGCTAGTGAGCAATGAGAGTGTTCAATCTCTGCCATCAGAGGAATGCAAATTCAGCTACAGAGAGAGTCCACCTCACCCTGCTCAGAATAGCAGCCATCAAGAAACAAAGAGCAGCCAGGGAGGATAGAAGAGAAAGGAAGAGACTAAAGCACTGCTACTGGGGATTTATAGACTGGCTCCCCCCACGATGGACGTCTGTGTGGCGGTTCCTCACGGTGGCCCAGCCGTACCACCCTTGGAACAAGTTGACATGCCACAGAGATGAATGTGCACATGGACGATTATTGTAGCATTGCTCGCAATAGCTGATAGCTGATAGATACTGTCTATACATGGAACTGAGAAGGGAAATCTGGTAGACATACAAAATGGAATTGTATTCAGCCACAAAGAAAAAAATTATGCATGCCATTTCCATAAAAAATACAACTGGAGATTATCATAGTAAGGGAATGGAGTCAGAATCAGGAAGTCAGCTAGTGTGTGTTTTTTCTTATTTGTGGGGTCTCATTTTCATATAAAAGCATGTATGTGCATAAGACCTAAAAGGAGACATGGGACTGGTGGAAGGAGGGGAAAGTGGGGGAATTGGTCAGAGTTCACTACGTATTTGTGAAAATGTCCTTTTGAAACCCAGTACTGCTATATATAATGAATGTACAGCAATAAAAATAAACATAAAATTACTACTGTCCCTGTCCCTGTAAGTGACATCTAACATCGCTGTTTTGTTTATCCTCAGAGGAGCTTCATTTTAGCTAACGAATAATCAGTTAGCTAAACACGTTTGAAATTACTTGGATACCAGTTTTTATTACCTGTTCTATTTATTCTTTTGTTCCTCTTTGTCTTCCTCCCTTGTTCGTATGATTAGATTTCTCTCTACTCCTTCCCTGCAGATAGTGTTTTGCTCTGGTTAATGCACTGTTGGAACTCAGCATACCTGCATGAAAAGTCTTAGCTGAGAACAGGCCAGGGAAACAGCGTTGCTATGTCTTGCAGTTAGTGCTGTGGAGGTGTTTCAGTCCTGGCCTCCTTCCTTTAACTGTCTTCGCTCATGTCTATAGTGAGCAACGACCCTGACCCTTCTCAGACATCTGCTCGCCTTCCCCAACAGCTGGAAACCCTTGTCAGATTCAGCATCTGCTGTGGCAATGGGGTCACCACAGTCCTTCTGGAATTAAGATCTCCAGGTGCTTCTAGCCAGTAGGAACTCTCCTGTCTCCCTCTTTTTCAGGTTAAAAGTGTATTAAGACACCTTTGCTTCCGTAATGGCAAACATTTCTATGAACTTAAAGCAGAGAGGTAGCAGCATAGCTCAGTTTTCCTGGTAGGGATCAGAGATGTTTTAAAGCAGTTCCTATAAATTAAATGCATGTGTGTAAGAGTCCATCTGTGTGTGTCTTTGTGTATGTGTGAGTGTATATGCCTGTGCCTATGTGTGTGTGTCTGTATGTGTATGTGTGTCTGTGCAAGTGTATATGTCTCTGTGTGTCTATGTGTATCTGTGTATGTGTGTCTATCTATGTGTGTCTGTGTGTAGTCTGTGTGTGTTTGTGTGTCTGTTGTGTGTATGTCTATGTGTGTCTGTGTGTATGCCTGTGTGTCTATGTATGTGTGTCTGTGTGTAGGTTGTATGTGTTTATCTGTGTGTGTTATGTGTCTGTGTGTTTCTGTGTGTGACAGTGTGTCGGTCTGTATCTCTGTGTGTGTGTCTGTGTCATGAATAAACACAGGTCACTTTTCAGTCCCGCCTGCCTCCCTCAGTCCCAGCCTTCACCTCTGACCGAGCCATAATTACCATCTGACTTCATAATTGCATTTTCCTGTTTTATGCAATAGCTTTGCCGCTTATATTAATTATGAAACAAAGTTTTTTTTCTGTGATTTTTTGAACCATAAGTGATTGAAATAATTACCGGTTGGAGCAATTGCTTACTTTCTCTTTGGGACTTAAGGACCAGCTGTCAGCCTGCAGTCAGCCCTTATGGTTGGCCGAGGCCGGGTTGCCAGGTTACAAGGAAACACTCTTGAGTTATGCTGTGTCAAGCAAAGTTGCAGTTTGCTACATGTAGAGGCAATTTGGGTCAAATTCTATCACCCAAATATGAAACATATTCAGGCCAAGTTTATTAATTTACCGTTGGTCATGCAAATCTAGGCAATGGTGAATTTGCTTGGTTCAAGGGGCCATGGCTTGCTGGCTCTTGGGAGACTGTACCCAGATGGATGGAGCCATTTGATTCTATTTCTTGCTGCAGTTCTCACTGACTCATTTCAGTGTTGGTCTGCATTTGAGTATTTTTCAAATTTCCTGCTGATATTATTGTGCTAGAATGATATTCTGCATAAGCGCACTTTTATGTGTTTTATAGAATATGTATCAAAGGATGAAAATATATAGTTTTCCTATTAACATACTTCTATTATATTTATATTACATATTAATAATTTATATTGATATAGACAATAGTATATTGATTATATATTATTATAGATGTAACATAGATTACATATACTTATGTATTAGTATTCATATAAAGATTTTGAAAATATTATCAATTACTACATACACACAGAAGTCCAGCAAGGACCATGGATGTAGCAATAATAGGAACGGCTGCCTGTGTCTTGGGATCCTATACTTGGCCCAGAAACAGACCCGTTGTAACTGCTGTGATGGAGGAAGGTCATTGGTTAAAAAATAAAGAAACTGCTTGGCCGTCATAGGTTAGAACATAGGTGGGTGGAATAAACAGAACAGAATGCTGGGAGGAAGAGGAAGTGAGGTAAGACGCCTCAGACAGAGGCCATGCTCCCCTCTCCCGGGCAGACGCAATGAAGCTCCGACCCAGGATGGACGTAGGCTAGAATCTTCCCGGTAAGCGCACCTTGGGATGCTACAGACATTATTAAAAATGGGCTAGTCCAGGTGCTAGAGTTAGCTGAGAAGAGGCTAGATATAATGGGCCAAGCAGTGTTTAAAAGAATACAATTTGTGTGTTGTTATTTCGGGGCATAAGCTAGCCAAGTGGCCAGGAGCCAGGCTGTGGGAAGAGACCCGCAGCTCCAGGACTAAAAGCAGGCCCGCAGCTCCTTCATCCTCGTTGCTACCCATTCTGTTGAAATAGGAGCAGAGCAGCGGGCTGCGTTCCTGGCACCCGGCCGCCAGCCTGCATGGCTAGCTTTATACCTGGAATAATTACACGGAAACTGTATTCTTTTAAACACTGCGTGGCCCATTATATCTAGCATCTTCTCGGCTAACTCTAGCACCTGGGACTAGCCCATTTCTAATAATGTATGTAGCACCCCAAGGTGCGCTTACCGGGAAGATTCTAGCCTACGTCCATCCTGGGTTGGAGCTTCATCGATCGTGTCTGCCCGGGAGAAAGGAGCATGGCCTCTGTCTGAGGCATCTTACCTCACTTCCTCTTCCTCCCAGCATTCTGTTCTGTTTACTTCACCCACCTATGTTCTAACCTATGACGGCCAAGCAGTTTCTTTATTTTTTAACCAATGACCTTTTTCCATCACTACTGGAATCTGCTACTGGGTTGGTTCTCAGGGAAATACTCCCACATCTCAGGCCTCAATGTACTCACAAGTAAAGGAGAAAAGGAGCCTCTCTTCAGATCCTACAAAGACACCTTTCAACATCAAAGAACACAGCTTTGAGTTAAGGATAGTGCTGGGTCTCAGGCTGTTCAGATATCCAGAAAGACCTAACCCTGGATCATCTAGGAGTGCTTCTAGCAGTTAGGGAAAAGCCAGCATTCATTAGGAACCTATGAAACTGGTTCCCATCTGCCAAAAGGAATCATTTCCCTTATGTACAGTAGAAGGGGTATTTGGTTGCCTGTGACACCTATCAGCACATCAAAGCCTATGTGGCCTCCAGGATCACAAGGACCTGCGACATATTTCAAAGTCCATGATAGCATCCTAGCCTTTCTTACCTCCTCCTCTACCCTAAACTCCCTTCAGCTCACAGGCTTCCCTTTCCCAGCTATTCACCCTTCTTTTAACCTGGGTATACTCGCTATCCTGTCTGTCTGTCCCTTCTTCTGCCCATTTGTCCATCCATCCATACAAACATCCATCCATCCATCCATCCATCCATCCATCCATCTGTCTACTTACCTATCCGTCTGTCCGTCTGTCTGTCTGTCTGTCTGTCTGTCTGTCTGTCTATCCATCTATCCATAGCAGCACTTGCTATCCCTTACCTGTGGATGGACACTTTATTGGAGAAGACCAAGCGTATGTGAAAGGGACTAAATTTGAAGGCATTTACAGTATGCCGAATAAAACAGAGAGTGGTTAAGACCATAACCTAGACTAGTGCTTATATGCAAGGCCCTGTGTTCAACCCCTCCAAACTCTTCCCCACATGAAAGTTTATGTAAGTCATACTGCCATCGAAACACCTCCTAAGGTAACAACTTTGTGTCTTTTTCAGATGGTATATATTAGTCACAAATATATTTATTACTTATTTATTTGTATGTACTATGACATTTATGTATGTCAGAGAATTCATATTCTAGGTGGCTTGCCGTTTGTTTCTGTCACCATTATTTCAATGCTAAAATTGTTCTTTTGGCCACTGAGCTGTCCTTCAAGCTGGCTTCTTTAGCAGACTGGCAGGCATTCTCTATGTCCCATGTCACTTTTGGCTCTGCCAGCCTGATCCTTGATGACAGCAGCACTGAAATGTTTCTTCAGGCAATGATTTTCTCTGTGCTGTGCTTTTGCCGTTAAACCTACTTCCAGTAATAATAGCATTTTATGTATTAAACCCTTTTAATGTTAATCAATTTGTGTGCAATTAATTCATTCGTTTCAACTGTCCATGTCTGAGAAAGGGGGGAAGAGTCACAGCCGCCCTCTCCAAAGAGTAGATGGATTATATGCCTGGGTTTGAATGCGAAATAATCTAACTCCAAACATAATTCTGAGCTTCCATGCTTGACACTCTTTAGTCTCTATATCATGGATGTGCAGTCCACATTCCCACACCATGCTACATGCCAAGGGCAGGTAAGAAGGCTCAACCCTCTATGATATGGCCTGCAACCCTGCTGCAGAAAGGAGTCTGGGCATGCTGGGGAGAGGTGGGTCATTGAGTGCTGTGTGGTTTGGAAGAAAATGACCCCTATAGGGAGTGGCACTATGAGGAGGTATGGAGTGGGTATGGCTTTGTTGGAGGAAGTATGTCACTGTAGGGGCGGGCTTTGAGGTCCCCTATGCTCAAGTTACACACACTGACACAGTTCACTTCCTGTTGCCTGTAGATCAAGATATAGAACTCTCGGCTCCTTCTCCAGCACCATGTCTGACTGCACGCTGCCATGTCCCACCATGATGATGATGGATTAAACCTCTGAAACTGTAAGTTACCCTTAATTAAATGTTTTTCTTTATAAGAGTTGTCATTGTCATCCTGTTTCTCCGCAGCAATACGAGACCCTAACTAAGACAAGCAGCCTTTGCTATTCCCTTCTGTGCCTTGGTCTGTGTTGGAAGCTATGATACCTAGGAAATCTCCTGCCTGCAGTCCCATCCCCTGGAGGGATTGCTCCACATTTTAGACTCCTGCTAGAGCCACCTTTGTCCATCTTAAACTACCAAGGAAGATACGTGACATTTATCGCCTCTTCCTTCGTGCATCTCTGCTTGTGCACAGGAGCCACGGTTATAGGGCTCTTCAGAAATCATGTCACAGAAATCACCTCTCCTGAAGCAAAAAGTACACTAGGGTGGAGAGTTATGGGGCTGAGTCACTCATGAACACTTTCCAGATGCAAGAGTTTGGTAGATGCACACCAGATATACAGGAGGCCTCTATGGACACAAGAGACCAGCCAGACCTGTCAGCTCTCTGATGGTGCTGGTCAGCGGACATAAAGACTGTGATTTTGATATTTTTCTGATGTAAAAATCTGAGTGACTTAGTGGTCCAGTGTCTCTGCTTTCAAGGTGACTTTTCTGTGTGGTTCAGTGCCCCCTCTGCTGGCTTCATCCCTTAGAGACTGAGGCATTTCATTATCCATTTATGCAACAATACTGGCTTGAGGGTGCCCGGCTCTTGTTAAATGGTACAGTTTAGGTTTTGCCAGCCAAGTTGGATGGTAAGGACCAGCTTGCATTGCACCTCATTCTGCAGAAGATGTGGAGTAACCCAGGCACAGTTAGGTTTCTCTTAGCATACAGAATGGAGATTGCAGAGAGATGGGGCAGGGAGTCCTTGCTGAAGAAAGTCTGAACTGAACACAAACAGCACAGCCACACATACAAGAATGGGGGATGGTCTTAGAGTTCAGCAGTGCCCTCTCTGCATCCAAAACTGAGAGACCTAGGTAGTGGATGAGGCAATTTCCTGAACTATGTGACCCTGAGATAAGGCCATGGCCCTCAGAGTTGGGAGTTGCCTGTGGACACTGCACCTCCATTCCCCTGCAGGCTCAAGGACTGCTAAATACCATAGTAGCTGTCTAGAAACCCAACAGTCGCCATTTTTCATGGGACTTACATTTTAAAGTATTTTACTTTTAGTTATTTTTATTTTGTTTTCTGGAGGTTTCGTTTTTATTATTGCTTTGTGCAGGGTCTCATTATGTAACCCAGGCTGGCTTTGAACTCACCATCCTTTTCATCTTTCTTCTTCAGTCTCCCAAGTACTAAGAGTATAGGTGTCCACCACACCCAGCAATATACTTCACATTTTAACTAGCATACCACTGTTTATATTTATGTGATGCAGTGTGGCATCCCACACATGTGTGTCCACAGTGCGCACTATTCAGGTCCAACCTCCTTTAGACATCTAGCCCATTTTCCTATTTCCCCAGCCTCTATTATTCACTATTCTACATTTAGGTAGAGTTTTTTTTTTCTTTTTAACTTCCAAATACGAGAGAGAACATATGGTATTTGTCTCTCTGTGACTAGCTAGTTTTTCTCACCACAGTATCCTCTGGTCCCATCCACTTTGCTTGCAAGTGACAAGATTTCATTCTTTGCGGCTTAATAAAACTCCGCTGTGTACACAGAACATATTTTCCCTATTTGTCTGCCTGGGACTGTGAGTCTTAATGTCATAGCAATACACACAGCACATGCTTAAGACAATGCAGTTCATGGCGTGTGCTTCTGCAGTTCTTAAAACCCTTGAAGGCCCTGCCTCATCACGACTCCCTCCAGGTAGCTTTTCTTGTCCTGTGTTTTTCTACAGCCCCGTCTTTTCCATGCAGCACTTGGTACACTTGGTTAAACTGGCCTGCTATGCTGTTGTTTGCTTCTGTTCACCCCCGGGTGAGTCAGCAATCAGTGAGAAGGAGCTATCCCCGCCTTTCTGTACTGCTTAGCACCGTGCCTGACTTACCTATGGTATTTAATGCCATCGACTGGATAAATAGATCAGTTCATAACAATACTCGATCTTATGTAAATATCTGCATCTTCTTATTCAGCCTCCTTAAACCTCTGCAAGGAAGACGAGGCAGCTCTTCAGGCCTCGCAGCTGGGACACTTCAAGTCTAAAAGCATTAAGGCGAGCAGGCAAAATTGTGTAGATCTGAAGCGAAGCCGCTTGCTGTCAAAGGCTTTGTTCCTCCTGCAGAATCCTCTGCCTTGGCTTCCTGATACACAGACATGCTCTTCCTCCCTAGTACCCCTTCATGAGTCTCTCCCCAGATGCTAATTGTGTGGCTGTACCCCAGCTTCCTTCTGCTGACTGCCACAGAGGTTCCCCAGACCCACAGTGTGGCGGTCCTCCTCATGGACACGACAGTTGACAGATGGGTGAAACTTGCCACCCACAAACATCACCTTTACTTGGTTCCTTTGCCTAAGTTTTTCTTTAGGAACACAGATGTTTGTTCCTTACAGACTGGTACAACCGAGAAGTAAGTATGTACAGGCTGGAGGTGTGTTTCGTGTCTTGTACTTTGACTGTGAAATGCTGCCTATAGCTTTAGGGAGTTGGTTGCGAATTGATTAGTCCTAGGGGCGTTGGTCCCTTAATGAATCTCTTCATCTGAAGTCATCACAGGGAGGTGATGAAAAGTAGGAGTTTCCTGCTCTGGGGCAGCATTTGCTCAAGCTCCTTCCTGCACCCCCAGTTATAATGTGAACAGCCCCTCTCCCCGCCGCAGTGGAGTAAGCCTCTGAAAGCTTGAGCTGAAACCGACCATTCTTCCTTTCGGTTGTCTTCCTTGAGCATTACATCTGAGCTGCGCATAAGCCTCACTAACACACTGCTCTGGGAAGCAACCCCACCCTGCCCCCGCCACGATGAGAGTGGCTGTCACTGGGTGAACAGCACAGGCTCTGATGGGGTGTTTCAAGGGAGTGTTCGCACAAGTGCTTTAGGAAGGGATTGAACTCTCTCTGCCTGCCTGTTAGCTCATGCACCAAACACACCCTTTCATGGCTTTTCTTCTAGAACACCATGGCGGCTCTTTTGTCTGTGCTTCCAAATATTACATCAAGTAAAAAATCACCTTCAAAGCACAAGCCTTTAATCCCAGCACTCGGGGGGCAGAGGCAGGTGGATCTCTTTGAGTTCAAGGCCAGCCTGGTCTATAAGAGCTAGATCCAAGACAGGCTCCAAAGCTACAGAGAAACCCTATCTCCTCCTTCCCCAAAACATCACCTTCATCCATTCTTTTAATCAAAGTCTTCTCTTTAAGGAAAACCAATCAATCCAAAACTGGCAAACCCACAAGTAGCAGAATGAAAATAAAGAACAGGACTATCTTTCTTCTATTAAATATTGTTGCAAAACACCCCCTCTTGCCGCTTGTTTCTCCTCCCTGGATCTTCCCAGATAGGTCACAAATCTGTTCGTTCACCAAACATCAGGAAGTCATTCTTCTTTTTGCCGTGAGCCTTGTTGTGAGTGCACTGGCTTGCTTCCTTGGGGGCAATTACCCACGGTAGGCTTGCCACTGAAACTACACCCAGAGCAGCTGCCAACCCCTAAGCCAGCCAGTTCTCTCTGCTCTTTGTTTATCAGAACTGGCTGAAATACCCGACTAGCATGCCTGGGAGAAGACAGAAGTCACAAACCATCGTGGTTGTCTAGGCTCCCTCAGCTGAGGCCAGCAGAGCTCACAGCATAATGGAGCATTCACTTCCAGACATACCTGTTTAGATCGACTGGGGCGAGCAGGGAAGAAAACACACCCAGTTGGCAAAATGCAGGTGAGAGCCGGCCCTAGGTGACCTTGCTTAACTATTTCCAAAGCAATTTCCGAAACCAGTTTCTCCAGCCTTGTAGAAAGGTTTGTTTATACAAGAGGCAGTTCTCAAAATCCAAAGGTCAACGTCCTTTCCGCCTCGTCCAGGAAAGGGACACTTCTGACTTGTGCCCTCCTTCGGCCTCCCTTATGATCAGGACTTCTACCTTATCGTCACCACCTGGCCACCACCTTAGCTTTTCCCCTCAGCCACTGCTGCACCTTGAGGATGGTGACACATCACAGGTGTCCAGGAAGAGCTGTGGGTACAGAGAGGCAAACTCGTTAGTGACAGATTGACCAAGACTTTCACCTTATATATATTCACATCCTATTGCTCAGCTCAGTGTCTTTCACTTATCAGATGTTAAATATTTGTCTTGAGTCCTTGGATACAGAATGGATTAATGAATATATTCAAAATTCATACAGTCTGACGGGTTTATGTTGGTTCTGTGCATAGATCCTCTGACTAATTAGCTCTGTGAATAGTGAGTGCTCCTTGGTTTTGCCAGTGATAAAACATGATGAAAGGTCTGTGGATGAGACCCCTCCTTTGTGATAGGATTGTGCCTGTACCACTGTAGTTATGGCTCACCTAAGTGAGTTGTGACTGCCAGCACTGCTGAGATCCAGCAGCTGAGAACTGTGACGTCAGCACTGCTGAGATCCAGCAGCTGAGAACTGTGACGTCAGCACTGGTGAGATCAGGCAGAAGTCAGCTATGAAGTCAGTACTGCTGAGACCAGGAAGAAGTGAACTATGACGTCAACTGTGGGGCCATGATAGCCAAGCCCAACCTGCAGGCACCATGTTACCGCCTGCTCTATCCTACTCAATTAGTGGCCCCAGAGAGCTCAGACCTGCCTAATAGTTTACACATATGGACTTAATATGGTTCCAGGCGTCCCTGAACCACGCCTTGGAAGGCCTGTGAGATCCCCATGACCTGCGGATGAGATAAGAATAAAATTACTGTGTTCCTGCTTTCTGCTTCTGTAGACTTGCTTGTCGCTGTGAGACTGGGATGAAGTGGTCTTTTCTTTACTAAACAAAGGGGAAAAGAAATGACTGAGGGGAGTAAAACCATTTTCTTGCCCAGATATGCCACTGATGAAAGATACCAAAAAATATATCCATGAATGGAGATATATGCTGCCTTCGCATGTTCAAAGACTCAATTCAGTAAAGCTGTCAGCTCTTTCCAATGCGATGCACAAATTTAGCAAAATATTTATCAAAACTGGCACAAAGTTTTCTTTGTATATACAGATAAGTTTATTCTAAAGTTTTATAAGGGAGAAAAGGAAATAGAATAATCTAGAAACAATTTTATAGAAAAGTATAGAGTGGAATCCAGGCATGACGATGCATACTTATAAACCCAACATTTGAGAGGTTGAGGCGGGAGAATCATGGGCTTAAAGCTAACCTGGACAGCATAGCTACCTAGCTTACACAGTAAGAATATTCTCACAAAGCTTGGCTCTAACATTGCATTTCCTGGTGCTCTTTTTTTCCTCAAACTGCACCTCTTGTGTTTCTCCTTGCCCTGCATGAGAATGATCACTAATAACCACGTGGCACAATCAATACTAGGTTGTCTTGAAATCTCTTCTGCCAATGCCACTCATTCAAACTCTCCAATTTAGCCTCAGGAAGATTTTGAGGGCAAGGGCAAAAGGTAGCCATTCCTTGCTAAAATATCCCAATAATGGCCTCTAAGCCAGCTGATAATATTTGTTTCCTCTAAAACCTCCTGAGCTGGGCCCCTACAGTCCACATCACCCTCAGAACTACTGTTTTTCATGCTTCCACTAGGATGGTCCATTAAGCCTTGAGTAAGAATTCAACTGTTCTTCGAGTCCAAAGTCCTAAAGTCTTCTGTATTACCCGAAACAGCAGCATGGGCAGGGCTGTCACAGCAATAACTTTGTCCCTGGTAACAGCTGGTGTTTTAGTTACTTTTTTGTTGCTATGAAGAGACACCATGACCGAATAAAGCATTTAATTGGGGGCTTGCTTAAAGTTTTAGGGTTTCGAGGCTAGTTCATGATCATCATAGGAGGAAGCAGATAGGACGGTTCCGGGGAACTAGCTGAGAACTTTAGATTTTGATCAACAGGCAGAGGTGGGGGGGGCAGGGACAGAGAGGGGGGGAGAGAGAGAGAGAGAAAGAGAGAGAGAGAGAGAGAGGAGGAAGAGAGGAAGAGAGGGAGAGAGAGAGAGTATGTGTGTGTTACTAGGCCTGTCATGGGTTTTGGAAACCTTAAATTCCATCCCCAGTGACATACCTCCTCCAGCAGGACCACACCTCTCAATCCTTCCCAAAAGCCTCCATTCCCTAGTGTAAGCATCAAATGTATGAGCCTGCAGGTACACTCTCATAGAGTCCACTATAGGATATAAGCAGGGGCACAGAGGGAGGGATCATAAAAGAAAAAGCTTCCATCTGAATCTCATACCTCATGCAAAATTAACTCAAAATGGATCAACTTAAATGTGAAATGCAGAAATTATAAACCTTTTTGAAGGCTTTGTGATTTTTATGTACAAAGAGCTATCATAGTCTCCTTGACTGGATAATCTAGTCAAGAAAGATCACTGGTCTAGTCCATAAAGCCTTCGCATTTAATAGGACTCTGGATGCAACTGGAACACCCCCTTCCTGTGTTGGTCTATATTTCTGATGAAATGGGTGAGGTTTGAGCTTCTGAAGATGGCAGGCCAAGAACCTGGTGGCTTTTCCCCATGAATCTGGTGGAGTCCCTGGTCATTCACCTTGCTCTCTGAGGCACACTGAGCATGCATGTGCTATGCAATATTCATTCTCAGAAATTATAATCTATTAACAATACATGTCAAGATTTTAAAACTAGGGCTGGGTATTCTTATACATGAAACCAAAACATAACCCATAAAAGAACAACTTCAAAAAACTGATTACCCCCCAAATTAGAATCTATTGTTCTATGAAAAAATATAACATGAAGAGCCAAGCTGCCAAAAGGCTGAAAATAATTTGTATCAAATACAAGAAGACATTCATGTTCCACATGCAACAAATTCTCTAAACTCAACAGTAAAGGAAGGCCATTCAACGAGACATGAAGAGACTTTTACCAGAGAGGATGTGTGGGTAAAAAACCAACACACTAAAGTGTGTTAAGCATCACAAACATTAGTAGCCTCAAGTCACAATGGACTGTCAGAGCAAACATGTCATAATAGTTAAAACTGATTTTTTTTTCCAATACCAAATGCTGGCCAAAATAGCTGCAAAGCTAACCTATACATCAAAAAGATGTATAGTTATATAATATATTATATATATACTTGTATACTTATATACTATAAGAATTCATAGCTGATGAGTCAATTGTGATAAAAATCATTATGGAAGGTGGGTACAGCTTCTTGAAAGAACAAACACACATTTGCCTTCCCCACCCACCGTGCCCCTGGGCATTATCCCAGAGAACTGGAAATCATGTTCACCTAGAATTCTGCAGAGCAATCTTCTTTAGCAGTTCCATCTGTAACGGTCCCAAGGCGGGAATGATTGACATGCCCACAGCAGGTGGATGATTAAAGCCAAACGCCTCCCCAGTCTCACAGAATACTAGTCAGCGGTCCGGAAGAGCAAACTATTGATACATCAGCAGCACTGTGGCATCTCTGAGGCATTGTGCTGAGCCCAGATGCCAATCTCCTAGAGTCACAGGCTGTGTGGTTCAGCTGTGCTGGTTTCTGGGGGCAGAGAGTCATATAAGTGGGTAGACTCCTGGGAACAGAGATGAGAGCATTTCATCTCTGTTAGAGCAGTCTCATTTAGGAAATAAACTTCCTGTGTCTCACCATACTTTTTATTTTAACCTTTAAAGTTTACTTAAATGGTTTTGTCATCCTATAGTGCCCTTCCTCCAGGGTGACCTCATAGCCTAAGAAAGTTGAGTCAAGCAGCGTGAACCATGCCCCACTGGACAGCAGAGAACCAATTTCCTTACAAATCTTTGCAGAGCAGGAACTGAAGAAACCGTAAGCCCAGGGATGCCTTAAGAACACCACTAGGGCCGGGTGATGGTGGCGCACGCCTTTAATCCCAGCACTTGGGAGGCAGAGGCAGGCGGATCTCTGTGAGTTCGAGACCAGCCTGGTCTACAGAGCTAGTTCCAGGACAGGCTCCAAAGCCACAGAGAAACCTTGTCTTGAAAAATCAAAAAAAAAAAAAAAAAAAAAAAAAAAAAAAAAAAAAAAAAAAAAGAACACCACTAGGTTTTAAAGGTCCTGAGCTGTCAAACCACGTAAAACCCACTCTTCACTCCTGGGTTTAGCCAGCACACTACAGGTTCTGCGAATTAGGAAGGTGAAAGACCCAAGCGGTCCAGCCTTCACTGAAGAATCTCAAGAGCAATCTGTGTGCTGTCTGGGTGTCCAGTCTCACTGCACACCTACAAGGAACTGTCCCAAGCTTGGGGGACAAGTGGGAGTGGAGCAGAGAGAACAAGGTATTGGACTGGAAGACCTCAATGGCCAATCAGAAGCAAAACTCTCAAGCTCATTAATCATGCAAAAAGAGAGTGGAAGGTGTGACCAGCATGAGAAATACACTCTGCCTCGGGGAGATATAAAATCCAGGGGACTATGAGCATAGAAGGCTGAAGAACTCTGAGGTCGCATTGGGCAGTTAAGCGGGTACACAGTCAGGACAAATGCAGATAGCAGTTCATGTCTAGGCTTTATATGTAAATAAGATGTGCCTACTGGCTTGTATAACTGAGGAGTCCAAAGGCAGGGCTGGTTTGGGGAACGATGACTTGGAAAGCAACCTCTAAATTGTCTTTCTCTCTCTCTGTTCTCTCCCTTCTCTACTCTGTCACTCTCTTGACTCAGTTTCCCTGTCTTTGTTCTCAGACCTGCTCCTTTTCTAAGTGAGTTCAAGCCTTCATCACCCTGAAGCTCTGGGGCACCAAATGTCCTGAGTCCATGAAGATCCCATGCCCAGCTCTTAATACTTTCTGTGGTATGGGTTCAAATGGAGGACTCTGTTGAAATGGGACCAAGTTATGGGGCCACATGAACACTCAGAAGAACTGGATTGTCCCCATGCTTGAAATATACAAAGCAGACAAAAGCCATCCTGAGACAGACTCTGAAATGCTGACATAGCAGGCGGGCACCCTGCAGCAAAGGTTGAACCAGGCACATGGTGTCCAGGAGTGGGCACAAAGCAGTGGGGTTCTTCAGAGGGGACGAGAGGCAAGCTCACATGCTTCAGTATTCTGTTAGAAAGGGACTGTGGGTGGGTCCCACACAAAGAAACAACTGGACATCCAGAAAGGACATCCACACAGAAGCACAGAGGGTCAAGAGTTAAATGGGAAGGCTGCATTTCTGGAGGACCACACTGGGCACCTGAAGTCTCCACACTTCACGGTTACCCTGAGAGGTCACTTGCTGGGAGTGAGAAGTTCTATTGCCCAGGACGAGAAGGCCAGGTTGGAGTCCCATCTGGACCATTTCCTTACACGACAACAAATGCTGGTAGAGTGTGAGGGGTGAAGTAGTTGTGCCCATCGTTACTTAGAGTCTAAACTGCTGGAGCCTCTGTGGAAATTAGTGTACCGGTTCTATGCATGCGTTTAATCCAGCACTCAGGAAGCAGAGGCAGGCAGATCTCTGAGTTTGAGGCCAGCCTGGTCTACAGAAGGAGTTCCAGGACAGCCAGGGCTACAAGAGAAACCTTATCTCAAAAGAAAAAAAACCAAGCCAACAAAAACAAAAAAAATCTCCTAAAGCTCTAATGACCTTATGACATAGCTAAACCACTCCTGGCAGATTCACAAATGACTGAGTCAACACACTAGAGATGCGTGGACATCCATGGATCTTGCTGCGTGACTCACAACATCTGGCAGTGATGTCATCAGAGATGTACAGCAAGAGACAAATGGATAAAGATCATGGTAAATATACAAGTGAGTTTACTCACCTGCAAAGACAGACAAAATCCTTCCATTTGGATAGAACTGGATATCATGAAATATAAATATTACATAAATATAAAATTATATTACATAAATATAAATATTACATGTTTTATTTCATATTCAAAGTCCTGGTTTATATATGTAAATGAATATATATGTATACACACACACACACACACATATATATATATATATATATATATATATATATTCACACCCACACATTTGTAACTTGAAAGCATATGGGGAATATTGGAAGGAGGAAAGGAAACAGTGAAACATTACCAACATTATTTGTAACGGAGTAGAGGATATGAGCGTTCACATGGCATTCACATACTAAAAAATGTCATAGTGAAATTTATCATTCTCTACAAGAAATACAGCTAAAACGAAAGCAAGAAAAGCATTCAGATCTGTGCACTCTAGAGAAAGAACACAGGTGGAGGTACCAAGACCTGAGCTCAGTGCCAGAATAAAGATAGTTCTGTACTGCCATGAAAATAGACAGACCAAAGACGCGGGATAGAGGAGCAGAGAGAGACCAACACAGCTGTGGCCACTGACGTTTCAGCAAAAGTGTCTCCAACATGCAGTGGGCCAAAGACAGCCTGTTCAACCAATGGTGCTGGCAAAACTGAGAGCCCACATGCAGAAGAATGAAATAGATCCACATCTCTCACGCTGTACAAAAATCAGTTCAAAGTGGATGAAAGATCTTAATTTAAAACCCTATGACACTGAGATGCTGGAGGTAAATATGCTGTCCAAGACACTGGGGCAGGCGAGAACTTTAAAGAGCACCCCTGAGGCGCAGTCCAACATTCAGCAGATGGGACTACATGAAATCAGTGTGCCTACAGGGCAAAAGAAACTATTAGTCCGTGGAATGGGAGAGAATCTTTCCCAGCTACACTCCAGACCAGGAGCTCATGCCCAGAATTTCACAGATATCTTATAATGTATGCATGTGTATTCTTATAATGTATGCGTGTATCTGTGCTTAAAATGCGTGCATATATTTATGTAAAGCCACGAGTGCTGGTGTAGTAATAGGGGTGGCGGGGCTGCGTTCCCAGCACCCCGGCCGCCTTCTTGGCTAGCTTATGCTCCGAAATAACAACACACAAACTGTATTCATTTAAACACTGCTTGGCCCTTTAGCTCTAGCCCTTACTGGCTAAATCTGATATCCCGATCAACCCATCTCTAATAATCTGTGAACACCGGTCTTACCGGGAAGATTCTAGCCCACGTCCATCCTGGGTCGGAGCTTCATTGCGTGTGTCTGCCCAGGAGCCAGGAGCGTGGCGTTTCTCTGAGGCATCTGCTCCCGAGAGGAGAGCTGTGGAGTCTGAGTTCACTTCCTCTTCCTCCCAGCGTTTCTGTTCTGTTTACTCCACCTACCTATGTTCTAACCAATAAAATGGGCCAAGGCAGTTCCTTTATTAGCCAATGACCTTCCTCCATCAGTGCTGGTAACGTCTAAAACATTTAAAAGGTGGCCAAGAGGATGACAGCTGAGGAGGAAGGTTGAAAGGCACAAGGACACAAGAAATAAGACACAAACCTATTCTATCCTAATTTAAACTTGGTGACAGCTTTAGCTTTTAATGATGATGTGCAAATTCAACTTTCTGCTGTTGAAGTGCCAAGAATCATGTTCGTCAAATAATCTAGCGTGTGCTCTTCCTTTGGGGCGGTTTGGTGAACGCCAGGCTTGTTTTTTCAACCCACTGGTCACTGGTGAAACAGGAAGTAGATGTGATGAGTCACTGAGTGTGTTTGTCACACTGCCCCTCTTGGAAAAGTGATTGTTCTGGTGGATGGATGGGGACTAGAAAGAAGGCTCATGGTTAAGAGCACTGGCTGCTCTTCCAAAGGACCCAGGTTCAGTTCCCAGCACCCACACGGTGCCTCACAACCAGCTCTAACTCCAGTCTCAGGGGATCAGGCGCACACTGAGCACCAGGCCTGCACATGGCACACAGACGTTCGTGTAGGACAAACATCTCTATACACAAAATTAAATAATAAAATCTTTAGAAAATAAATATTTAATACTATAGTGGTGTTATTTGACATATAAGTTGTGTTACTGTGCACAAAGCCAAGTATGGACTCTTGGCAAAGGAAGGACTGGTGGCTACCCTTAAAACCAAGAGTGAAAAGAACACAAATAGGCCAGGAATCTTGCCTGTATGACAGTGAACAGCATTTTGAAATTTTTCAAACTTATTTTTATTTCTGAGATTTTGAAACCTTTTAACTTGCAGGCAATTCGAGTGTGAACGCATTTCTCATTTGGGAAGATGGTCTAACACATGTTGCTACGTGCTTAGATATACATGTGCGTGTGTGTAAATACCAGCATACAGATGTACGTGGTGTTTATTTGTCCCTGCTCCAAAGATTACTTGAGACAAATGCACTGGGGATTCAAAGTTTGTCTGTGGTCAGCTTGTATCTAGCCTGTGTTATTTCCACCCCTTTGTAAAAACCACTGAACTCTTACACTATGCAGGTGCATAGGAAAGGTTAGAGGCTGGCACTGGGTCAGCTACTTAGTCTTAGGCATCTCTTCCCAGTCTTGTGCAAGCTTTCAGTTTATGATCTACTCCTTGACATCCTGAGTAATCAGAAAGTCCGTCCTTCCTCCTCGGACAGAGGGACAATCCAGGTGTGCAGCTCAGTGGCATCTGACTTTATTAGGTCCTTAGAGGTAGGCCACAAACCAAATTCCTATCTGCTTCCTCAAGCACAGAGATCCTTCCGAAAGCTGAGGCAAAGCCTTCGAGCTCAGCTCCTCTGAGCACAGAGAGATGGCTCAGTGGGTTAAGAACACTTGCTGCTCTTCCAGAGGGTCTGAGTTTGGTCCCCAACACCCACAGCCTGAGCTCACGATCAACTGGAACTTCTGCTCCAGGGCATTCAACTCGACCTTCCAGTCTCCACAGGCACCTACCCACACTTGCTGTCCACTCATGCAGACACATATATGTAAATAAAGAACAAAAGTATTATCTTTAAAAAATTCCACTTCTCTGTCATGCTAACAAGAAGGTTCCTAGTGAGCACACCTCTGGGTTCATGAGCCCAGAGGGCCGGTTACAAATGTCCTTTGCAGTTCCTCCTTTTCCACTGTAGAGGAGCCCCGGAGGTGACCTCACCATCGGGATGGGAATGTTGGAGTGACACTCGTGAGTTCTGGTGAGAAGGAGGCAGAGGCTGGCTTTCATTTCTCAGGCTCCTCTCCCACTGTGAGGGAACTTCTGAAACGCCATGACTTTTAAATTAAAGACTTCTGAAGTAAAGGGAACTGTTTATGACTGAACACCGAGTTAGAGATTACAGTGAAGTAGCCTGACTCACTGGCCACCTGAGGGTGATTCATCCAAGGAAATCTCCAGCCCAAGCCGTTATTGAAGTGACCAATTAAGACCTGCCTTGGCTTCCTGGGTTTCGCATGGAGGCTCAGAGATAGAACAGTGGGACAGGAGTTAAAGTTCCAAGAAGCCAGTGCTGAAAGGCTGTAGCCCTCTACTGATAGGGAACCAGCTCACGCTGCCTCATTACACACTTCCTCTCTCTCTCCCCATCCTTTGCAATTCCTGCTCCTTTGCCAATTGTGTCCGGATGGAGTAAGCAGGGCACATTGCTTATGGAACAGCAGAGAACATTGCATCAGACTGAACAATGCCGGTTAATCTAGGTTCCTACCTCTGTGCTGCTAAGCGCAGGTGGGTCGTCTATCTCCTCTGAGCTTTATTTGAGCTAAACTGAGATAAGAGTGGTGTTTGCCTAATAGGTTTGCAGTGGAACTGTGTGGAAGTAGTGTGTATGAAAACATCGCCTCAGCTCTGCCTACCTGCTCTTCTGGCCCTAGCCCTTCTCTCCTAGGCTGGCCAGGATGCTCTCTTTGCCTCGGGTTTCAGTCCTCAGAGCGCGCTTGATAGAGATTTTTTTTTTTTTTTTTTTTTTTTAAATTTATTTATTTATTAAGGATTTCTGCCTCGTCCCCACAACCGCTTCCCATTTCCCTCCCCCTCCCCCGATCAATTCCCCCTCCCTCATCTGCGTTCCAGCCCAAAACTGGGCTGGAGGATAGACCCAGGAAGTCCTTTGTCCCTGGGGATTCGCTACAGATTTTGGGGGTTACTGTAAAAAAAAGCGGATTCTTGTTTTTGTTTTTATTTTTAAGTGGTTCTTGCCACCCCCTACTTATGTCAGAAGTCTGGGTTGTATTTAGTCCTGACTAGACTGTCAGTCAGGGCGTCCCAATCCCCAAGCACCTCTCTGCCTCCTCATGTCTCCCTTCACTCCATAAACAGGAAATGGCCCCTGCCCTTGTCTGCAGTGACATCAGGGGACTCGCAGCTAAGAAGGACGCGTAAATAAACAGGTGGCTGGGGGTGAGGCCAATAGGGGCGGAAAGGGCAGCTGTGAGACATGCGGGTTTGGGGTGGGGCTAAGTCCAGGTGTCTGTGCAAGTTCATCAGAAAAGGATGGGACGGAGATGAGGGGGCACTGCGCTCACCCCACTCTACGGTCCTGAACTGGGCAGCATTAGAATACTGTGACCTCACACAACTGTCCTAGATCCTCTGGGACAGAGGGAAGGCAGCTCAGCAGTGGCTTGGTCAGGAGCCCCTGTTTGGGGGATGTGGGTTTTAGGCTTTAAGGGGGATGTTCTGTGATAACTGTCCTGGTTATAGCATGATCTCTCTGACCTTCCTTATTCTATTGTAACGCTGTTGTGTTTGTTTAAACATAATTGGGCCAAGATCAGTTCACATGGCCAAGGACTGGCCAGACCTTCAATGACTCCATGTTGATGCTTACCTCTGAATGCCCCAGGGCACACTCCTCTGTGAGCCAGCAAATACCGGGGGTTAAGGTTGGGCTTAGTTGAATGGTCACTTCACAGATGAAGGAAGCAAGGTTTGATTGAGTTATGGCAGAGAGGCAACGTGGATATTCATTTCACTGTATAAATTCTACTTATTTTTCAGGAGAACCCTGATTTTTATGAAACATCTCCAAGTCTGTCTTTTCCCATTAACTTTTGATATTTGGAAAATATTGCTTGTTGGATGCACTTAGTCAATTTGCTTCGAGGTACCAGAAAAAAAAAAAAAACTCTCATCAATAGAGTCAGCATTGAATTTAGATCCGTGGTGCTCAGTCTTCCTAACACTGAGACTCTCTAATATAGTTCCCCATGCTGTGGTGACCCCCAGCATAAAATTATTTTCATTGCTACTTTATAACTAATTTTTCTCCTATGATGAATCTGATATGCAGGGTGCTCTTAGGTGAGCCCCGTGAAAGGGTTGTTTGACCCCCCACAAAGGAGTTGTGACCCACAGGTTGAGAATCACTGCTTTAGACATTGTCATTTTGAGAAAACCATCGCTCCCTGTATCTTTTGCCTCTTTCTTCAATTTCTTGAATTTTTACAATGTTCTTCACTGACCAATAGCATTGGCTTTAATTTTGAAACTGAAAATGCTGTCTCCTTTCTTCTTTCCTTCCTCCCTCCCTCCCTTCCTCCCTTCCTTCCATTTTGATAGCATCCATTCTGAAGGACAGGGTTCAGCCTCAGAACAGCTGCGGGTTGAAGGCTGGCTCACACCCCCGAGTGTGCACTGGCCAGCCAGAGAGAGGACATGGACTCCGCGAGGCCAAGCACTGCCTTGGAATTCCATTAGTGGAGTGTAAACCTACCCTTGGTTTTCAAGGCTATCAAAATGCAAATCCAGTAGGCAATGTTAACACCTTCCTCCATCGCCAGGCTCTTATGTAACCCAGGTTGAAGAATCTAAAGGGCACTGAGAAAACTGCACCGTGGAAGAACTAGGTAGAGCAGGACATAGCAATGTGTGCTTGCAATTCAAGCTCTCATGAGGCGGAGGCAGCAGGGTTGTGAGTTTGAGGCTAGCCTAAGCTAATTATTGAGATTATTTTATTAAACATAATTATTTTATTAAACAGAAGGAGGAAGAGGAGAAGGAGAAAGAGGACAGGAAGATGGATTGGACTGAGATGGCTCGGGGATTGAGAGTGGGTCCTGCTCACAGAGGATGGGGTTCGGCTCCCAGCACCCACGTCTGGTAGCTCACGACTGCCCATGAGTCCAGATCCAGAGGGATTTGATGCCTCTGGCTGCAGCAGGCGCTTGTGCTCATGTGCATATACCTTCCCCAACTCTATAATTTAAAATAAAAGCTAAAAAGTAATAATAAATAAAACTTGCCATTCAGTGGTCACACACACACAAACACATGCACACTTTTTAGAGTCATAACATTTTGCCTAGTGCATGGCTGTTCTCGTAAATGATTACACTTAGAAGTCTCCCTTGTGACCATGACGTCCACAAGAGTAAGAGACAGCAGAGCAAAAAGATACCAAGAGGACTTCTTGGAAGCAGGGGTGATGGCCTGCCCCCAATTTTCTGTCTGCAGAGGGATGAGTGCTCCTATAGCCTTGAGCCAGGAGGCGGAAGAGTCCTCCTAAACTGGGTTAATAACACCATGTGTAGTTGATGACATCCCTGGGTAATTGCAAATAAGAGAGAGGAGCAGGCTGCTATTCTTGGGATTGTTTGCATTCTACAGAAACAGATGCTGTTCCACAGAAGAGAAGTCACCAGCCTGGGAGACCGGAAGCAATGGGACCAGGAGGTCAGAAGTGAAATGTTAGGTCTCAGCAGTCCTGATGGGCCCAAGATGTCGTATGTCCTCACCCAGAAAAGCAGCTCATGCGCCTATGGCCTTGGGGTACTATCTCTGGAACCCTAATTCTGGCTGTCAGGCTCCATGGTTCCGAAAGTGTTGCTGTTGTTGTTGTTTTGTTGTGTGTTTTGCCGAAGCTAAGACTGGAGCAGGGCACATTCACAGAGCATAGGCTCCATGACTGAGCCACACCCCAGTAGCCACAGTTCTTCCAAATCATACATACTTCTCCAAAACAGAGGATTCGGGCTAGATTTTAAAAGTAGAGAATTTGGGATAGAGAGATGGCTCGGTCCAGAATGTGTCTGTCTCACAGTCTGAGAACCTGGGTTCAGATTCTGACACACACGGAAAGCCACATGTAAGTATACACCTAGCTATCACCCCAATACAAGATGGGGGAAAGGGAAGGAGGCAAGAGTATAGACGTGTGGCCAGCCTAGCAAAAACCATGTTTGGTGAGAGACCCTGTCTCAAAAATTAAGGAGAGTAGTGACTGAGGAAAACACTCTATGATCGCCTAGCCCCCCCCCCCACACACACACAGAGTGTGCACACACTTACATGAACGTGTCCATATACCACACACACATACCACAAAACACATGTGAAAAACAAACAGCTGGGCATGGCCGCAAACACTGGCTATCCCGGTGTTGGAGAGGCTGGACAATGGAAATCACCGGCCAGTCAGTCTGGTCTAATTAGTGAGCTCCCAGGTGAGAGCCTTCCTAAACGAAGAAGGCAGATGAGCCTCAGGAGGGATGCCTGAGGTGTTCCTCTGACCTCCATGAACCCCTACATGCATGCGCTCACACACACACACACACACACACGCATACACACACACACATACTCATACACGCATGCACATACACACATACTCATACACGCATGCACATACACACACGTAATTTATATGATCTGGAATTTGATGTAGGGTGGAACAGCCTTCCATGGTAGCCAGGGCAGCCATCAGTGTCAAAAAACACTTCCCTAAAAATAAAAGAGTGTCAGGGGAAACTCCTGCTCTAGATGGGTCCAAGGCACTGAGAGACTAAGACATCTAGAGCTGGAGTTGGGTTCAGGACATGTTTAAGAGGAACATGTTTAGGCTTGGCACACACTGGCCTTTACATAGTAGGGGATCCATGTGGGTCACATGTCCCATTGAGTTACACACAGTGGGGGTGAGGGGAGAGCAAGGAGAAAGAGATTTCATGCCCATGCTACTGTCTGCAGGTTCTACTTCTTCTTGTTCTTCTTCTTGTTCTTCTTCTTGTTCTTCTTCTTGTTCTTCTTCTTGTTCTTCTTCTTGTTCTTCTTCTTCTTCTTCTTCTTCTTCTTCTTCTTCTTCTTCTTCTTCTTCTTCTTTAGATAAAACCCTACCCAATTACTCTCTAAGCCAGGCAACCATGTGGTTTTTCCTGTGCAACAGCGATCTTTTCCCCCAATGACTGGTCTTGTCACTAATCTCTTCCTAATTTGCCTTCATTAAAGCTTCTTGGACACTCAGATAACACTTATCGTGGAGACGGGGAGAACTCTTTTCCAGTTAAAATAAATATATCATTGTGTTCCTTTATCATATCTATTGTATGCCATTATAATTATTAAGTTTAGCTTTTACAAATAGACTACCGTTTGCTTTGGGGCCCACAGAGAGCCATCTGTGCTGATTTAATGCGGTTCTGGCTGAAGGCAGCACCTGGGGTGAAATAACTTCTCAAGGTCTTCCCAGTGCTCCTGCGGAGGGAAGGAAAGACTTCTAAAAATATGGAATTTTGCCTGTAACAAACAGAATCCAGCGCCCTTGAGAGTGCCTTTAAGATTTGCAGGTTGCTACTGCCCTCTTGTGGTAGGTAGTCAGAGCTGCAAGCAAAAACTAAGCACTCAACAGCCATTCCCATCTCTGTTGTTTAGGCGTGGGGTCATAGTGGGAAGGGATGTTGGCTCTACATAAGCTCCAGAGTTACAAATCACTGTAACACATTACCCAGTGAGTCCAAGTACTTTCCACGTGACCCAAATGTCCACATTCAAATTAAGATTCTCAGACTAAACACTGGGAGCTGAGCTCCGTCATAGAGTTCCTGCTTAGCATGCCTGAGGTTCTGAGCTTGTCTGTGTGTAGGCTTGCGTGAGAGAGGACGGTGTATATGAATGACTGCATGTGCCCATGAAAATGATGTGGGAGAACCATGGGTGTCCTCTCCCACTCTCTGCCTTACTGCTTGAGACAGAGCATCACTGGCCAGTGAGCTCTGGGGATCCTCACATCTGCACCCTGCTGTTCTGTGAACACACACACAGAGCCATGCTCAGGATCTTTATGAGTGCTTGAGACTTGAACCCAGGTCCTTACGCTTGTAGAGTAAGTGCTCTTGCCCAATGAGCCACCTCTCTCTCTCTCTCTCTCTCTCTCTCTCTCTCTCTCTCTGATTTCTTGAATTTCATCAATTCAAAATGTCAAAAAAGGTGCTAAAAAAGGGAATAAGATGAAAGACGTTCTCTGGGCAAGGCCGTGTGGTTCGGTAGCAGAGCCCTCACTGACTGGCCTATGCAGGTGCTCACTGGCCTATGCAGGTCCTCACTGGCCTATGCAGGTGCTCTGCACAGAATTACATTTCTCAGACTTCCTGGGGCTTTGTGTAAGCAGGAGACATAGTTGCCGTTGTTCTCCAGCTCAGCATCCTTCTCCACACAGCTCTGTTAGGTGGCATGCATGCAGGGGCTGCTCATTGACCACGTGGGCATCTCCCATCATTGGCTAAGCTCCATCCTCACTCTTGAAAAGCGTCTCGTGCCACACTCACTGAGTTAATACCAATTGCACAGCCAGGACAAACCCAGGAAGCAGACTATAAGCTCCAGGAGCTGTGTTGAAACCATTCTTTTAAGAATTCCGATCTTTCACACTCTAGAGCACAATCTAGAAGCTGGTGGATGTGGGGTAGCTTGAGCTCTTCAGACGATGAGGGTGTCTAAAGCCAGTTTATCGAGAGGTTTCACTTAGTTAATATCCTAATGTCCTAGCTTTTTGCAGTAAAGGATTAAAGAAAGAGTCTATGGTCCCAAATTGAGGGCTAAAAGTGACCAGTGGATTGGGCATACATTATCTACCTGCGTGGTCTTTGCCACCTTCCCCGCCTGGGTGTTGGTGTAGCCAGCAGTGACAGGTGATTCTGAGCAGTGGACCGTGCATTGTTCTGAGAGAGGTGGCTAAAACTTGCCACCTCTGTACATGGCGTCCCAGTGTGACCAGCCTTTCACTCTGAGAGTTGGCTTCCCTGCTGAGCTGCACTGAGACACAGTGAATTTCATCCTTCACGTTTTGGATACTGTGGTTGCATTTTCTAAGTTCTTCCTACATGTCTGAAAAACTAAGGTGACAGCAAGCGTTCACAAATCTATTTTATTTGTACATTTGAATAGTCACACCATTAATTATGACTGTCTATGTTAATTGACAGATGAGGTTAAGATAAAAGTATTTGTGTATTAGAAATAATGTCAATAGATGATAAAATAGCAGGTATTGCTGAGTTAACAAATGGTTTTTAGAATATATTGGCTAGAAAAGCTTTGTGCCCCATTGGCTCTAAAATGTTAGTAGCTCTGACCCAAGACTCCTGGCACAACCAACAGCCACCCCATCTCTAGTGTTGGCTAGGGGTCATAGTGCAAAGGGATGTTGGCGTATAAATTCTGCACACACTTCACAGTTACAAAGCAATGTGGCCCAGTGAGAGGGCTGCAGCCCAGGGGGCAATTGAGGTGATACGGACTCATGCACATGCTTCCTTCAGAGCACAGTAAATCGGCCCCCAGGTACCTGTGTGCAGAGGGAACAAACCCGTCTGAACGATTAAAGGTAAATGTGCAATGGGGTTGGTACGCCAGCTCTGCACAGAGGCGTGCGGCCTCAGAGATTGGCGAGTTTATAAAGCAAATGGCTTCGCAAAAAAAAAAAAGCTCATTTATTTTTTGATGATGCGTACACTCAAGAAATCAGTTTTTAATGTTTGCAGGCAGCAGATGCTAAATTGCAGCGACTAACTAGCGATCGCGTCTCAGAAAGTAGTAAAATCCGACTTCTTTATTAAGTTTACTGTTAAATGAGCGAAGGAAGACAAGCGTCTCCTCCATTAGCACAGCAAATACAACATCTGTCCACGGGAATAGCAGGACTGTGTTCCGGATGGGTTCCTCGTTCTGGAAGCAATGGCTGACTGGCAGGTACAGAGCGTTTTCTCCCCGATCCCAAACTTCAATCAGATCTGAAATATAATCTCAAAATCTCAACTCCCTTCTTTTCCGTCTTCCTTTCCCCTGCCTTCCCTGTCCCCCTTATTTCCTCCTCTGGGTTTTGAGGACACTGATGAAGGGTGAACCCTTATCCATGGAGACAGGGCTAGGCCCCCAAGGTCAGAACTGTGTGCACAAGACCCTCTTAGGCTGTTGCTCCTGTTACCAATGCAGGAGACAGTAAGACGCCATTCCTTAGAAGGTTGTGTCCATGCACAGCTGGAGTTAGCGTTGGTTCTTTTCTTTCTTCTCCTTCCCTTTTTTCTTCCCAGAGGGGCTTTACTTCCACACTTATTTGGAACAGTGAATGACAGTTTCCAAATGAGCCAGAGAAGACTCGGTTTGGGACTTGCTGCCTTGACTTCGCACCTTGACAGCTGAGAGGGCCGTGTCCCTCTTGAAGGGCAGCTCAGAGCTAGCTCAGAGTCAAGGCAGACTGGAGCTGTAAGCACCCTCCTCCTGCTGCCTAGCTTCATGGCTTTAATGGTTTTGCTGTCTGGATGTTAAAATCATCTGCGTCTTTAGTACTCCTCTTAAAAATAACCAGAACTCACTCCAACCATGTATGGACACAACCTTGTGAGGAACCGTGTCTTCCCAACTCCTGCACTGGTAACAGGGGCAATACCCCCTGAGAAATGCACCTGAGCCCCCCACTTAACAACACACTTTGCCCCAAACTCTATCCCTTATTTTCTATCCATCCTGAGACTTGATATCGTCATTTCATAATGAGTAAGAAACCAAGGATCAGTTTCTCTGTGGGACTGATAGAAAACCAAGCACACTGTTTCAAAAATGAGAACCACAGAATGGGAAGCTAGGTCTTACCCTGAAGGCCCCCCACTCTTTGGGAACAGCAAGGGGTGGGGGCATGGAGGTAACTAGTCTCCCTCTTAGATACTTCCTGGACCCATAACACACATGGTTCATCCCAGAGAAACATTTGAGATAAATAAGTACACTTGTGTCCTTGCGTGAAGCTGCTAAAGAGACTTCACCAGGAGCCAAGGACATCAGGTGGAGAGGAGGATTTTTTTGAGTCATTATAAGCTCAGGCTGAGGCTCTGGAGAGAACAAGAGACGAGGGTGCTGCTAAGCCCTACACCAGGAAGAGCAGCAGCAAGAGTGGTGACAGAGGAGCATGACCCTGGGGCTCTGAGAAGCCCTTATCATGGTCAGGTGTACCCCCAATCTTTGCTGGATGGAGCCCAGGGGATATGAGACAGGAAGAGCCCCAATGCCTTGGGGTAGGACCTGACTTGCGCCCTCTTTTGGAGCTAGCCTTCTCTCTCTTCCCCAGGTACTGAAAAGTAGAAATCCTAAGCCAATCTCATGTGTTTTTATGGTGGCAGGACTATGGAACAGCAGGACCATGGGGCCTGAAAGCCTTTTTAGATATGATGAACGGGGATGCTAAGTCCACCTGATCTGGATCCACACAGGGGCCAGGCATTTGGACAAGGCTGGGCAATGATCAAATGGTCCTCACTGATGCTCCCCTCCTAGACGGGACGATGGAAGGAAAGTCTGGTGCAGGTGTGTGTGTGCACATATGCATTTGAAACGTGGGGGAGGCCCAGTTAATGAAAATGGCTTTAAACGGGTGAAATCTGAGTTTTCTACTGTCAGGTAGAGTAAGACCTAGAGCTAGAAACTTCAAAAATAACAGCTACATTTATTTATATCCGAAAACATGTGGACTTTCTATTTATTCCTGTTTGGCTCACTTCGTTTCAAAGGGTCAATTAAAGCATTTTTCAAATACAAATTCCAGTGTCACTAGGAAAAAGAAAAACATTGCCCTAAAAATAGAGCAGAGAATTAAAATAGAATTCGCGATGACTCCACCATGTGGGGAAGACGCATCAGTTCCAGTTCAGTCGCAGAGAGTCCCCATGCTGGTGACATTTAGGTTTGTATGCCCAGCACCCTCACCCACATGTCCCCACTGAAGCATCTAACCCTCAATGTTGAATTCAGCATGGGCAGAGAGGAGAAGGTTGTCCCTGTTCACTGACGGTCCCCCAACCAAGGCTCTGTAGAGCAGCGCAGCAGGGACTTAGAGAAGAGACTCTACAGCCAGCTGTGGTGGGCCATGCTTACAGTCCCAGTGCAGGGGAGGCTGAGATTGGAGGATTGCCTTGAGTCGAAGGCAACCTGAGCTAAAACATGGTAAGAACCTGTTTCAAAATAAAAACCAAAAATAAACAAAGAGGAAGAGGGGGAGGCAACCATCATTACCATCATTGTCAGCAGCAGCGACATGGCTCACTGGCTCATTCCAGATACTCAAACACTAAGTCTAGCATGAGCTTAAAAGCTCAATACCAGCCCAAGAAACTCATAAGACTTTCTTTCAAAATGAGAAACACAGAGAGCTGGGACTGGAGCTCAGTGGTGGAACAATTGCCTGGTGTGTACGAAACCTTAGGTGTCACCTCCAGCAGGGTAAAAGAAAAGAAATGAAGAGAGAGCTCATGGCAGTTAGTACACATGTATAACCTCAGAAGGTTAAGGTAGAGGAATCACAGGATCTACTGGAAGCTGGTCTGGAGTAGTTTGATCCTGGGTCAAAGACAAAGAGAGAGAAGGAAGGGAGGAGGGATGGGGACAGAGGGAAGAAGAGGAAAAAGGAGTAAACACAGGAAGACAAGAAAAGGACAAAGTGGGGGGGGGGAGAGGGAGGGGAGAAAGAGGGAAGGGGAAAAGAGATTGAGAGGAGGAAAAGATGAGGTGAGAAGCCCGAAGGCAATTTGATTCTTTTAAACTTGAGCTTGGGTATCTCTGACTTGCCCACTGAATGGAGACTTGGTTTCAGCTCTCGGCTGTGAGGTAAGGGGATCAAGCAGGACAGAAAGGTTTCTAGCAAGCAAAGTGGCTGAGGGTGGGGTGGAAGTGGGAGCTACAGTTTATGAACAAAGAACAAGGGGTTCTTGGGAGCAAAAGTATGCTTGGGTTCAGGCAGAGCTCTGGTCCTGGCTCAGACTCCCACAAGGCGTAAACACAAGGATGCGGGGTGTGAACTGCTAAGCACAAGGATGCGGGGTGTGAACTGCTAAGCACAAGGATGTGGGGTGTGAACTGTTAAGCATTAGGGTTCAGGATGGCCTCCACGGTCTTCTCCCTGACGCTCTTCAGGAAGCTCAGCACTGCAGTTCCCCCAGTGCCCCTATCCTCCAAGGCATGGGGCGAGGGATGGCTCAGCATCTTGCTCCTGGCCCTGGAAGCAGCGGAGATGATGTAACGTGCCACCACATTGATGTGGTAACTGCGCAGCTGCACCAGCGCCTCCACACACTGGTTGTAGGCCATCAGGCAGCACCCAGCACCAGAGGTCAGTACGTAGTCCCTCAGCGAAGGAGCTGAATGCAGGTCCTCCAGGAAGGCCTTATGGGAAGGCGGCATGTAGTCTCTCATTCTGTGCAGAAAGTCTACTGAAAGAAACAGCCCGGAGTAAAATCTTAACACAAGGTCAGCATTCAGGAGCCTTTGCCTGCTGTTCCATATCTAGACACACTGGTACCAGAAGGGTTGGATAGGGGTCTTGTTCAGCCTAGTTGGTCTTTTGTTATAGCTTCCAAATACTCAAATGCACATTTCTGGATGTTGACAAGAGATGCAAATAAGAAAAAGAGGCAAGCATCTCTCAGATTGGACAGGAATCTACGAACTAGGGTGTATGTATCCCAAACCAAACATGAATGACATGACATTTCCTGCTGAGGGTCATGAGGCACATCTACACACATGCACACAAACCCTTACACTGACTGCCAGAACATCCTGGTGAATTCTGTTAGATGCTTCTTGTGGTGAAGGGTTGCACGGGTGGAACCAGCTACCAAGGGCATAGAGAAGACATTGGGAAACAGAAATCTCAGTAAAAACCCAGAGAAGCCAAAATACTGAAAACTCAAGTGTTTACTAGAAAACTCATTACCCCCTTAACTAATGTGAGGTTTTGTTTGCTTGTTTTGGTTATTGGTTTTTGCTGCTGTTGTGATTTTTTGTTTATAGAAAGTCAGTAACTAATGTCAAATGCTGAAGTCCAGGAACAGCTCTGGCTCTTCCAGAAAACAGTGCAGATGAGACAAGAGAGTTTCAATTTGGTCCTGATCCAAGTCAAAGTTTTGGAGCATGAAAAACCTTTTTTTAGCTGTTAAGGGTATAGCTCTGTGCTCGTAAGCAAAGCAATAACTCCTTCAGAGGCTTCAAATCGATGGGCTCCCTCTTCTGGCCCAGAGGGATTCAGCGGGAGTCTGGGCCATCTCATGGGAAGGGCACTAGAAGAGTTCAAACCCATCACTGGCTGCTGCAGACCCGGCCACACAAGGTCCTAGCCTTTGAGTTTACAGACTAAGGACCCAAGCCCACATGACAGTGACCAGCCCAGGTGTTCACCGTTCCAAGACTTTGTGTTAAAACTTGAAAACGAACCCAGGATCCTTCTGCAATCTGAAGCTCCGATATTGACTAACATGGGCACAACTGTCTGGTGGTTTAGGCAGGGACAAACTCCAGCACGTTATTATTTACACCTAGTTTTATAAGTTGGTAAAGATGCCTCCCCATTTTGCCTAATTCTCACCCTGAGAGAATATGTGAGACCAGATCGTTGCTTACCACTTCCCTTGCAATGCCGAATGCCCAGGAACTCGTCAAAGGCCTGAAGCACAGAACTCTGGGCTGCACTTCCTCCTGAGTACCTCAAAGGCTCCGTGGCCACACCCTCATAGAGCAGCCCTTCAGGCATGGCTGGGTTGTCCTTCCACCTAGGCAAGAACCAAAAAAAAAAAAAAGAGTGTAGAGGGATGTTCCAGGGCACAGCGTCTTCTCTGCCATGAGCACTGAGCCAGCGAGGAAGTGGGCATGGCATCAACTGTGGTTTGAGGAAGGGAGAGCGAATCTGGCCAGCTCCAGACTCCCCACAGAATAGGACCTGACATGACACACTCAACTTGCGTTCCAAAGCTGTGCTTCTGGAGTCCTTTCCTTAAGAGCTTTGCCATCTAGATCAAGAAGGGTGAGTCCTCTTCTGCCAACCAACAAAGCATCTGGGTCACAGGGTAAGTAGCAGGTTTGTAGTGATGTCTCTGTCATTCTAAGTCACTGTGTTCAGAGAAGGGAGATGCGTGTGCGTGGACCCCATATATTCAACAACTATGTGCTGACTCCCCCACCCCATGACATCCTGGACCTTCTCCAGACTCTGCTCTGGGGTTGCAGAAGTACAGAGGAGCCAGGTTGCCATATTTGGAGACAGTTTGGGGTCAACTGTCCCATGAATCTCTACAGTTATCAGCTGGGCAGCCACATTCAGGAAGGAGGCACAGCACAGAGGGCAGAAGGGAGGATACACAAGAAGGGGAGGCAGAGGTGTCTTGTAGACTGTGGGACAGGGGCTCTATCCTGGGAAGATACAGAATTCAAGCTCAGCCTCACTGTGTGAGCTGATAGGCCTGGCTTATCACATTTAACCTCTCAGAGCCCTGGCTTCCTTCTGAGTGGTATCAGTAGGAACTGAAGTTCCTGGGGGAGGCATGCCTGAGTTAAAGATTCTAATTGACTGAGTTGGTCACAGAGAGTTAGAATGTTGAAGATCCAGATTCAAATGACACTGGGCTATCTTTAACCCCCTCCTGTCTGACCCGGTATCTCTATGACTCTTTGGAATGTATTGACTCAGTAGACAAAGAGTTTCTACCACCCCAAAGCTGAAAGTGCCATCATACGCCATCTGTGTGTGACCTATGTATGGTGCTTTCCTTGGCTTCCTCTAGGTCACCTACCTGAGGTCCCCATCAATGTACCCACAAAATCCCTTGGTTGGTAACTTTCTTTGTCCTTTGTCCAAAAACTCTTCCATTCATTTCCACGTTGGGCCATGTTATTTGGGGACAACTTGAATCTGTGTTTTTTGGCCACTAATGTTTGGCCAAAGAATAAACTAACTCTTAGTCCTTTGAGGTAAGAGCTGTGTTTTGCATTGACATTCATATTTATCTTGTTGGTCATTGTAAGAACTAACTCAAATACTATTTGCCTGGAACATATTAAACATCCAGTAAGCACCCGCCATTTACCGTCCTAGCAACCCCAGGGAGCGCGAATGCCTGCCATAGCTCTCATCGCTCAGCCACAATGGACAAGCCTTCCTGAGCCTCTCCCTAGTTTGTAGGGGAACCTGCTTCCTGTACCTGTTCTGGGAGTTAAATGAGCTCCAGAGAGGTCTGCAAACAGTCCAAAGAATTTCAGGCTAGTGCAATGGGAGAAGGACATTTTCTGAGCAAGAAACGTTGCAGACATAGCTGCTGTGGGGATAATGAACCTAGTCCACACCAGCACTTGTGCTGTGATCTGTGTGAAGAGCAGCTGCGTGCATACACATGCTCCCATGTCTCTGTGGTCTGCGTGAGGACCCACAGGATGCATCCCCTCCAGCTCCTGCCTCATCTTCAAGATGATTGCCCCTCATTTCCCCTCAGCTGCTTCCCTTTTGGTTCACCACTGAACGCCTCCTTTCCAACCTTGTTCTTCACCATCCCACCCTATTCGGCAGCTGTACTGACAACCCAAAGCCCCAGACACATCGCTAGTTATCCCCTGACTGTGCCTCTCCCAAAGGAAGCCAGCCTTGCCCAAGCTGTCTGGCCTCCACAATGATGCATCCTTCACCTTCTCTGGCATGTTTGATCCCGTTCTTCATGCCTGCTCTCTTCTCAATGTCGTAGCAATTGTTCCCTTTGCTTGGAACAAGAATCCACATGGCCTGCTCCAGTGCCCAGGTATATCTACTCACACGTCACTTGGGATGTGGTATTTTTAGATCCCAATAAACAAGATACCTAGTAGTCTCTCCCTAGTACCCTACATCCTACTTGGCATTGCCCCATGTGGTAACACGCATTGTAGAATGTTTGCTTTGATTAGGTTTGTCTATTAGCATCTTCTCTCCACCCTGAAATCCCCAGCTCCACAAGGACCTTTGTTTTTCTTTTTCGCTGCTGTTTTCAGCACGTACGACGCTGTCTGGAATGTGGGAAGCCCTCGCCGTGTGTTTATTTGATGAAATAAATGAATGAAAAATGAGCATTCCACCAGTCAGTCCTGAAGGGACTCTGGCCAGCTCGAGCGCTGTGAGGCCTTGCCCCTCTCTCCCATTTCCTCTGCCTAAAAACTTTTAGATTACATTCCTGAAGCTAGCTCCCAAGTCCATTACCTTATTTGGCCAATCCCTCTTCCTGAGTCTGACGACCAAGGCCCAGCTCTCAAAGTCCCCTTTGTCTGGCTCACATAGCTAACTCATCCTAACACAAGGGTCCCCCTTTACCTTTATAAACCTCCATTTGCCTATGTGCCAGACTGTCTCCTCTCTATCCAGAGGCAGCCCTTTGTCCCTTCAGGACAAATACCCCTGCCCTCTTCCCCTTGTTCCTCTACCCTTCTCCCTCATCTTCTATGCCCTCTGCCACCACCTCCTGGCCCATTCTCACACAGACCTCTCCCTCTCTTCTCCGCTTAAAACTACACCTGCAAGATCATTTGCTGCTGTTTTACTGCCCAAGTCAGAAAGCAGCCATTTTAACTTTTCTTCCTTGCTTAATAAAGGAACTCTCTGTAAAAACAGGTGTTTGGGCATGGTCTGTGCTTCCTTGGGGTTGGAGAAGGAGCCCCCACTGTGCGGGAGTCCCCCTTCAAGTATGATACCACCAGAAGACTCAAGCCAAGTTCTTGAAAGGATCCAGCTAGCCTAAGGGAACTATCCAATATGGCGAAGGCCAAGAATACACAGGAAGGGTCCCTCCAGCACACACTGGAGTTGCTTTGCTATAGCCAGCCATGCTGAAACTGATGCAGGAACCTGCAGCACAAAGGGCAGATGACAAGGGACGTGGGTCTGCTTTCACACTCCACGGCCATGTGAGACTCGCTGTCTCTGTGAGCAGCTCTCCCAGGCACTCCCAGGCTGGGCTGCTGTTTGGGAAGGGATGGGGCCATGTTCATTTCCGGTTTCTATGGTAAGGTTATTTGTAGCCTTTCTGGTGTTATTTCTAGCGTTTTCAAGGAAAGGGGAAGTCAAAAGAGACAGCAAAAATGAGGTGACATTTTCCCCCAGAGGAGTTCCTGGCCTTTCTGGGCTGGGAACTGAAGGGAACACATCTCGTTTCCAAATGAAATCATCTCCTAAGTTTTTTTTTTTTTTTTAAATGTGTTTTAAGAAGCAAATGAGAAATCAAAGACCCAAAGCAAGGCAGATGCAGAGTGGGGAAACAGACATTTTAAAGACAAGTCTATTGTAAATTCTCAACACTCTGGATGCTTTTTGAAACTATAGCTATGCTCTAGGATTTGGTCCAGCCTCTTAGCCACCCAGAAAACAGTCTCAAGAAGAGAAACCGAGGACAGGCCTTTATGCAGACACCAGATAAAAAGTGCCATTACCCTGCACTTATTTTGATGAAAACCAAGCTACCTTCTGGTTCCTATCATGCTCTGAGAAAGGAGGAAGTAGAATGGCTTCCTTTGAAAGACACTGGTGCGTAGGACTCTAAAATTAGTTCCCCAAGATTTCCAACTGAATTCCTAGGACACTTAATACTATGAGATGTTCCCATCAGTGTGATCTATTATACGGCAAGGCAGAAGGACCATTCAGATGCGACTAATCAATTTAACCTTCATGTGGGAATTTCCCTGACTCATCCCTGGTGGTCAAAGGAGAAGTCAGAAAAATGTGTAGTTCTAGAAAAACTCCAAGAACCATCACTGTGTCAGAAACCACAATTGCCACATGGTGGGGCAACATAGGAAGCTTCTAGCAGTCCAGCTATCATTTCTACACACACACACACACACACACACACACACACACACACACACACACACCAATGCAAAACCTAATCTGCTAGCACTGAGTCAGGAAACAAAGTTTTGGTCACATTTTCAGCTAAAGCCGTCTAGTCCAGGTATGTTGGTGTATGTATACCCATAACCACAGAGCAAGGGAGGCTGAGCAAAGAAATCCCAAGTTCAAGACCAGCTTGGGCTACATAGTGAGATTTTGTCTCAACAACCTCATGGTTAGAGACCAGCCCTCCCTCCGATTACCTTGATTTCAACCTCTAGAGGCCATAACAGAAATCACCCTGAGCTTGCCTGCACTTTGGGCCCACAGAACTGAGAAAACAGCCAGGTGTTTAAAGCTGCTGAACACGTGGAAGTATTCTACAGAGAGCTGACAGGGGCTTCAGAAGTAGGGAACCACTTAGGGAGGTCTGGCTCACTGACCAGTCTAGTATATGCCTGCTGTAGGTCTCATATAAAGAGAGGCTTTTGTTGCCCCTTAGATCAAAATGGTTGCCATGGGGAAACGCTTGAAAGAATCGACCTATCAGAACATGAAGCTCTTCTGGTTTGGTTTGAGGTTTGGTCCTTGGACCTTTGATCTCATCACTTGGGCTATGACTGAGGGGTGCATCAGGGTAGAAAGAACATGAAGGAGCAAGGCTGGGGACCTTGGGGCTGGGGTCCCTCAAGCCCTTCACGGGTATGATTTCCTTCCAGGAGTCTTCTACCTCCTAATACTTCCACGACTTCTCATTGGCACCACAGACTGGCAGACAAGCCTTCAACACACAGCCTTTGGGGCTCCTTAGAATCTACACTGTATGACTGTTAGCTCACTCTCCTCTGTATTTCTCTCAGGTTACTCTCTAGAAATCTTGTTTCTAATCTTTACCCCCTCAGTAGGATTCACCTCCCAAGCCAGGCCCCCCTTAAAGTGTCCCACAGCTCTTCAATTTGAAGAAAGTATATTATATATGTATCCATTTTGTTTTTCTTCCAATGGGGCATAGCAATAATGGATTTGCATCTGGTCTGTCTCTTGCTGTGTCTAGGCACCACTTTAATTCTTTCTCTCAACAGTATCCCATGCACCTCCAAACCAACAAGACAGAGACATTCAAAACTGACCGGACACTGGTAGTTGGTGAACTAAAATCTCAAGACAAGGATAACTGGGAGAAGAAATGTGCTTGATGTGTGTGTGTGTGTGTGTGAGAGAGAGAGAGAGAGAGAGAGAGAGAGAGAGAGAGAGAGAGAGAAGGGGGAAGGAGACAGAGGGAGACAGAAAGAGAGAAAGAGAGATAAGGAATCACATAGCTCTAAGATAAAACAAGAGCACCCAGGATCAGCAAAGCAAGGCCTAGCAAGGGCCTTGAACTATTCCTGCCAGCACACAGCAAAACAGCGAGACTGTATTCCCCACCGCTCTGACCGCTCTGAAGGCCAAGGCAGTGACAGTTCAGTCAGGTAAAGATCTGGACCCTGGTTTCTAGATGGGTCCCTGGATGCTATGACCTCATGAGGTCAAAGGGCAAAGGGGAAAATCATGACAATTACTTTCCAGGTTTCCTCTTCACTCTCCCTCTCCTCCTCCTCTTCCCCTCCACACCCCTCTCCCTACTTCTATCTCTTATTTTTTTTTTTTTTTTTTTGCCCTTGTCGTCAAGTTAGGCTTCTAAGAGATCCATGGTTCTGGTCCAGCGGCTAAAGACAATTCCTTTGCACGTAGGTACCCTTCTTCCTTTTGATGGTGTGGGGAGGGTCTGTCCTCCTAGAGTAAACCCAGGTGGAGACTTTGCCAGCTTCAGTCACTTGCTGTATTTCTTACTTTAGAAAGCTCCTGTCTGTCCACCCTCACACAAATTTGGGAAATCATACCAAGGTCTCAGGCAGGAAACCGACGGCACTGTACTTACCCAGAGAGGAAAATCCGGATGACCGTGTAAAAAATGTCTGGGTCTACATAATCTGAAACACAATCAAACATGAACTTTACCAGAGGCAAAAAAGCAATTGGCCACATGTGCCTGGACCCCACTGCTTTCCTGGGGCTCCCCCACCCCTATCTGATCTATGCAGAGCCCAGAATGGAAGCAGCGAGCACAGATGGAACGCTCGCTTGCAGAGGGCAGGGGCTGTTAATCCATTCCATATGCTAGCCTCCTCTGCTTGAGGTACTTCTATTTTCTGCTCTTCACCACCGCCAGCAAGAGATTAAGGCCATCCTTTGAAAACACACTGGCTTAAGTAGACACGATGTGCAAGAGACTATGATAAGCTGAGGAGAGGAAAGCAGAGAGCGGGGACCACCCCCCTTTCTACAGGAGAGGCAGAGCAAATGATCAGCGTCTAGAAGTTTCTGTGTCAGCTGAGGGTTTCTCAGGGAGTTGTCACCACAGGTCCACAGGACTCAGTTAGCTCCAAGCTTCATTGGCCAGAATGGACAGCCATGCTTGGGGGAGGATCGATTCCACTCTGTATGGACTCCCACCAAAGGAAGTGTGCCATTATGGCTCTATTAATTCCAAACGTCTTTGGTCTGCTTTGAAAAGCTGGTTTTGCGACATTACTGAGGTCCTATGCCTTCTGGAGACTAGTCCACATTTATCTCACCCAGACTAATGCTTAGGTTTCTTGGTTTCTGAGAGAAAAAGAAATACCTTTTGATAAGGCTTAACTAATATACACCCTTCCCATTACCTTCCCTTCCCTCTTATCACACATGGAGTCCAGTTCTTTGTCTCTTCTCTCTGTCTACTTTCTCTGAAGCTGGCAAGACTTGAGATGTCAAGGCATCAATACTTTAAGACACTTATCAGTGTGGCCATACCCTCTCTTCTCAAGGTGACTATGTCCCGTGTGCTAGATGTTTTCTGGGACCTCTCCTGGATACTGGTGCTCTCTTATCCATATTGTTAAGTACTACAAACAGCTCTCTGCAAAAGGAGTAACACTGTGTACTAAATTGCTATTTGACACAACTTACTGTATTAACGGTAAAGCCAAGTGATCCTTGTGATAGATACAGCAGGATTTACATGAAAATGTTAAATACATTCAGTGAATATTTTAAAAGAGACTCATGAGAGAAGGATCAATGCTTCCATTTGGTACTGTATTAGAGCTCCTAGCCAGAATAAAGAAATAAAAGTTGTAAGAATTAATGAGGAATGGATGGAAAGGGTAAGACATTCCATGATGAAACCACATTTAAGCAATATCTGTCTTCAAACACAGCTCTACTAAAGGCATTAGAAGGAAAACTCCAGCCTAGAAAGGTTAACCACACCCAAGAAAACACAAGGAGTAAATAATCCCAGACTAGCAATCAAAAGAGGGGAAACACACATGTGTGCGCTCACACACAACACACACACACACACATACCATCACCACCACCACAACAAACTAACAGAAATCAAACATGGCTTATTGATTACTGTCACAACTAAAGGCCTCAATTCCCCAGTAAGAAGATACAGACTGATTGAATGGATGCAAAAACAGGATCCATTCTTCTGCTGCCTCCAAAAAACATACTTTAACATCAAGGAGAGCCATCACCTAAGGATAAAAGGGTAGAGAAAGATATTCTTAGAAAATGCACCTAAGAAGGAAGCTGGTGTGGCCATTTTAATATCTGACAAAATAGACTTCAAACCAAAACTAATCAGAAGAGGTGGGAAGGACACTACATATGCAAAAGAAAAAAAAATCTACCACGAGGAAATTGCAATTCTTAACATCTATGTGCTGAACACAGGACACCAAAGTTTATAAAAGAAACGCTGCTACAGCTACAATCACATATTGATCTACCTCAAGGGCCAACTGCACCACTCTTGGGCATATACCCAAAGAACACTTCATCCTATCACAAGGACACTTGCTCAACCATGCTTACTGCTGCTCTATTCATAATGTCCTGGAATTGAGAACAACCCAGATGTCCCTCAACAGATGAATGAATGAGGAAAAGGTGGTGCATCTCTGCAATGGAATATTACTCAGTTGCTAAAAAAAACAAAACAAAACAAAAAAAACAAAACCATGAAATTCACAAGTAAAAAATCATCCTGAGTGGGGTAACCCAGACCCAGAAAGATAAATATAGTACAAATTCACTTATATGTAGATATTAGTTGACAAGTCAATAGTAACCAAGCTATGATTGGCTGAAGCACAGAGGTTAGGTATAGTCCAGGGAACTAAATAGACTAGTTACAGATGGATGGGTGAAGAGGACTAGAATAGGAGAATCAAGTGGGGATGGGAGGGAAAAGGAGGGTGGGGGAGGGAGGACAGAGAGAGACAGTTAAAATTAAGGGTCATTGAGAGATAGTTTAGAAGCCTAATACAATAGAAGTTTCCTAAATTACAGACATATATAAAGACAATCTAAATGACATCACCAAATAATGGGGGACACAGAGCCCCAAGTGGACATCTCTTTTCATCAAATCCTCCAGTACTGGGATTGGGTTACATCTAATTTTGTTGGACAAGGGGGTCCCATGGGAACCCCCGAACAACCCATGTTGTTGCCAAGACTACAGACTGCTCTCCACAAACTGACAAGCCACTATTGCTGAAGAACACACTTATACAACCCAGTGAGCATGGAGAAGTCAAGCTGGTGCCCCTTGTGCGCCAGCATCTTTTGTGCAGGAAGGTACTCTGCAGGCTTCCAAAGGAGAACCATAAACAGGCCAGTCACAAACCCATCAGCTCATCTACACTGTGTCCTGCCTGCAAAATATGCAAAGGCATTTGCAGCACAAAGCTTGTGGCACAATTAACCAGTATCTGATACTTAAGGCCCGCTCCACAAAATGGAACCCATATCCAACACTGCTTGGGTGACCAAAAGCCTAAAACTAGATAGCCCAGGGGCCTAGGGAGAAACCAAATAATATTGGTGTAGAAAATAAAAACAACAACAAAAACCCTCAGCAATAAATTGACTACTAATGGCATGCTGCTGTACTCAAAGACCAGTGCCTTGCCCATCTATCATTAGAGAGGCTTCCTCCTGCAGTAGACAGGAACAAATCCAGAGACCCACAGCAGACATTATGCAAAGAGTGAGAGACCATGGAACATTCAACCCTGAATGGATTTTGATGTCTCCATCAAATGCTTCCTCTCAGGACTCAGGATACCCCGTGGAAGAAGGGGCAGAAAGAGTGTAAGAGCCAGGGAGCATGGAGGACACCAAGGAAAGCAGTCTTCTAACTCAACTGGATTGACGCACACGGACTCACATAGACTGAGGCTGTGTGCACAGGACCTGCAGGGGTCTACACAAGATGGGGTCCTAGAAAGGAGTAGTGGACACATGCCCCCGTCCCTAATCCAAAACCTATCTCCAGCCGGTAACCACTCATAAATGAAAACTTAGCTTTCTCTAAGGGGGTTGCCCTGGGAAAACAAACCACTCTTAAGGATAGGCTGGGATTCCTGTAGTAGACGGCCAACAGAAAACAGACTCGGGGCATCTTTGGAGGCTCATTGCTTCATAATGTCATGTCAGAACTTTTCTCTTTTTTTTTAAAGTTTATATTAATTTTTATTTTAGTTTTACTTTACCTATTGTCTTAGGTAGGGTCTCTATTGCTGTGATAAGACACTGTGACCGGAGCAGCTTGGAGAGGGGAGGGTTTGTTCGGCTTATGCCTCCACATCACAGCACTGCTCCTCATCAGGACAGGAAGTCCAATATGGCAGAATCCTGGAGGCCTCGGGCGATGCAGAGGCCATGGAGGGGTGCTGCTGACTGGCTTGCTCTCCATGGCTTGCTCAGCCTGCTTTCTTATAGAACCCAGGGCCATCCACTAAGGGATGGCACCACCATCAATCACTAATTAAGAAAATGCCCTACAGGTTTGCCTCCAGCTCAATTTTTTTTTTTTTTTTGGTTTTTTGAGACAGGGTTTCTCTGTGGTTTTGGAGCCTGTCCTGGAACTAGCTCTTGTATACCAGGCTGGTCTCGAACTCACAGAGATCCGCCTGCCTCTGCCTCCCGAGTGCTGGGATTAAAGGCGTGCGCCACCACCGCCCGGCCTCCAGCTCAATTTTATGGAGGGATTTTTCTCAATTGACCTGTGACCCAGAAGTATAAGGCAAATAACCCCCTTCCTCTCCAAGTTGCTCTTGAATTTGGGTCTTCTGAGAGCCAGAGAAAGCAAACCAGAATGGAGCTATAGATATACATATACATATACATATACATATATATCTATAGATATAGATATAGATGTGTGTGTGTGTGTGTGTGTGTGTGTGTGTGTGTGTGTGTGTGAACAGAGGGTTGGTTGTGAATACAGGGCATATCAAAGCTAGCCAAATCAGAGAGAACTGTGGAAGCCGGGCATGAGGGAGGGACACTGGGTGAGCACCTACTGAGCATGCTCAAGGGCCTGCACTCCATCCCCAGTAATGCGGAAAACAAAACCAAACCTCCAGCTGGCATGTTTTTAGGTAGTTTGATCCAGTACACCCCTTAGAAGTCGTCTGTTAAGATTAAAAATTCCTCAGCGCATGGAGAGCTGCCTTGGGTGTGTGTATTGTTATCCTTGCTGTAACCCCGACGAAAGCAGCCTGAGAGGGAAAGGGGTTATTTCATCATATAGCTTATATTCAGTTACGGAGGAAAGTCAGGGCAGGAACCTGGAAGCAGGCACTGAAGCAGAAGCCGTGGAAAAACGCTGCCTACTGGCTAGTTCCATCTGGCTCGCTCAGCCTGCTTTCTTACAGCAGCCAGGCATGCCTACATCAGCCATTAATCAAGAACATTCCCCACAGGCTTGTCTGCAGGCCATCTGAGGGAGGCATCTTCCTCAGGTGAGGGTCCTCATCTCAGATGAACCTAGCTTGAGTTATACTGACAAAAAAAATTACCCACAACAGTGGGTATATGTTTTCATACCTAATGCTGTTTAAACATGATAAAAGAGAATTAAGTCAATGAAACTGGATTTAAGGAAGCAGTTACATAGTTTGGATACATGCAGGCTAAGTAATCAACCCACCAGTGAAGGCCAACTTTAGAAACAGAAACACAAGTTTTATTAGATATAAACTAACAGGGAATTTCCATGTGATAATTTTCCAAATGGATTTGGAAAAAGAAATAAGTTTACAAACTAAAATTCAAAAGTTCTTTGACAAAATTAGACGATCAAATCGGAAGAGTCTAACAGCAAAGGCTCACAGTAGGGGCCCCACCTGTCTCCCTCCTCAGGGGACATCATCCAGCACTTTCTCAGAGGGGACATTTGATTGCTCGTTCCCATTAAAGGAGACGTTCTACCTATGTGTGTGCATGCCTGTGTGCAAGTGTATGCATAATGTACGGAGGTCAGAGGTCAATGTTGTGTGTCACCCCCAGCCCACCTCCTTTGAGAATAGAGTACATTGGGAGTCTGAAGTGCGATTAATAAAAGCTCAGGGTCAGAAATTGAAGTTCAACCTAAAGATCTAAAAAGCAAAACAGTCAGCCACTGGCTCTTACTTCAGCCTCAGTCTGAAATTTTGATCCTGCCTCCAGAATCTCAGTGTGTGTTGAGAGCTGTTTCCTCCCATTTTATAATCCTCCCCAGGGCTGGGATTAAAGGCGTGCACCACCGTGATTAAAGATGTGCACCATCTGGTTTCTTTGGCAACTAGTGTGGCTGCTGGGATTAAAGGTGTGTGTCACCATAACCTGCTCTGTAAGGCTGTCCAGTGGGACTCTTCTACTCTCAGATCTTCATGCAGTCTTTATTTATTAAAATACAATTGAAATGCCACTGTAGGAGTGCAGCTCACAGATTCTACTCCACTGGCTGCCGTGAGCGCCAGGATCCTTCTGTCCCCTCCCTAGCTCTAGGATTATAAGCATGAACCCCTCTCCCAGTTGTTTGCTCAAGTCCTGGGGATGGTTCTATCTTAGTTAGGTTTCTATTGCTGTGAAGAGACACCATGACCTTGACAACTCTTATCAAGGAAAAACATTTAATTGGGGTGGCTTATAGTTTCAGAGGTTTAGTCCATTATCATTGATATGGTGGCACGCAGGCAGACACGGTGCTGGAGAAGGAACTCAGAGTCCTTCATCTTGACTGGCAGGCAACAGGAAGTGGTCTGAAGCCCTGGGCATGGCTTGAGCATCTATGAGACCTCAAAGCTCACCCCACAGTGACACACTTCCTCCAACAAGGTCACACCTACTCCAGCAAAGTCACATCTCCTAATAGTGACACTCATGAGTTTGTGGGGGCCCGTTACATTCAAACTACCCCAGAGATTCAACTCCTCATGTTACACAGCTGGGGCTTTACATCTGAGCAATTTCCTCAGCGCCTAATAGAAAAAAATTGTCAAGTGAGTCAGGCTGAAGCCAGACTATCTGGTAAAACCAAAGGAAGGAAAGGAAATAAATAAATATTTTCTGGAGAAAAATACACAGCTCGAATTTTCTAAGGAAGCGTTGACTCTCAGCGGCATGACCTACTAGCTAGCTGCAGAATCATGCTTGGAAGTGATTTAAAGACTTGAAACCCCGAAAATATTTTGGCTGTCCAACAGGCCCCCAAATTCCCACCCATGTGGGTCACATAGGTAAGACAGCCCTCCAAAGACAGTCACACAGGTTCACAGTGCTTAAATGAAGCGGGTGATGACAGGTTGAGACGCCTATGGCTGACATGTTCAGAACTCTGGTGGCCTTACGGGGAGTTTGACTATGAAAACAGTGGTCTGGTTTTATTGTTTCAGCTGTTTGTGAGCACTGTGGATAACAGCTGTGTTAAGCTGGGCAAAGGCCTGGGGACTTGGCTTGTAGTGAAGTGGGGCCTCTGATGTCCACAAAAGGCATTTTTACCATACCTGCATGCCTGGGGGGGAGGGGAGTAAACCCAAGATGCTTGCTGAAGTTGGGCTCTGAGAAGAGTTGGATTGTCTGGTAGACTCTATTTGGGGGGCTGAAAGTAGAGGGGATCCACCCAGCTAAGTTGTCCATATTGCACATGAAAATTAGTAACTACAGATGATACGCTGCCCAGGGGATGAGCACACACCCCTGCCTGTGCCTCCCAGCCTTTGTTCTTATTAATAGCATCTCTCTTTTACGATTACTGTTGTGGCACGGCCAGCCAGTCCCATCCCAGTGACACTGAGTGCCAAGGTATCTGCAGAGGGCAAGGGAGTGGTGGCCTGTTTCTGTTTCTGTCCTCAGCACGGAAGACTCCTCTGAAGGCCCATTCAGTCCTTAGCCATGTGTCAACCTCCTTGTGTGACTTGCCATTGTCACTCAGCTTGGTGGCACCAGGATTCTTGTGTTCCCCATGGTGTCTCAGCACTCAAGATGGGAACTCGTAGGCCATTTCTGGGTTCGATGTTCTCATTACTGCTGTTTTGGTTGGAAGAATGTCAGAGGCAGGGGTACATCCTCCATCCTGAGATGAGAGGAGTGTCTGGCCACACTGTGAGGGGCTCATGGGGTGTTGAAGAGGATGTTGTCATCTTTGGAGAAGTGTGGACACAGGATCCCTTCCTTCCCCCATGAATGTAGAGACCTTGAAAATCCCATTGCATTAGGAAATTCGTCTTGGGATCAAACAGGGCCGAAGGGAAGGGGTCCATCTGGGAGCTCCCCAGGTCCTCCGACCTCCTGCAGAGGATCATGTAGGTCCTTCTTGGCCTGTAACATGCTCAAAAAACAGTTCTGAAAAGGCTGGGATTAGACACTACAGTGCATCTCTGGAGCACACAGTGTGACTCACTGGAGAGTCTCAGAACCTTCGCTAAGTTAAACTTAGGACTGGGGGGCATCTTGGCAAAGCTGCAAAGTATGTCACCAACTGGGGAGCACTTTGGGGACCAAATAATATGTCCATGAGAGCTTTAAGATTGAATCCAAGGAACTGGGAAGTGGACAGGAAGTGTGTGATCCTGTGGCCTCCAGGGGGACAGCGCAGAGCCTGGGATGACCCCATTTATTTATACTTTTCTTTCCCACCCTGTGCCCTGTCGACTGGAATGTTCCACTCATGAAGTCAAGACTCGGGGGAAAGGGTGTTTGACTCTGTTTCTCACACAAAGGGACCTCACACGCCTCCCTCGAATCTGCCTTAAACACCCAGGAAGCACAATTGATAGATTTCTGTGTTCAAGAAGATTAAAAAAGCCAGCCAGATGGTTTGCACCTCAAAACGGAGTCGTCCATCAGGGAAGGGTTGTCATTTACGCCTTCCTTTGGCAGCTCCTGCCAGCACTGGCCACAGAAGACTAAAGGAAGGCTCAGGTGTCTCAGAACCCACAGAGAGCAAAAGCAAATGAATCTGGAGGATTTGTGGACACCTCCACTGGACAGCCCTGTGCCCTGCGCCCTGTGCCCTGTGCCCTGCGCCCTGCATCCTAACCAGAGAGACTGAAGCACAACCAACCAATATTCTCCTTGTAACCCCATCCAATCACCCATGATTCCGCATAAGCTCAGCGTCCCAAAGACGTATCTGAACCCTGAAGAAGGCAAACAACCCCACTCACAGGAAAATACACAGAACAATTCTACAAAAATGTTTCTACAGCCTGAAAAATCATTCTCTGGTTGACTAGCGCCATCTTGTGGAGAGCTGTACCATCATCACTTAGGGCCCAGCCCAGGTCCAGGCCGCAGGAGGCTCCACCCATGCTTCTTACCGTACATTTGGGCCAAGGCTTTGGTCATTTCCTGGATGGAGAGTCTCAGCTGCTGCAGGGCCTGGAGCAGGGTGTCCCGGTTGTGGTGCAGAAGGGCCTCCACTCCCCGAATCAGGGCCTAGGAATGAGATCCATTTTCTCAGTTCACGACTTTCCCTTAAAGTCCAAGGAGTAGGCAGATCCCAGGGCAACGGCCCGCACTTCTGGCACACCTCTGGAGCGTAAGTCTTGACATCAGGGCCCTCAATGCTAGTATTTCCTCACTCGCTTTGGATTTCCCATAGCCGGGACATCCTCCCCGCAGATATTTGTGGCATCGAACAGGTTTCTGAAGACTTCCCAGCTTCACAGCTCCCTCGGCCCAGATGCCCTCCTTGTCTTAGACTGACCTCAGCTAAACCGATGGACTAGCATCACCTGCTGAATCTTCCAGGGGACCCGTGGGCGAGACAAATGGATGAGGACGGAAGTGGCCACAGGATTTCACTACCGTGTGGGCATGTGGCTGGAACCTGGGACTAAGTTCCTGCTTGACCATGGAGTTACACCCCTGGCCCAGACTTTCACTTTTGAGAGTGAAAGATTCTGCAGTAATTATGCCCTGACTAAACACTCTATTGAACAGCAGGCATCCAATAAAACCATAAACCACCCTAATCTAGAGATAAAGGGGAGATATGAAAGTTCCCGTCTAGCGGGGAAAGTTCCTTGCTAGAACCCAAGGGCACCTGAAAGAGGCAAAAAATAAATTTTGCAGCCCCCAGGGCTGAATCACCTGGGTGACTGCAAAGATGCCTGCGCTCTGGAAGAGGTTATTTCTTCTGCACATTTACAGAGTTACTCTCCTGTAAGAAATTCACACACACGCACGCACGCACGCACGCACGCGCGCTCACATCTTACCTCAGCTGCCATTTCTGTGGGGAAGTTTGCCTGACCCTTCAAGCATGCATTACTTTCACCTTCTCCTCACAGAACAACCTTTTTCTTTCTAACCTCTGTGACTCCAGCTGCTGCGGGACCATGAACTGTGACAGCCAGCTCAGCGGGTGTCCGCACACCCTGCCTGTGTGTAGACAGAGGACTGGTTTGCTTCGTGCTACAGGGACGCTGACACCACAGACTAGAACTCAGATCCCTTCCTTTGTGTTTGACCAAGTAGGAGAAGGCCTGTGTCTGTCCTTGTGGAGGAAACCACTGCGGGGAGAGGACAGTGCTTGGCTGAAGGTGAGAGACTGTGGAGCGAGAAGATACCTTAATGCCAGGCGCAGCTGCCTTCTCCACCAAAACGGTCACCAGTACGAAGGCCTGCAGGCTCTCTCCCCCGGGAAAAGAGACGATGGTTTCCAGGTTACTGGAAGAAAGAGGCCACCAGGAAGGAAGGAGACCATGTCAGTTAGAGCCAAGCTCCCCTGACCTGAAGTCTCTGGGTGTTTACCATGGCCTTGATGATCCTTGACCTTTGCCCCAGTGGAAGAGTCATGGGAACCAACCATGTTGGGCAGTTTTTAGGAAGAGGTTTCTGGTCCTTCAGGATTCTTGTCTTAAGGCTAAGGGGTCTTGGAGCTAAAGGTACTAAAACCAACTGTAGTTCAGGGAAGTAAGGCAGCTTATCTTATCTAGAGGCATATAAATGATTATTCGTGGCCAGATTCATAATAGTTTAAGAACTTAACCTGGTCTGCTCCCCCTTTTGGTGAGGCGGGGTCTTACCATATTTCATATTGTCCTCCACCTCACAATCCTCCTGCCCCTGCCTGGCAGATGTGAAGACTATGGCTGTGTGCCTCTGAGCCTGGCTCGAGTTCTAACCAAGCAGGAGATGCTGCCACAGAATGGGGCTGGAAGACTCTCAAGAGGGGCCGCCTCTACTCAGCCTGACATCTGACCATCGGATTCATATCTAACCCGATCTACAAAACCCAAAGAAGTCGCTCCGGGCAGCTGCTTCATCTCCAGCAAATATGAGCAAAGCCGAGACTCGAACCCCAAAACAGCAAAGCAGATGGGGGTCACGCATTGTCATTAGTTCAGCAGAGGTGTGTCAGCTTGAGGAACGATGTCTTCACCTCCCACTTGTACCCTTCACAGAGATGAGGGGGATGCACACGCAGTGCAAGAGCGGCGTCCCTGCCAGCTTTGCTGCCCACGGAAGGTGGAGCCTCTGACTGCAGACCAGACCTGCCCTCAAGGGCTCCAGTCCACCGGATGGCAAGGGCTTTCAACGGGACTTTCCTATCACTGTTGTCTGCTTGCATCTGGCCTTTCACAGACATGGTACACAGATGAGAAAGCCCTGTGAGACCGTTAGGCTCCGCCACAAAGTCATAATTTGCTGTTTTCTTACACTGCACTTTTTATTGTAGACATATGGTTATGAAAATTTAATCCCCTTACCTCTACAAGGTAGCCTCCCTCAGAGCTAATGCTCGGACTACTGAGTTTTTAGCATATTTCTTTGCCTTTTCATGAGTTCTTTCATGATGCTGTGCTTTCCACAGAGCTTGTCACGCCTCCCCTGTTGGTTCCTCAAAAGCCTTGAAAGGCAGCAGTGGTTCTAAAGGGACATCTTACCTGATTTCCCATGGTCTGGTCACATTCCGGTTATCAGCCATGACAAAGAGAACAAGAAAAGAACAACTCGGTTGGTGACCAGAAATAATTCTTGGAGTCCCCGGTACCCAGGCTCACACCCTCATCGGCAATGCCCACGCATACGTACTCATCGGGCACACCTAGGACACCACGGGTTGTGATTGGACAAAGAGCCACTGAGTGACAGCGCGAACAGGACCTCAGCTCTTGGTGCCAGTGCCCTGTGTCTGCGCAGGCGCGCGCTCATTATTGCCACTCTTGAGCTGGCCCTCGCCACAGCCCCATGTTAGTTACTCCGATCCTACCCACCTGTTAGATCAGTTTCTGCCCCCCCTGGCCTAGCTGCTTTCCTGGAATTCCAGAGATCCTGTTTGTGTTGCTCTTGGACATCCGTCATGAGCCGCTTTGGCCCAATATTGAATTGCTTTGGGAGTGTTTCGCTTCCCTTTCTTTCATTTCTGCAAAGCCCTAAGCTCTGTGTAGACATCTTAGAAGATGTAAGGAATGCGTTCACTTAAAAGGACGACTGGGGAGCCCCGGTCCTGCACCTAACTTGCTGGGACACTAACTTCTCAGCCCAAAACTAACATCCCCCTTTAAACTTTCTTTTTCCTTTTCCCTTGAATCATAAACTCAGCTTAGTCAACACAATGCAGTCACCACAATAATCCATGTCCATAATATTTATTATCTCACTCATTTCAATTGACTAATCCTAGGCTAGGTTTGATAGCTTTCAATGCAGACCAGTTTTTTATTACTGTAGAATTGGTCAAAGATCAAGTCATGGCTACCTATAACCATCATGCCAAGGAAGATCTTTCTCTCTCTAGCTCAACTTCTCCTTTGCGGTTTTAATTTATCACAAAAGTAAACGCTGCCTTGCGTTTACAAGCTGAAATAAATTTTACTATGAAAATAAAGTTTCCACAAATTTACTGCTTGTTTAAAAGTTAGAAGACAAACGCTTCTAGGCCCAACTCAGCTGTGAAGTGGAGCAAACTAGGTGGAATCAATGGCATCCATCAGATTCCCACACACCTAGAATCATTCGTTCATAACCAAATTGATCACTCCTGGACACCCAATCCTGACCTGACTTGAATGGAGGACAGAGGACGGATACACCGTGTGCTGAGAAAAGAAAGAAAGGAAGGAAGAGGGAGGGGGAGGGAGAGAGGGAGAGAGGGAGTGAGGGAGAGAGAGGGAGAGAGAGAAAGAGAGAGAGAGGGGGGGAGGGAGAGAGGGAAAGGGAGAGAGAGAGGGAGGGAGAGAGGGAGAGGGAGACAGGGAGAGGGGGGAGAGAGAGAGGGAGGGAGAGAGGGAGAGAGGGAGACAGGGAGAGGGGGGAGAGAGGGAGAGAGAGGAAGGAAGGAAGGAAGGAAGGAAGGAAGGGAGGGAGGAAGGAAGGAAGGAAGGAAAACAACACCAACAAAAAGCCCAGCACATTGTGTTTACACAAGAGGCTGAAATTCAGAAATCCAGGTGTGAAGTGGAAACCACAGGAAAAAGCATCTGAGGCCAATGTGTTTAGAGCCCGCAAAGAAGAAACATCTGCAGCTTAAACGTGTGTATCCACTCTTTCATGGAGCCATAGAGCAAAGGATGAGTGTGAACACACAGCTCACTATAAAGTAGCCCTAAGTCCGTGAGCCGTTTTATCTGAGGACTGCTGAAGTTCCGGGTCTTCCCAATCCTGAATCTCAGTCTGTTGGTGTCTGAAGAACCTTTCCCTCCTTACCCTTCTGGGTTCCTTTTGGTCCAGTTTGTCAGCACCAGGTCAGAGTGGACCAGGATGGGAGGGAGCCCCAACTTCCTGGAGACTTCAACAAAAGGAATGGCAAGAGTTCTCGGCAGCACCTTCAGGACAGGAATGCAGACAATCTGTGTATTCTATTGGCAGAGGAAGTCACCACGGTTGCCTGTGATAAGCGACCTGGGGACCAATGAGTTCCCTGAGTAGTCCACATCTGTACCCTATAGACTTCCTGGGAGAGACCTAGTGGGAATACTGTCTATGAGAACACACGGCAAGAGATGCAAAATTCAGAATTGGAGCATATGTACACACAACGCACAGAACCTCTGAAGACTATATAAAGTAAAGCATCACCAAAACGTTTAGTTAGAGACCTAAGAACTAGCAATGTAAATTGATCTTTACATAGATGATAGATTATAATATATATGATAGATAAATAGATATGTGATAGATAGATAGATAGGTGATAGAGAGATGATAGATAGATAGATAGATAGATAGATAGATAGATAGATAGGTGATAGATAGATGATTGATAGATAAATAAATGATAGATAGATAGATAGATAGATGATAGATAGATAGATAAATAGATGATAGATGGATAGATAGATGATAGATAGATAGATGATTGATAGATAGATAGATGATAGATAGATAGATAGATAGATAGATAGATGATAGATGGATAGCTAGATGATAGATAGATGATTGATAGATAGATAGATGATAGGTAGATAGATAGATAGATTGATAGATGGATAGATAGATGATAGATAGATAGATGATTGATAGATAGATAGATGATAGATGATAGATAGATAGATAGATAGATAGATAGATAGATAGATGATAGATGTGGTCAGAAAAAGAGAGATATAGAGTAAAGAGAGATTCAAAGACAAAGAAATTTTTTAAATGATTTACAGTGTGTTAAAAAATATGTGCAGGCTAAAAGTTGAAGTTCTTAAAGTAAAAAAAAAAGGAAGAGAGTTGTTGGGTGTGGTAGTACACAGCTTTAATCCCAACACTTGGGAGGCAGAGGGAGATTGACCTCTGTCACTTCAAGGTGTGGTAGCACACACCTTTAATCCCAGTGCCTAGAAGGCAGAGACAAACAGATCGCTGTGAGTTCAAGGTGTAGTAGTGTACACCTTTAATCCCAATGCCTGGGGGGCAGAGACAGGTAGATCTCTGAGAGTTCAAGGACAGTCTGGTCTACAGAGTTATTCCAGGTCAAAGATACAGAGAACCTGTCTCAAAAAGCAAAAAATAAAAGTAAAAATAAACAAAATAGAGGTTAAAATAAAGCGCACAAAGATGAAAAATAAACAGAGAATTTTGATACTGTATGCTATTATGCTATCTTTGAATTGTTTGAATGCTGAGGAAGGAGCAACAGCTGCTAAAAGATATTTGTTTTTAAATGCTGCTGAACTAATGCAACATAGATATTTTGAAAATGCCTTGACTTTGAAATTTGGATCTAAGGACATGATGCCTTGGAAAGGAGTTTCTTATTTTGTTTTCACAGAGGATGAGACCCTGTTCATTTCTTCTATTCCGATATGGTATGATGGACCACGCCCTCCTGAAGGGTTGCTGTAAACATCTTCAGAAAATTGCTTCACTCAACTGCCAACTGAGATGAAACTAGCACACAGGTTATACCATGAAAGACCTAATTAACGACGCCCCCCCATTCAGCAGGAAGCAGTTTGGAGAGAAAAAACTGTGCCCATGTTCCCAAATATGGTTTATAAACGTTCTTTTACATTTAAAGGGGGATATGATATAGATATGAATAATTTGTATTAGTATAGATTTTGCTTTATTGATAGAGATTTAAGGTCAATTTTGTTATATGTATATGCATATTTCTGCTATTGATTAAGATATTATGATTGTGTAGTTCATTAAAAAATGTAATGTATAATTAAGAAATACAGGTTAATGGATAATCATCAGTAATAGTCAAGCTTGTAGTCATGTTAGTTAGATTTTCTAGATATATAGAGATACATTTCAGTTAGATAGACATTCTTCATATCTTTCAAAGACTGCAGAATATGGCATTTAATGTTTTAATAACTTAGGATTTTTCATGACAACGAGACATGTCTGCTCCTGGAAGCACCAATCTACTTCAAGAAGAAGATGAGCATCGAAGAGGATCCTTATGGAGTTTGATAGCCATTTGGGCAAGAAACTGCTCTTGCCTGGACTATTGCATAAACTGGACACAGAGAATCCACAGAGAGAGGACTACTGAACTTGCCTAAAGGTGAGATGATCTTTTGGGGTTCCTGATTCATGAAAGAGTCTGCGAGACATTCTGCAGGACACAACAGATAGTGACTGAACTGACTTTGAAATGTCCTGCTTCATGGAAATGTCTCTGGATACCATGAACCTGTAGGCCGAAGATGGATGCCCCAATGGTACAGAGGAACTTTGGGTGACTGTCCAGGCAGCAAAATGTCTCTATCATTTCTAGAGTTTTAAAAGTTGCTTATTTCTTGTTTGCTTAGGTAATATTACATCCTTCTGGAGTCTTTGATGGAGTTAAAGAATATATAGATAGTTATAGTTTTCCTTAGTTATGAAAAAAGACAAAATAGATGTAAATATTGTAACTTTTACTTGATACCTGTTTTGTTATATGTAATTTTGCTATGTTAAAGTTAAAGCCTTCCTTTTTTTTTTGTTTAAACAGAAAAAGGGGAAGTGATGTGGGAGTGTCATATATCAATCTGTTGATTTCATTGGTTAAGCAATAAAGAAACTGCTTGGCCCTGATAGATAGATAGATAGATAGATAGATAGATAGATGATAGATGGATAGATAGATAGATAGATGATAGATGGATAGATAGATAGATGATAGATAGATAGATGATAGATAGATAGATAGATAGATAGATAGATAGATAAATAGATAGATGATAGATAGATAGATAGATAGATAGATGATAGATAGATAAATGATAGATAGATAGATAGATAGATAGATAGATAGATAGATAGATGATAGATAGATGATAGATAGATAGATAGATAGATAGATAGATGATAGATAGATAGATGATAGATAGATAGATAGATAGATAGATAGATAGATAGATAGATAGATAGGAGGTAGATATGCAGATATACAGATACAGGCATTGATGCCTACGATACAGAAATGGAAATAGAAATGTAGATGTAGGGTGTGAGAGAGAAACTGATACAGAATAAGAGACAGAGAGACAGAGACAGACAGACAGACATGGACAGAGAAACAGAGATGGGTGAATGTAGGCACATTCATGCCAAGTTGAACATGCAGAAGTCAGTGGACAACTTCAAGTGCCGACCCTCACCTTCCACCTGGTGTGAGACCCAGTGGTCTCTTGTTTACTATTGCCATGCCAGTTTTCACGTAGGATCTGGGGACCCAAGCGCCAGTGTCAGGCCTGCTTGGAAGTCATTTACCCACTCAGCGGCTCCCCAGCCTGGGACCAAGGACAATTTACAGCCCTGCGTCTGCCGTTCTTCCTTCCTCAGAGCTGGGAGAGAGGTGTGTTGTAGGAAGGGAACCATTGCAGAGTTTGCAGAGCGTGGAACTCCGTGGCAAGCTTCTGCAGGATGTAAGGGCTGGGGAGGATGGGAAGAAGTGAAGTGGTCCCTCAGTTGGGGGATCAGGGAAGACTTACAAAATATAGGTAAGGGTCATGAGACTGGGGTGGCCTTGGGGGCTGGACGTTGCTTCCCTCACCCCTTCTCGAGCCCCCCTCCTGATTCAGGAGAACAGTTTAGGGAGCATATGGCAAAGGAACTCATTACTATGTCACTAGCCTAAGTTTTCAAGTCTTCAACACTGGACATTAGACACTAGAGCTCTGGAGATGAGAGGCAATATTCTGCCGTGTTGGAATCGAGAGGAGCTGTCCTTTCCTCCCAGTCTCCGGAGTTTCCTTGTGGGACGAGAGACGTGATGAGCCTGGCAAAGCATTGCTCAGGGTTCTCACACAACGGGGCTGTCCTGGAATAACAGTAACACCTTGATTTCTGGGAAAGAGAAACTGAGGAAAGGGAAAGAGGAAATATCTGGTGCTCCTGTTGAATGGTGAAGTATTAACTCAGCACGCAGAGGCCCTGGATTCTATCCCAGCACTGTCAGCCAGAACAAACAATACAAAGGAGGGGCTCAATACTGGACAGGGTGGCGCGTGCCTGTAAGCCCAACACTTGGTGGTGAGGCGAGAGGATCATGAATTTGAGAACAACTTAGAAAGTCCTAGTCTATTTTGGACTACTTTGTAAGACCCTGACTCAAAAAAATGATTAAATAAAATTAATAGACTTTTAGAAAGGAAGGAAGGAAGGAAAGAAAGGAAGGAAAGAGAGAGACAGAGAGAGAGATAGAGAGAGAGAGAGAGAGAGAGAGAGAATGAAAGGTAGATAGAGAACTGGGGTTTGATGCCCTAACAGACAGACTGAAACTAGAAAGTCACACAGAGCTAGATAAAGGACTGATAAATGAACAGCAGGCTGGGCAGAAAGTGGTATTGAGGAAATAAGGGAGTGACCACATCCCTATGTGTACTGGGGGAAAGCCATCTGTTTCAGCGGAATCAGTTACTCTGGCCTTCCCACTGTCCTCCAGCTGCTCTGGGCAAAGGAATTGACCTTGAACTTGGGACAGCTCCCTGGATGACTGGACAACAGGGTGATTATGAAAATCATAATAACCGATGTATTTGAAAATAAAAAAAAAATGATTCAAGGTGTTTTATGAGTTCCTGGGATCTAAGGAAGCTTGTCCCACATTTTTGGAATGGGGGTGTCAAGAGCCTTTTTAACTGGCCATTAGTCTAAAAGAAAATCAGCTCTATAGCAGGAGGGAGAAAGTCCTAACCCTTTTCTTGCCTTCTTCTGATTTTCTGGAGACTATGCAGTGGAACCTCGGACTGGTGGCTTGATACTTGGTGCAGGGACCCCAGGATCACCTAATAGGCCTCTTCTTACCCCTCACCTTTGGGGGCTGGGTCTCTCCTTCTTGCCAAACGAATCCCATGGTGATAGCAGCCAGTACCAGGTGTGCAAGGCGTTGCTCACGATGACTCTTTAGGAACCTGCAGTCCAGGAGGGGCATCTACTGAAGAGACGTTAAGATCAGCAGCTGAAGCACTAAAGGGTGAGAGACTAAGGCAGGGGTTCCGTGCCTTGAGGCTTCTGCAGCTAGCTATTGGAGCTGTTTGGCTTTCAACAAACATCTAAATAGCTTCGTTTTTAACCCAGCGATGCAATGTGGGAGATGCCACGTCCTAGGGTGCCAGGACCTGATCTCATCTGTCGCTTTGAAGGTCGCAGAGTAAGCATCGACGTTGAGCTAAGTACCCCCCCCCATACTGGCCTCATCATATCTGCTGCCCCCCCCCCCCGCCACCGCGTGCAGCTTCTCAAACCCCTTAACCTTGTAACAGCTTTGAAAAGAGTAAGATCCAGTGGGCTAGGGATGTAAATTCCCTACTAAATCATGGCTCAGCTGGGTATAAGGCTTGATCGGGGGCCCTGGTAAATTACCCACAACCCAGCAAGATGAAGTGGCGGGGCTTTCCACCCAGCTCCGTCCCCACCTCGTCTCCTGGGAAACCCCAACTTCTGGTGGCACGGAAAGGTCACGCTGGAAAGCGGCGCCAGTACGCAGTCGAGCCACGCCAGCTTCCTTATCTAACCCGGGTGCCATCTGCTCATCCGCTCATCCCTTTGGTAGTCTGCACTTCGCTCCCTTTGCCCCACAGGCGCCTCAGAAGGCGGGCACCACTTGAAGCTGCTGGGTGCTGGGGACCCTGGTTCCCTAAGGGTGGGATGGACCGAGAGGGGGTGCAGAGCCCTTCCTCCTCCCGCCGCTAGGGGGCAGGGTCTGCCTGTGGTTGCGGTGGTGCAGCCAATGACGACAGTAGTTACCTGGTACTCGCTACAGGACGCTTAATTTAATAAAGAGTGTCTGAAATATGACGCTGAAGCCCCCATGCAGGATCCAAAGGACAAGACTGTCGCAGAGGCATTTGCTAACGTCACAGAATCAGGGAGGAATGAGGCCGGTCTGCTGACCGACCACAGCCCAGCTCCCTTGAATCGTGAGTCACAGGTTTTATTTGAAAATTTCCAGCAGCCACAGTTTCTTAAAGCAACAAAGAAGTAACATTAATTTTAAAAATGTACTTTGTTGAGTCACTGTATAAAACATATATTTATCATGTAATCAAGTCTTTCAAACTCTTGAAAATCTGTTTTGTCTCCTCATTTTGTCCTTGGCCGCGTCTCAGCTGTTGGAGGAGGCACCTACAGGATAGCCTCGGTATAAAGGAACAATGTCGTTTGGAACAATGTTTTCTGAACATTGCAGGGTTGCTGGCCTCGCCTTCTAAACATACAGATGATTCAAAAAGAAACTATAGGAACTGAAAGGGAAACGCTATGCCTTCGCCGTCACAAACAGCCACTGATGGCTAGGGACTACACACCCTTTATCTTCCGGAGCTGAACGTAGTGACCACACATTCCAGAATTTTCCACCGTTCATTTTCAAAGTCAGCTCTGCTCTCATTTCAGTTTTGTATAGAACACAAAGAAATGGGTTTCATTGCGACATTTTCATGTGTGTGTGTTTGGGGGGAGAGAAACTAGAGGTTGCTTCACACACACACAAATATACTCACACAAACAAACACACACACAGTTTATTTTAGTTACTTCTTTTCCTAGCATTTGTTTGTTGTTGGAAAGGCTGCTTCTTTAGCTCCACGTTGGTTTGCTTGTGCAAACTTAATGTTTAAGAAAGGCTGCCATTTACTTGCCTTATTGACAGCTCTTACTGTCCAATTGTAATCTCCATAAGAAGCAACGGTGTCTCTTTAAAATGCACATATATCATATATAATTATATATAATAGTGATAATAAAATATATTATATATATTATAATTGTATATACTTTTTTTATTGAGCTATATACTTTTCTCCCATATCCTCCTTCCTCTCCCCTTCCCTTTAACCCTCTCCCAAGGTACTCATGCTCCCAATTTACTCAGGAGATCCTGTCTTTTTCTACTTCCCATGTAGATTAGATCCATGTATATCTCTTTTAGGATCCTCTTTGTTGTCTAGGTCCTCGGGGATTGTGAATTGTAGGCTGGTTTTTCTTTGCTTTATGTCTAAAAGCCACTTATGAGTGAGTACATATGATATTTGTCTTTCTGGGTCTGGATTACCTCGCTTAATATGATATTTTCTAGATCCATCCATTTGCCTGCAAATTTCAAAATGTCATTATTTTTTTCTGCTGTGTAGTAATCCATTGTGTAAATACACCACATTTTCCTTATCCATTATTTGGTTGAGGGGCATTTAGGTTGTTTCCAGGTTCTGGCTACGGCAAACAATGTTGCAATGAACATAGTTGAACACATGTCCTTGTGGCACAATTGAGCATCCTTTGGATATATACTAAAAAGTGTTTTTGCTGGGTCTTGAGGAAGGTTGTTCCTAATTTTCTGAGAAATCGCCATATGATTTCCAAAGCGGCTGTACCAGTCTTCACTCCCACCAGCAATGCAGGAGTGTTCTCTTTCCCCACAACTTCTCCAGCAGAAGTCATCAGTTTTGTTTTGTTTGTTTGCTTGCTTGCTTGTTTTTATATTGGCCATTCTTACAGGTGTAAGATGGAATCTCAGAGTTGTTTTGATTTGCATTTCTCTGATGACTAAGGATGTTGAGCATTTCCTTAAGTGTCTTTCAGCCATTTTAGATTCCTCTGTTGAGAGTTCTCTATTTAGGTTGGTACCCCATTTTTTATTGAATTATTTGTTCTTTTGATGACCAATTTCTTGAGTTCTTGGTATATTTTGGAGAACAGCCCTCTGTCCAATGTGGGGTTGCTGAAGATCTGTTCCAATTCTGCAGGCTGCCGTTTTGTCTTGTTCACCGTGTCCTTTGCTTTACAGAAGATTCTCAGGTTCAGGAGGTCCCATTTATTAATTGTTTTTCTCAGTGCCTGTGCTGCTGGGGTTATATTTAGGAAGTGGTCTCCTGTGCCAATGCATTCAAGTGTACTTCCCACTTTCTTGTCTATGAGGTTCCATGTAGTTGGTTTTATGTTGAGGTCTTTGATCCATTTGGGCTTGAGTTTTGTGCATAGTGATAGATACGGATTTATTTGCATGTTGATATCCAGTTATGCCAGCACCATTTGTTGAATATGCTTCCTTTTTTTCCATTTTATGTTTTTTGCTTCTTTGTCAAAAATCAGGTGCTCGTAGGTGTGTGGATTGATATCTGGGTCTTCGACTGGGTTCCACTGGTCCTCCTGTCTGTATTTATGCCAATACCAGGATGTAAAAAACACCTTTTTTAAACTTACAAATCATTGAGAGTGGCTGTAAACTGCCAGGCACATACATATCTGTGCACACCAAGTGTGTAAACATACTTTATAATCAGAAAATGGTCTCTTTGGTGTCCGTACTGCACCTGGGATGGAACTGATATTAGAAATTTAGTGTGCTGGCCCAATGTCTGATGTCACGTGCTAATTATACTTTTTAACTGCCAATTATTCCCACTGAGTGGAAAATATATTACTGCTGTTTGTGGGTACACTGCCTCCTAAGGGCTTTATTGGATTGTGTATTTAACCAAATATCATAAGACGTTATTTAATTATTTATTTAACCTGGCTAATTTAATCTCAATATTCTTTCCTCAGAACACAGCAGATACTCAAGGGCTCTCCCACCCAGTCGTGCAGCCCTGCCAACCTCAACAATGAAGTGCTGAGTATTCCCGAGACACACCGGGTACTTGTGCACAGCACTGAAGTACTGAGTATTCCCGAGACACACCGGGTACTTGTGCACAGCACTTGTCGAGTCTATTGCAAAGCATCCTCTGCTATAACATCTAACGGGATGAATGCGCATAAGACAGGGTATTTGTTTCTCTACAGAATGGAAAGAGTCTTTTTGAAGAAACACCCACAGTTCTGGCATCCGGGAGGCTGAGACAGGAAGCCCTCAAATCTGAAGCCAGCCTGGGCTACTGTTAAGACCCTCTCAGAAGGTAAACATGCGTGTCTCTTTTTCTATCATTTACATAACTATAAATGATAAGCACACATCCACATGAGCAGATGTTCAATAATTTGCACATATAGTCTACCATCCACTTTCCGTCGCTCGGTAAACCGTACGGCAAAGATGCGTAGGAGTGGCAGAGAGACACAAACACGTGTGTCTGGCCTCTCAATAGCTGTGCGTTTTCATTTACTTAACAGACATGTTTGTAAAGGGAGATTCGGGGGGCTTCACCTTTTATCCTTTCATCTTTTATTTTTTATTTGCTATCGCTATTTAAAATGCCTACGACAAACAGCCTTGTATATTCATTCATTTTAATTTGTTTCGAGTGAGTATTTTTGCAAGATGGAGTCATACAAATGGACCTGCGGCAGCAAAGCCCATGCATACTTAATATCTCCACTGATGTTGGCACCTTGTTTGTTACACAGAGCTGTCCTGTGGCTAGTAACTAGCTAATCAAGACAAAAGAGGGTGAGCGAGGACAGAAGCCTTGGTTTGTGGGTTTTGTCGCATTGGGAGACCTTCCCCGCCAATGCACAACTAACACTTTTGTGGGTTCTGGTTTTCAGCTATAGACAGAAGGGTGAAACATACTGTGAGGAGTTTGGGGGGACAGTGTGTACATGCTCCAAGCCCACAGCTTGATTCGGGGTAGTGTGCTCACTGCAGGTTTTCTGGGGGGTCATAGGTCAGTGTTAGTTCTTTCCTGATAGCAGTCTCCATCATATTTCCTTCCTTCGATGTTTTTGTTAGGATAGTGTGTCCACAGTGTGTGAGAACCACCTCTGTGAGCCATTTCCCAGCAGGCTTTGCATGAGCTTTGTGCAAAAAGAAAAATAAAATAACTTGGAGCTATATTTTCTTGCATGGGTCGGTTTCAGTCCTCAGCTTCAATGGGTGAGGACTGGGTTTGGGTGAGGGGGGTGTTTATCTAGGGTGTTACTGGGGCCAGCTGCCCATCCTCATTTCTGATTGTCCCATGAGGCCATTCGATGAGTACTTTTCAATCAGCTCACAATTAGACGTTAAACACCAGCAAAGAAAGTCCTGAAAGGTGGAGGGCTGTCTCGTAGCTCTGAAATCCTACGGCTTGCTTCTTGTAGATGTGGACAAGAAAGGGAAGGTCCCGTGCAGATGTGGTGCTGTTACACGGCAGGAGCTATGAAGGGGGAGGTCCCGTGCAGATGTGGTGCTGTTACACGGCAGGAGCTGTGAAGGGGCGCTTACAAAATCCATCGATGCTCACCACAATCAGACGAAGGCTTCCTCCATTTCTCAAACATGGGAGAGAGATTAGGAGGATCTTTCCAAGTTCGGTGCCTACTATGAAATTTCTAAATCAAGACATTTTCTCCTAGTATGCCTTCTAGAGGGGGGTGGCTCCAATTCTCCCAGGACTGAGAAGTCAGACTCTTCTGTATCTGCCCACTCTGCCACAGATGTACCTCATATATGTGCATGCAAATTTTAGTGTGATGTTTATGAATTTCATTATTCCTCCAGAGCCGTGACTGACCCTAAATTTATAAGTCAGAAAGACTTGGATTCAGCCAGTATATCACACCCTATATCAATGTTATGCTACTCAATAAGATCAAGGTAACCCACTCAGAGGTGGCAGATCACTTACCATGTGACTAGAGACAAGGCCATGCATGTCTTCCTATTTCTCCTTCATTTATTTTAAATGCTCATCTGTGATCTTTTTCATGCAAACACGATGAAGACTTGGTACGTTGCAGGTGTTGTTTTGTGTGAGCTAAGGAACACAGGTTTGAGGACAATCTCAGCAGCAATGATCGGTTCCCTTTGCAGGGTCAATGGTCCTAACTCCCACAAATCCGGGAAGGGAAGGGCTGTGAAGACGGAAGGAGGGTGACAGCAAGAAGACAGCATGAAGAGAAGAACAAAACAATGTACCTTGTACACGTGGGCCCGGAGCTGGTGGCTCTCGATCAAATGAGGAAGTGCACTGGCGATTTCCATCCAAGGCCTGTACTGCTCGGGAAGTTCTTTCTGCGTTTCAAAGAGAAACAGGTCAGTGTTTTAGATCTCTTTGGACAGCAGCTTCAGAATACTCTTTGGGAGAATTCGAGTCAACCCATGTGTGCAAACAGAGCACACGACAAGCCTGGCCTGAGGCTAGACTAGCCGCACAGATGTGCAGATGACAAGAATCTGTGCTCACACCATTTAGCAAGGGAGGGGGAAGTGCAGGCAACCGGGTCCTGATGCAAACCACAGGCTCTTGTGGGTATAAGGGCTTGGGACTCTGCAGAGAACAGAAGTGGTTAATGCTTCATTTGCTGAGGGAATGAAAAGGGACTTTTTCACAGATTCATTATCATATCATGCAGCCTGGTTTTGAAGTCCAAAAATGACTTTTTCTTTTCTCCATTTTTTCTTTTTTGTATTTTTAGTCTTTTGAGACAGAGTTTTGCTACGTAGCCCAGGTTGACCTTGAACTCAAAATACTCTGCACCGGCCTCGCGAGTACTGGGTTGTGGGTATAAGCCCTCAAGTCTATAGTTTTATTTTTATTTTGAGGAAGTCTCTGTGAATTGCCCAGGCTGCCACTGACCTCGCAAACCTCCTGCTTCAGCCACCAGCATAGCTGAATTACAGGATTGAGCCACCTGGTCTTGGGGCATCTATTTCTGTGAGTCAGATTGCACTGAGACCCATCCGCTCCCGTTTGTCTGTGGCAGCTTTTGCATGCAAGCTGTAGCGCAGGGGAAACTGCAGCAAAAAGCTGCATGCTATGCCAAGGAAGTTACCTTGGCCTGTCAGAATATGTTTGCCAAACCTGGATGGAGCCCAATGGCTTTTCAGTGAGCTGGTTGTCTGAATTCATGTATGGCCACTGAGCTATGGAGAAATGAGTTGAAGACCATGTGAACAGAGTGACTGGGTGACGCGTGAGAACACAGAGAGGAAATGCAAGCAGAAGGCAGGGCAGACAGAAAGCTAGTTCTCCAAGGGTGGAGCTTACATGTCTGTAGACATTAGAGCTGTGAGCCTAGCAGTGTGAGGTTCAGAGGGAAAGTCGCTAAAAGGGAAACCAGAGCATGCGGCGGGCACTTCAGAAGCTTATGCAAACTGAAAGAAGAAGAAAGTCTAGATTTGCACCCCGGGGAGTGTTTACAGGGCATTATAGTAATTGACTCTATTGGCACAGATAAAGAGAAAGTTCTGAAAGTTCACTGAGCCATAGAGAAAGATCACATGGAAGTCAGAATGTAAGAGAACTTGAGGAAAGGTAAAAACCAGAAGATCAAAGGCATCGATATAGAGTTAAAAATAAGGCTACCCAATGGGGCAGTGGTGGCACACGCCTTTAATCCCAGCACTTGGGAGGCAGAGGCAGGCAGATCTCTGTGAGCTTGGGGTTAGCCTGGTCTACAAGAGCTAGTTCCAGGACAGGCTCCAAAGCTACAGAGAAACCCTGTCTCAAAAATAAATAAATAAATAAATAAATAAGGCTACCCCTTAGCCACAAAGCATCAGAAGGAAGTGCCTGCTGGTTTCTCTAGTTGTTGTTGCTGCTGCTGTAGAACTTGAGGTCAGGGTCTCGGAAGCTGGGTTCACATGCTCCTGTGTTAGGGAAGTGTGGGAGTATGCAGCTGAACTTCTTAGGAACCATGTTAGTGGAAGGAAACCTGCTTTCCCCGAGGTCTTCTAAGTAAGTGCAGCGAGCAGTTCATAGTCTGCTGCAAGGAGCAATGGGAAGGAGGGGGGCACTCAAGGGCAGCAGGACATGGAGAAGGGAAGGAGCCTGGAGAAAAGGGAGCTGCATCCTTGAGGGATGCGGAAGGAGGGAGTTGCATCCTGACAGAAGCAGGAGCTAGCGGCTTGGCTTCCTGGAGACCCCGTTTCTCAGCTCACTGGAATGAAGTTGATCAAGTTGGTGGGACTAGAGAGGGGTAAACTTTGCGCTAAGAATGGGGGAGAGGAGTGGGGGCTGACCCTGAGCATCGTGACAACATGGCCAGGAAGTTCGACAGTACACATTTGGAGAAGTAGAGATCAACAAAAGACCCACATATCGCTTGGGGTGGGGGGGGGCTTTTCTCATGAACACCTGCATCTCCCAGGATTCTATGCTCAAACTCCTGGTCAACCTGCAACTACAGAATTTCCAACATCTTGCCATAATCTCTGAAATGTCTGGAATTTGGGGCCTCTGGGACTTGGAATTTTCTGAAGTCCACAAGGCCCTGGAAGTTTGTCAGACACCTACAAATTCCCCATGATGGGGCCTGTTAGTACTTGTGAGATGACATAGAATGTGGTCTGGTTAGTCCCTGACTAAAACCTAAGGTCTCTATGAAGCTGGGCATGATGGGAAGTGTTAGCTCATTGAAGAGCACCTGCCTAATGTATTCAGCAACGGCAAAGAATAACATTAATTAATTAATTAGTTAATTGATTAATTAAAAGGCTAAATAAACAAAAAATAAGAGTGCTTTCAGTGCAGGGGGTGGAAGAGAAGCCTCAGAACCGCCTAGCTAACCTAGAACACTTCTGCCCAGCTCTAATTTAGTTTCCTTTTAATAACAAGGGAGCCATAAGCTGGAGGTGGCTCTTCAGGTAGGTTAATCAAAACTAGCTGGGTCTCCGATAACGGGCCAGAGCAGGTGCTAAACACCTCTAACTTCATTATAATAAATGCTACATCGCACGCTCCATGACACAATTGGTAACATCATAGTTAACAGTTGCTTAGGGAATGGCCAGAAAGAGCCATAAAAGTTAGGAAAAGAAGGCTAGAACCACAGGTAGAACGAGGACCTGAGTTCATGCCGGGTCTCATGAGGTGACAGGAGAGAACCAGTTCCTGGGACAGTTGTCCACTAACCTCCAGAACTCCAGAAGCCCCACTGTGGCATCTGTTTTTTCTCTCTCTCCCTCTCTCTCTTCCTCCCTCCTTCCCTCCCTCCCTCTCCCTTTTTCTCTTCATCTAGTCTCAGAAAAGGACTGAAAATGTCTCCCAGTATTAAACCTTTCAGTTACTAGCCTATCCCTAACCCTGCCCCATCTCTTTGATCCTATGCCTGTTGCCACACCAACTCCAGTGTCGTCTGTGTGACATGACATATGTCATTATGCCAGACGGGAGCTATGTGTCCCATGGAACTAGGCTTCCTGGAGGTCAATGGCAGATAACCTGGTATTGGCTGCCCTTGGGGCATAGACGGGATTCTCGAGTAGCTGGCTATGTGGGATATGGGCTTTGCACAATCTCTTTTATAATAATGATAATGTATATATATACACACACAAGACAAGGATCATTCTCTTCAGGAACAGCTCTGGGATAAGGAAGCACAGTATGGGAATGTATAAGACTACAGCAGAACCTTTGTCATACACAGGGTGTATGATGAGCAAGGGAATAGATGGGTTAATGTTGATGGACAAAGACTGTTATATTATACTTTGAACTTTATGGATAGGCTTGCTAGATCCCAACCCCCATGATGTCTGCTGCATAAGAAGGTACTAAAAAGTATAGTTCAGCAGGTGCAGAGAACTAATTAGGTATATTTGGTCACTAGATGAAATAAAGGAAGAGGAAGAGGAAGGGCCATGATAGCGATAATGAGACAGAAACTTTCTATTCATAAGATGAAACCACTTGTCTGAGGTTTACAGTCCCAAGGACAAGATTTCCTCTTCTAAGGATGCTTTGTGTCTAACACCTGTTCCTGATAATGTGTTTTTTTTAAATATTGCTGATGTGACTAAAAGAAGCTTTCATACTGTGCCAACCAATGACACATGACCTTCTGATTTGTTCTTTGATTACTATATAATGAAAACATGAATTCAGTAAAATCAGCAGATTCCAACCACTCTCTTGTGTGTTGTGTCTGTCTGTCATTCGCCGAACTTGTGCCTTCCTGTTACCAAGACCCTGCTTCTCCCACGGTCTGAGTGGCTCCCCTGAGCCAGTCCGTGGCAGCCTGTAATGATAACAAATCATGAAATTCCCATTGTCTTAGTGTGTGGGTGCACCCCTGTGGTCCTGAGTTCCTTGCTCGTGCTCCGTCTCCTTCTGCTCCTGATTTGGACCTTGAGATTTCTGTCCGGTGCTCCCGTGTGGGTCTCTGTCTCTGTCTCCTTTCATTGCCTGATGAAGGTTAATATTCCTGAGGATGCCTATGTGTTTGTCTTTGGATTCGCCGTGCACCCACACACTAAGACAATGGGGATGTTCTATTGGGATCTCACCAAGGCCAGCTGGCCTAGGTCTGAAAAAGCATGGGATAAATCCGGACTAGCTGAACATAGCGGACAATGAGGAATACTGAGAATTCAAGAACAATTGCAGTGGGTTTTTGATCCTACTGCACGTACTGGCTTTGTGGGAGCCTAGGCAGTTTGAATGCTCACCTTACGAGACCTGGATAGAGGTGGGCAGTCCTTGGGCTTCCCACAGGTCAGGGAACCCTGATTGCTCTTCGAGCAGATGAGGGGGGGGGGGACTTGATCGGGGGGAGGGGGAGGGAAATGGGAAGCGGTTGTGGGGACGAGGCAGAAATCCTTAATAAATAAATAAATTTAAAAAAAAAAAAAAAACAAATCATGAAATTAACTTGTCAATTTGCCTCCCACATCTCCCATTCCTACCAAAACTAAAAGTCTTTGCTACTCAGTGGCTGTTCAGTCTTATTAGCAGCTCCCCAGTTCCTAGGGAAGGAAAGGTTATGGTTTTTGAGGTCAAAATTGCTAACGGTGCATTGAAAAAGCACAAACTCTCTAAAGTAAGAGTGCCCCATTATTGCCCTCCCATCTAGAATGACAACGCCTGGAAGGTTCTAGTGTGGGTTGTGTTTTTCCTGGTATGCTATGACCTGTGCAGCACCCGGATCCTTATCAATTTGTTACTATGCTAGTTTTAAAATTCTAGTTTTCTGCAAGTTCAAAACTCCTTTCACAAACTTTTAGACATTGAATTTTTGTTTTGAAACAAAATGCCACTGTGTAGTCCAGGCTAGACTGAAACTCAATGTTTCCCAGCTAGGGTGTCCTCAAATTTAGGAGAATCGCCCTGCCTTAGCCTCCTAGCCTGTAATTCCAAGCCATTCATTGGATTTTGTGTGCATTTTAAATAACCATTTGTAATGGGATAGTCAAACAGATCTATATTTCATTCATTTTCCTGGTCTAAAACCATACTTGGAAAATTCCTCTCTTCTCGAAGCCATTTCTTTACATTATTTCTACTCGTACTAGTGCTTGCCTTTTGTCCATCTGTGTTTGTATTATGAGACCCCTGTTCCATGGTTCCGGCAATGGAAACCCAGAAAGTAAAACAGTTAATATTGATTGTCAACTTGACAGGCTCTGGAATCACCAGGAAGACAAGCCCCAGGCACTCTTGTAAGAGGTTATTTGGAGCAGACTCACTGAGGTGAAGACCTATCTGAACTGTGTGTGTGTGGCACCATTCTGCCATTTGGGACCCTAGACTCTATACCCTGGAGACCCCTACCTATGAGCTAGCATCCATCTCTCTCTGACTCTTGGCTGTGGATGCAACTTTGCCAGATGTCGCATGACCTCCAGCTCAAGCTGCCACAGCCTCCCCTCATGATGACCTTGTACCCTTGAACTGTGAACCAAAATAACCCTCTCTTCCTTCCATCCCCTTTTTCAGGACATTTTGATACAGCAACGGGAATAGAGAAGCGAAGGCTAAGGCTAGAAGAGGTTACCTCTCCCTGGGTGGCGCATGTGTTTGGTGGCCCAGTCAAACCCCTTCTGACACGAGTTCACAGAAACCTTCCAGTCTTTGTTCAGAATAAACACACAGGAGAGGGGGGAAATGTAGGATACAGAGTTGGTGCCAAGGAAAGAAAACTGGAAGTTTTAAATGCTTCTTGTCTTTCATTCAAAAAAAAAAAAAACCAAAAAACCAAACATGGGGACATGGGGTGAACAGGGATAATAAATAGTCTTTGGCCTCTCTCTCTCTGTCTCTCTTCACCCTTCCTTCTCCTTCATTTTTGGTGTTGGAGACACAGCCTCTGTCCTCAGCCCCAGAGTGCTGGGATTTCAGGTGCACACCATGACACACAGACTCACATTTCTTTCCTAATAGCAATAAATGTCCCGTCTTATGCTTACTTATCTTTCAAAATAAACTTAAAGAAAAAAACCTTTACAAAGTGCTACATACAATATAAAATGTGTGCCAAGAATATACTTAGATTGTTAGTGCTGAAGAACCAGAATGGTGGACTTGATTCAGAGAGCCCACAAGTGCCATTGTGAGGAGGGATGCTGACATAGGTTTGCCAGGCTAACACACAATCAAATGCCTTACAAAGCATTATAGCCACAAGCCATGTGTTATATTTTCTTAATCTCTGTATTATATAATTATATAATTTATTATTATTATTATTATTATTATTATTGAGACAAAGTTTTATTATGTAGCCCTGGTTGGCCTGGAACTCAGTATGTAGACCAGGTTGGTCTAAAACTCACAAAGATCTACCTACCTTTGTCTCCTGAGTGCTGGGGTTATGTGCTACCATGCCCGCCAGCTGTACCGGTTAGTTTTTGCCAGTTTGACACATGTCAGAGGGGGCCTCATGGAGGGATTGCCCTTATCTGGTAGGCAAGTCTAGGGCATTCTCTCGTTAGCGACTGATGTGAGAAGGTCCAGCCCACTGTGCAGTGTGGGCAGTGCCACCCCTGGGCAGGTGGTCCTGGAAGGTATAAAAGGGTAGCTGACCATGAGAGTAAGTAAGCCAATGAGGAACACTCGTTCAAGTTCTGCTTCAGTTCCTGCAGTCAGAGCCCTGCTGGAACGCCTCCTGTGTGGTCTCTTGTGATAGGGATTTATAAGCCAAATAAACGCCATTCCTCCCAAAGTTGCTTTTGGTTGGTGTTTTATCGCAGAAACCAGACACAAACTGGAACACCCTCTGAGTGAGTCACTCTGATTGTGCTCAGAGCCTTTTATAGCTGGGCCAGGAGGCAACAGTTCGTGGCAATGATGGTTGTCTGAGACAGAGTCAAGTTCATCACTATGGCTGTTTCCAGAGGGTGTAAGTACTGTAATGACAGGAAGTTCACTTGCTCAAGGAAAAGAATTTGGTTCCAGGCCAAGGACCGCGTGGTCATGTTATAATCTTTTATATACTATAAGACAGCAGAATACTGTTAGGGTTCAAACCTGGGACAAATGGCTGAGGTGACTCTTTAAATATCAAAGCAGGCCTGGCTACCAGCTTCCCCCAGCATTCCTCAGTGCCTACCTATTAAAGCCCCCCCATACCCCACCTCTACTCTAAATTCTCTTTAGCCTAAGGGATAGGCTGTCTCCCCCCGCCCCCCCCCCCATGACCTTCCCTATGTAATTCAGCCATTTTGGTTACCAGTTCTCTCTTTGGGGACTCGTGGCTGCTGTACCTGGTTCCCCTACTTTCCCCTTTCCTTCCCCTCCCCCGTCTCTTCACAGGGCTCAGGATCATGTCCACTCTGGGCTCTCCTAGATGCCCCTGCCTCTACCTGTGCTCTTCCTTTAATCTACAATAAACGTTCTTCTTCCCCATACCTAGGGGCAGTCATGTCCTTTGGTTTGTTTCTTTCGGTTTTGTTTTTGTTTTTGTTTTAGGTCCAACTGCCTGTTTCTCCTTTGTCTCTCCGAATTTCTGGTTGCATTATTACCAGCCCCAAAAACCCACACGCCAGTCATTATAGTCTCCTTTAGTACCGCGTGCATCCCAGTCTTGGTCAATATCAGCCATTATGCAACCTGGCCTCTTTGCCTCTACACCTACTCTGGATTGGTGGTGACTCAAGGCCCCAGCATCCCGAGTCAGATGTGCCCCAGAGGCCATCTGTGCTGACCTCCTGTTGCAGGGCAACGCTAGTTCCTCCTTTCGGTCTTGTCTGAAAAGTACAGCCTTCCGTGGCAATTCATCTTCTACCGTCTCTTCCAACCAGTTGTGGCCCGATGCTTCAACCAAGTGCTTACAATTTCTTCTGAAGGCGAAGGCACATGTTTGTTTTCTGGAGGACATCCTCAAGGCCACTCCTGTCAGTCTGTCTGTCTACCCCGGTGGTACGTGTACAATGTCTTCTGACTGTCAAGTCTAAAGGGAACTCCAATTCCCCAGACTCCAAAAAAAGTAATCCAAATACCCAGAACTGAGCTCAACCTGGACTACAAAAAGGTTTCTGGTGGTTAGATAAAAGCCAACATTCCTCAGGAACTTGAGAAACTGGTTCCCCTCTGCCTGAAGAGCCTCTGCCCTTACCTCTGGCAGAAGGAACATCACCTGTGGCACCAGGCCCCCTCAGTATCACAAGAACCTGTTATCCACGTCAAAGACCATGCCGGTGCCCTAGCCCTTCTCACCCCTGGCCCCAACCCTAAACTCCCTCCTGCTGGCAGCTCTTCTCCCCGCAGCTACTCCCTCTCCCTATGACCTTGCTATTCTTGCTAATTCTCCCCCAGCACAGCTCTGCTCTGTTCCTGTTTCTCTAGCTATGCTTTCCCTGTTCTCTATACCCTACCTTCTCCCCTCTCACCCAGACAGCCCTCGTCCACCATGTCCAGTCTGTTGGCCCTGCTCAGTCTACTTCTTTCTCTCTCTGCTCTGGGCTCTTCCAGGTGCCTCTGGCTGTTCTCGCTCTCATATCTACCATAAGGATTTTATTATCGGTTTATCTACTTGGCGTTAGTTTTGCAGGTAAACTACTTTCCAGCCCTTCTAGGAGGTTCTGTTGGCTGTGGCACCTTCATAGCTGGTTTGTCTGGCTTGTTTTCTCAGTCAGTCTTCCGCCAGCCCACGAGTCTGGAGCCTGGATAAACAGGGTGAGCGGGGCTCAACATTTGGGTTGTTTGTGAAAACTCCCCTAATGGTTTCAACAGCCCGCTCAGGAACCATTGCTCTCACCTGCCCTGCCCTTAGTGCCATGCGAGGAAATGTCTCAAATAGCAGTCACATTGTGTTTATGAAGGGTGTTAAGTCATTTTCCAGAGCCTGGCATTGTGACTATTAACTGGGCTACAGCCCAGCCTCTTGCTGCCTCTTTGGCAGACTGATCTCCTTGCGTTCTTCGTCTCCCTGATGTACACAGAGAGCAGACATCTTATCAAAGAATTTTTGTGACATTTTATAGATATGAGGAGCAATTTTCCACAGAGACACTGAAAATTGGAAGTCTTTGGTTTACAGAACTATTCTGCTAGGGCCTGTATAACGTAATCTACCGCCCCAAAGCCAGACTGCCTTCTCATTCATTAGCTAACTATGTTTAGTTTAGAGAGACTTCCTGGTAAGGACTTGTTGTAAGGAAACCCAAAGACCCCCTGAAAGAAATGCCTGAAGGGCTGCCCTCCTCACTGCCCACTACTCTTTCCCAGCCAGTGATTGATGTATTGAATGAGTTGCGACACTATTTGTCCAGTGAGTCTGTCTTGCCCTTTGGGTCAGCCAGGGTCTGATTCTAATCAAAGTTCCTTTCTTCTCCTTTACCAGAAAAGACATTTAAAACCCTCACACAAAAGAAAAAAAATTAAAAGAGAAACAAAAGAATCATACTGAAAGCACTGGAATATAAGTGAGTTACAGGACAGAGCGGAAAATTTTTCTTTTCTGTGTGAGCAAGACTGGGGATTTCTTTCAGGGGATATCCATCCGCCAAACCACAGCGTAGAAACAAATGGGAAAAGAAGTTGACGCTGCTACTGTGTCTTATCTGGTCCTGATATTTATTAAAAGGAAAGTGACAGAAAAGCCTGACCTGGTGTTTTCCTGAATGCAATGTTATCTCTCCCACACAGCCCTTAGTCTTAGTGATGCCAAGGGCGTGTCTCAGCAGCACTTCCTCTCCCGTGAACTTGGAAGGATGGGAATGTACTGGATCGAAGTCCACATGCAGAGTTCTGTGTGCTTTATGGTACTTTGCTTGGCTGACTTTTGGTTTTGTTTCTGTCTTGAGACAGGGTCACAGGGTCTAGCAATGTAGTCCAGGCTAGCCTGGAACTTGTGAGCCTCCTGTCTTCCAAATACAGACACACACACACTCACACACACACACACACTCACACACACACACACACACACACACGGGGGGGGGGCAAAGAGACAGAGAAAAAAGACCATGAGACACTGAGAGCGACGGGGCAGCTGGTGACACAGAGGAGCCTTTTGGAGAAACAACCTTCAGAGCCCCTCCCTCAGGAAATCTCCCGAGGACTTTCAAATCAATTCTCAGAACAAAGAAGATATCCACCCTTTAATAACCTGATGGGGCATTGGGAAGTCGTGTCAGGTGCTCTAGTTTAGCATGGACTGTGTGACAAGGAGCCTGGAGGAGCCAGCACAGTAAAAAGCTATTATGTATGCTGGGCACTGGTGGCCCACACCTTAAATCCCAGCACTCGGGAAGCAGAGGAGGGCAGAACTTTGTGAGTTCTAGGCCAGCCTGTTCTATAAGAGCTAGTTCTAGGACAAGCTCCAAAGCTATAGAGAAACCCTGTCTTGAAAACAAACAAACAAACAAACAAACAAACTATTGTGTCTGTCAGAGTACAGACTGCTTTTTAGCTCTCTGTTCCAGAGAGAGCTGCAGAAAGTCATGGTTTAATTCAGACTGTGAGATCTGGCCTAAAGATGCAGCCCCCCGATCCCCCCCACCCCCGCCATTAGAACAAATACCCCTCCATCTGGCCAGCTTGCAGATGAGGGACTGAGGTCACAGCTAACAGCTTTCTGTAGAGAACTTAGTTCTTCCAGTCAGTTTGTTCTCTCCAGTAACATTAAAAGACCAAGTGAGGAAGCTTGTCAGTGGTCTCTGATTTGAGGAAGCTGAGGCAAGAGGCCAGCCTGAGCTAGGTAGTGATACTCTATTTCAAATGAGAGCAAACAGAAGTCTCTTTGCAATAGGTATTTGAGTTCCTGGTATTTTTAAACAACAGTAAGGGAGGAACTAATCGGCTAGAGGCAGGATGTCCATGCTGATTTGAGCAGTTACAATGACCATGACATTGGATCCCTAGACTTTTAACTGAACAGCCTTACTCACTTATGACCAATTTTTAAAAGATGCCAAGAGCCTTGGCTTTGCCACTAGGACTTTGCCCTAGCTCAGACTACGTTTAATGAGAACAGCCTGATACAAACTGGCAGGTAAATAGGAACATGGGCAGTAGGATTGAAAGCTAGGACAGTGTGTTTCCCAAAGTTCCTTCCTCATCTCAGAGATTCCTGATACCATCGAATCTTTATCAGCTCTGAAAACACCAAAGGTCCCCCCCCCCCATTGTCTCTGTTGCCACCGGCAAGCAAGATAAACTAATTTGTACCAACACAGTGCACGGAGCACATTGGCTGCTCATTCTCTCTGCTGGAGTGCATGGCAACCTTGTCTCCAGAGCAGAGTGGATCTCCAGTGGGGCCATTCCATTATTCTGCATTACACCCTGGGGGAGGTCACATGCCCGCAGCACTTAGCTGTTGGTCCAGGGCCCTACTTGCCTTCTCTCTGACAGCACATGGGCCCAAAGCAGCTTCTTTATTAACCAACGGTAATAAAATATATTCGCAGCATACAGAGGAGAATCCCACATCACACCTTTGCTTCTGATGATTCAGGCTTCACTATATAGATTCCCTAAATATATAAAATATATGGGCTATATTTAAGGAATCAGCAAGCAAACACTGCTGATCTTTCTGCTGTCCCCTGGGAATCACAGGACCGTATTTCCAGCATCCTCTTCTGGCTGATGACTTTGTATTATACTGACCCTTACAATAACCCACCATAGAATAAAATCAAACAATCAAGACCTTTGGGCCAGCCGGGCACAGCAGTCCTTACCAGAGGATTCTGAAGTAGAAAGCCATACTCCTCAGAAATGTGGTATCTTCCCAAAGACAGCAGCGTCACCCACTTCAAAGTCTGCCTTTGAGACTCCATAATCTCTCTTGAGGTATCCATCTGCCTGCGCTGAGGGAAATGACTGACTAGGAGAAATGTCCCAGCTGTCCGCTTTTGACTTCGTCCAGCTGTGTGCTGCTTTGGTGGCGGCAAGGAAGAACCTTGCCCAGAGGTTGAATTCCAGGATGACCACAGCTGTTCTCAGACAACGCCAGGTAAACAGCGAAGATTAGGAATTAAAACACATAAGCAAACAAACTGACTCTAAGAGCCTCCCTGCTTTTCCTGCCTTATTCATAAAATACGAGAAAGTTGCCTTTAAACCTGGGCATGAAGAGCTGAACTCTGGAAAGGGAAAGATTAATGACTCTCAGTTGTGGTTGCTCAGATCCACACCCAACACTCAAGCGTTCGGTTCCTGAGGAATTCTTATAACTTACTGGCCTTTTATCTTTATTTATATTGATATGGAGTTACTACATTCTTCTTTTTAAAAATGTATGCACTTATTGAAATTAAAACTTATCATCTCCCCTTTCCCTCCCTCCCTCCAAGCCCTCCCAAGTCCCTCCCTTGCTCTCTCTCTAATTCATGGCCTCTTTTCCTTTGTTACCATTACATATACGCACATAAAGAGATAAATACAACCTCTCAGTCTGTTTAGAGTTACTTGTATGTGTAAGATTTCAGGGCAGACCTCTTGATATGCATACGCAAGGGAGATACAGTAAAGAAATTGCTAACATGACTGCTCCATAGTATGGTTTAGGGGGAAGTTTTTGTTTGCTTGCTTTGTTTTGTAGGATAGAGAGAGAGAGGAAAGAGAGGGGGGGGGGAGAGAGAAAGAGAGAGAGAATATCCAGAGGCATCTGGAAGAATTCAGAGAGAGAAAAAAGTAGCCTGATCATGATGGATTTTGAAATATGTAGCAGGTCCTCGTGACTCTGAGGGAGCCTGGAGGCCAGCAAGGACTTTGATAGGCAACCGCAGGTAGCATATGTCCCTTCTGCCAGAGGTAAGGGAAATGACTCCTTTTGGTAGAGGGGAACCAGCTTTACAAATTCCCGAGGAACACTGACTTTTATCTAACTGCCAGAAATCCTCCTATAGCCCAGACTGAACTCATTTCTGGATGTCTGGATTGCCTTTTAGAGTTTGGGGAACTGGAGCTTCCTTTGGACCTGAAAACGTTGGATAAGCAATCAGGAGGCTCGTCCCAGGGGAGACCATTTCTCCTGTTCCAGAGCAAACTTTTAGAAGTAGAAATTGCCGTGTTGGTGGGAAGAGGCAGGAGGAAGCGTCCAAGAGCCAAATGGGAACCCGAGGAAACTGTGGGTTTGGAAGAGTAGTCCGGGTCCTGCTTCAGTGTGCTCGAAAAGGTGGCGCTGACTACCGCTTCACACTTTCGATCCCATTAAAGGACGACCGGATATTTAAATGTTTGTTTTTCAATTACGCTTTCTTTTAAAAAATATTATAGAAAATATTCTATAGTTTATTTAGTATATTCTGGTTATGGTTTTCTGTTCCCTAACTCCTCTCAAATCCTCTGTTAGGAAAAATCCTAAGACGAGCTATTCCGCTGGCACAAAGAAATACAATCAAACCAAATTAAAATGCCGAAGTCTTAATATATTCAGCATTCTCAGGTGACCGAGAGCATGGCAGGGGACACAGAAAACTGGGGAGCATATGCAAAACACAGGACCACGTGTTCCTCTTCTGGTTGCCCACTTAAATACCCTGTGAGAGTGGTCCTGACCCTCCCCTAGGCATGCTGGGATTTGGAGTCCAGACCAATGCAACTCCCAGGCCAGGGGGCAGGGATGGATGCCAGGGTCTGGGGTGACGCCACCTACTTAACATTACATTCCCATCTTAGGATTTTTCCTAATATTTGGAGGTTCCATTGAGGGGGTTCCTTTGTCCTGCAGGCCCAGGGTCTAGGACCATGCTGGAAAATGCCCTTCTCGTGGGCTCCACCAGGCACATCAGCTTCTCTTGGTGAGTTCCCCCTTTTAAACTGCATGCTAGAAGGGTTTTGGGGTGACCCGTTCACTTTTTGGGCTTTTGTTGAAGTATCGGTCATGCCAAAAGCCTCACACACAAGCAGCAAAGGCTAAGCCTTTGCTGAGATGCGATTTGGGGCAGGGAGATGTCCCTGACCAACTTCTCATGGACCCCAGATTTTTTTATTTTATTTTATTTTATTTATTTGTTTATTTTGGTTTTTTCGAGACAGGGTTTCTCTGTGGCTTTGGAGCCTGTCCTGGAACTAGCTCTGTAGACCAGGCTGGTCTCGAACTCACAGAGATCTGCCTGCCTCTGCCTCCCGAGTGCTGGGATTAAAGGCGTGTGCCACCATCGCCTGGCTATTTTTTTTATAAATTATTTATTTATTTATTATGTATACAATAGTCTTTCTGCGTGTATGCCTGAAGGCCAGAAGAGGGCACCAGACCTCATTACAAATGGTTGTGAGCCACCATGTGGTTGCTGGGAATTGAACTCAGGACCTTTGGAAGAGCAGGCAATGCTCTTAACCACTGAGCCATCTCTCCAGCCCCGGACCCCAGATTTTTCGACTCAGCGCTCCTAATCTGGGAGTCTTCTCTGTGTGCTGTGGTCACCATTAAAGAATAAAGAAACTGCTTTGTACCTATAGCAAGACAGAACTTAGGTAAGTAGGGAAAGCTAGGCTGAATGCTGGGAGAAAGAAGGGCGGAGTCAGAAAGAAGTCATAGAGATGCCAACGGAGACCACCACTGTAGGCAGAACTGTCTCTGAAATTTCCTGCTTTGTGGAAAAGTCTGCTGGATACTATGGGCCTGTAGGCTGAAGATGGATGCCCCAATGGTATAGAAGAACACTTTGGTATAGAAGTCACTTTGAGTGACTGTCCAGGTAGTGAGATGTCTCTGTCAATTCTGGAATTTTGGAAGTTGCTTACAATGCACTTCCTGTTTACTTAGGTAATATTATATCTTTCTGGAGTCTTTGGTGGAGTTGAAGAATTTATATAGTTATAATTTTTCTTAATTATGATAAAACATAAAGTGGATATAAATATTGCAACTGTAATTCTTGCTTGATAACTGTTTTGTTATACGTAATTTTACTATGTTAAAATTAAAGCCCTTTTTGTTAGAACAGAGACGGGGAAATGGTGTAGGAGGTCCTTCTGTCTATGTGTTGCTTTTATTGGTTAATGAATAAAGGAACTGCTTTGAGCCTATAGCAGAGCTATAGGGGAACAGAGCTGGACGGGAAAAACTAAGCTGAATGGTGGAGGGAAGAAGGGCGGAGTCAATGCCAAAAGCACCTACACCAGCTCCTGGGACTTCATCATTGGTAACAGCTCTCCTAAATCAAGGATACCTGCCAACTAAAATCTGGTTTCACCTGCTATTGTGTCTCATCCCATGGCTAGCCCCATTTCACAGGGCCAATAATAACAATATTTTTTTCTCTTAGCAACCTGCCTTCGCATCTCCCTTAAAAAGAAGCTGCCTGAGGACTACAGCAAACCAGATGCCACCCCAACCACACCATTTGCTGAGCATGAGAGAGCCAATTTTCAGCTCTCCCCTCTCCCACATCGTACCGTGCCTGCAGGAAGTAGCCAGACTTGAGTCTACGCCCCTTTTTCCAAAGAGAGCCTAAATGGTGGTCATAATTATCACCTCAACTTCCTGTCACCCCTATATTCAAAGAGTCTGGAATGTAATGTTAAGTTGGGAGCATCACCCCAGCCCCTGGCATCCATCCCAACACCCTGGCCTGGGAGTTGCTTTGGTCTGAACCCCAAATCCCAGCATGCCAGGTCCTGACCCCTCCCCAGGGAAGGGTCAGGACCACTCCCACAGGGTATTTAAGTGGGTGCCCAGAGGAGGAACACATGGTCCTGGGTTTTTCATGTGTTCCCCAGTTTTCTGTGTCTCCTGCCATGCTCTCAGCCACCCAAGAATGCTGCATTTATTAAAACATGGGCATTTTAATTTGGTTTGATTTGACCTGATTGTATTTTTTTGTACCAGCAGAGTGGCTCGTGTGAGGATTTTTCCTAACATCCTCCCCACGTCCACACCCACCCAAATCTACACCTTCTCTTTCTCTCTCGTTAGAAAACAAAGAGGCATCTAAAATAATAGCTAAAACAAAATAAAATGAGAACAAAGAAGTGTAGCAGGCTAAGGCATTATAGTTACGCCATCTCATGAATGTGTTCTTCAGAATAGTGCTAAAACTGACCTCTGTTCTCTTGGACCGGCCCTAAATTCCTTTGGTAAACTGGTCTCTGGACTGACCGCTACAAACTCCTACAGCGTGAGACTCTGACCTGAAGGTTAACTGCCTGCCATTTAACTGCTATCTCTCTACCTCTGCAAACAATCCTTGCTAGTTGCAGATGCTTTCTGTATGGGTCACTGAATGAAAAAACGAGACCATGATCCCTCCAAGGTGGGGTGGAGGAGAAGGTTTTTATTGTAGATATGAAAGAGAGGGCAGTCAGAGGCGTCTGGAAGGGTCCAGACTGAACCAGACCATGGAGGAGGGGGGGTGGTGGTGGCAAGAGAGGAAGACAAGAGAGAACATAGGTGGATGAGAGAGGACCCACCCAGCTGAGGGCCATGTTCACTCTGAATCTTTCAGATATCCCCTGCCTCTGGCTTTGCTCTTCCTCTCAGCGACAATAACCCTCTCCACCTAGGAACACTCACATCCTTCCTTATTTTTTTCAATTTCCTTTTTTTCATTCCCCATCATTTTACAATTCTAGCCGTGTTATTTTCATCTAGATCCCTGTGCCCTCTCAAGAATTGTCTTGAACATTATAAAGCCATCAAGTCATAAAATACAAGAACTGAAAGAGAAAATATAGACGACCAAATCAAAAAGTGTTATACGAGTAACCCAAGATTTACTGAGTGAAATGGTTCGTCACGTGGTGCCTGGGGAGCTGGTGACAATGCTCATCCCAGGTTCCTGGCGGGGACCTGCCCACTGTAAACTCAGGTCACCCACCCGTGTGGCCTTTTAACAGGAGAATTACAATTCCTAACATCTGTTTTACACATTTCCAGGAATAGTAATGTTCATGATAGAGACATTGCGCTGAGGACATGAGAAATCTTGAGAGGAACAGTGGCGTGAGATAGCCAGCGCCACTTTTCTTCGTGTTCTCCCTCCGGCTGTGTGTCTGATTTCTTTCCCACAGTGCTAGCAGCATCTTTCTGAAGCTACACACATCACGTCTGAACACCCAGTTGCCCGCGGCGCTCTTTGGCCATCCTCTGCCTTGGTACCGTTAGGCATTACGCTCTTACCGTCACCACCAATTTTGCCCTCAGCTTCTGTCTTGATTTTGTCACTCTGAGGTCCAGACCCATGTCGTTGGGAGGTCTGTGGATATTTCACTCAGTGAAACAAAGCCCATGCTTCCTGGACATGGCTGTACTCAAGCCATCAAAAAACAATGCACGGCCCACAAACAACCAGAACTCGATTCCCTTCCTTTGTCCGTGTAGAGCGTCTCCCATCGTTGACAGACTTCCTGCTTGTCACCATACCTGAATTCTCCTTCTCTCCTAGGAAGCCTCCCAATGCAGACACTTCCATGACTTTGCAGAATTGTTGTCTCCTGTCAACATTCTACAACCAGCTTGTCCCTTTAGCTCACTGATCAGGCTCTGCTGGATTTCGTTATTGCTAATGCCCTCACCTGGTCTCTCCCTTTAGCCTTCTTCAGGACAGAACCCACCCCTGCCCACTTTCAGTTACCAGCCAGCCCAGTGTTTGGAACTGAAGAGATGTTTTCTAGCTGAGCTACTTCTCAGCCTCATTGTAGAGTTCACCTTTTTAATAACAAAGACCTTAGAATGCGGGACATTGTGCTCGTCCACTTTACTTCTTTATTTACGTGTTTACATTTATTTTTAATGTATTTACTTTGTAGAGCTGTGGATCAAACCCAGGGCCTCACAAGGATTAGGCAAGTGATTAACACTCATGTATACCACCTACCTTGATAAAAAAAAAAAAAAAACACTATACTTCTACACTTTAGACCCAGACCCAGAAACTTGCCCAGCAGAAGGGAACCCAGGCCATCCTGTATAAAAACACTGCCTGTTGTCTTTTTTGGTTTATGTCTTAGAAGTTAGTTGGTATGTACAGGAATTTCCCTCCTTGGGTTTCATATTCTGCATTTTTATGAATCATAGTAGTTCTGTACACAGCAAGGCTTTTACCCCATGGAGAGCACAAATTTGGATCTTTGGGGAACGGACTGATGGTTATTCAGAAGCTGAAGAAGACATTCTCATAAATGACTCTTATGAGGAGGCATCATCCCTCTGTGAGCTTGTGAAACCATCGGGGTTCCTTTTAGTTTCTAATTGAATGAACTCTCAATCGAAATGGCCCAAGACCAACAGCCCAAACAGCACCGAATGTTCTCGTCCACCTTATTTAATTGTTTCTTTGTTCTTGTGTTCAATGGGTCTCTCTAGATCTTGACTGGCTCTTCAGGCATCTGGCACTGTTGCCACCTTTTTTTTTTTTAACCTTTCTTCTAAATAGCTATTCCTCCCTGTTTTCTGTTAACCTCCTCCTTGACAGTAACTAATATTTAACAACCCCTGGTTTCTCTATTGCTCACTTCTATGGCCAGTGCCACCCACAGAGAATCCACTTAAGCCACTGCTGACTTAGTCACAGGTGCCAATCCTCTAGTTCAGATAAGGGCACTGCAGCTCAGATGTGTCCTGTTAAAGACAAGGGTCATACTTTCTGCAAGAGATGAAACCAGGACAGGCAGTCTGACCATGACCAGCATCCCCCAGGCCCCTTCTGTGAGCTCCACAGTTCAGCCTTAACCTTCTCCTTCTCCATCCCATCAAAGACTTCTGCGGGCCTCCTTAGCCTGGCAGCCAGCAGTGCTGGCCTTCAATTGTGCCGCCCTACCTCCAGGCCCACATACCGCCATCTCCTGGACTTCCCTTGGAGTCTCTAGACTAGTAACCCTCAACCTGTGGGTCACAGTCCGATTGGAGGTCACATATCAGATATCCTGCATATCAGATATTTAAATTATAATTCATAACAGTAGCAAAATTGCAGTTATGAAGCAGCAACGAAATAATTTTATAGTCGGGGGTCGCCACAATGTGAAAAAAATGTATTAGAGGGTTGCAGCATTAGGAAAGTTGAGAACCGCTTATCTAGAGGTGTCTGAAAATATCTCCGCTCACACGCTATTTGCTAGATGTCTTCTAGTAAGTAAGCAAGGGCAGTTCATAAAACCCACAGCCACTCCCTGAAGTCCTGGCTCAGAAGGCTTGGTATTTAGTGACATGTCAAAGCTGAAGGGACTCCCTTCTCCTCCGTATCAAGAACAGAACTGTTAGCTGCCATATTTCAGATTTTGGTAGATGGTATCTCTCAGAAGCCAGGGTGTGATTGGGGGGCTCAGTAGTGAACTTAATTCTCTTGCTCTGAAGTCTAAGAATATAAGACAAAAGAGCCTAAAGTGACGTCTGAGAGCCTGCGCATGCCCGCACCTACTCACTATCTGGAGCCAACCTGAAAGCCACCTCTCCGTCAGAGCTACCTGCAAGAGAGTATCAGTCTTGATACTGATACGAATCCTTCTGCATAGCTGTAGTATCTCTGTTTCCAGTCACAGACACTTCAGGAAGACTGTCATTTACTACCGGGCCATTGCTCATGGGGCAGTAACCACCTAGTAACTCTAGCCACCGGGCTCTGCCTCGAAGCGATTGCACCATCTCCCCATGTGTTCCTACTTGGATTCCTTGAACCGCATCTGCGGTATTGCCCTGTTGCATTGGTAGGCCGTTGCTAACCAACCCATGCGAGCTTTATTTCTAACTCCTGGAGAGTCCCTTAAGTCTAAATTACTTATTGTTACATTTTTAAGTTGATCATTTAGCTTTTATTCAAATACTGTACTGTAACGAAGACATGTTACTGGTAAGATCGTCCCCTTTGTTTTCAGGATAAATCAAAATGACTTCATCGCATGGCCCTTGAGTAGGTGGGAGGGGGTTGTATGGATGTGATCACGTCCCAGGCCCTACTCCCTCTTGGAGAAGGGTCCAGGATAGAATATTCTCCAACAGGTATTTTCCTCAAAAAAAAAAAAAAAAAAAAACCCAAAACAACAACAACAAAAAAAAAAAACCATGCAATTCTGGCATTTGCCTTTCCTTAAATTGCACTGTCTGCAATGGAAAGTCAAACAAATAGGTTCTTCTGCCTGATCTGAGGGACTGGAGGACCAATGGATGAAGTGAAAATACTTCACGCTTTTAAAACATGGAAACCCCAAACTACTGCTGATGTTGAAGCCACTGTGCTGGTGACTGTGATCTGGAAAGTAATTCTATGGACTCATCCACCCTTGAGCAGATGCTGGCTCGTTGTTGGTTAGGACTTCTAACATAACTAACCTAACCTGTCCATTTCAATAAATACAGTGTAAGGATCTGCTGCATGTTCTAGTGAGGGCATCTCATTGCTAATGGTTTTAGAAGTACAAAGCAGACTATATAGATGAAGGAAATTAAGATAATAACAATTGTTTGTTTTTCTTATAACAGACTATTTCATTTTACCACATCCTCAGTTTCAGAACAGATACAGGTTATGGGGCTCCAGGGTTCGGTATTGAAATGTTTGCCGTGTGCCATTGTGTGTGCCTTGGCTTTTGATGATATGAGGTTTCTTTGAGTATCAGAAGAGAACTGGGACAATGTTGCTACTGTTAAGACCATGGGGGCGTTGGCAGTTGAACTGAATGGGTTTTACATTGTGAGCCAGGACAAGAATATGGGGTCTGAGGCAGAGGATCACAATTTAGATAAGCTATAGCCTCCACAGGCTCACGTGTTTGAACATTGGTCCCAGGTTTACCCTAATGAAAGCTTTGGGTGATGGGGTCTCAATGGAGGTAGTGGGGCACTAGGAGAGCAGACTTGGAGGCTCATAGTCTGTCCCTGGTTCCGAGTTGATCTATTCACTCCCTTACTGCTCAGTGACAGAACCAGACACTCCTGACACCAAGCCTTCTTCAACATGGTTCAAAATAAGCCCCTCTGTTTAATTGTTTCTTTTGGACTTTTTGGTCAAAATGACAAGAAAAATTACCCAATATTCAATGTGACTGAAATATAGGAATAAGATAAAAACACAAATATAAGCCATAACTTATGTTTTCACCTTTGGAACTGTTCATCATAGCTGTGTGTATACAAGGCTTTTGGAGTGAGGATTCAAGATGCTGGGAGCAAAGACCTGTATTTGGTTATAGCCTTCTTAGTTCCCAAATTAAGTAAGCTAATCACCTCTGTAGGGCAAGTTCAGGACCCTTATCTCCTGCTGTGAGTTAAGAATGCCAGCGGGACTTAGCAGGCCCCAGGACTGGAAGTAATTAGCATTTCCCCCCTGTAAACATTTACAAAACCTCAGCATCCCCTTATCTCTTCCAGTCAGCTAGGGACATCTCCAGACCTGACATTCCAGCATCCTACCCTCCTCCCTGCCTTTTTGCTATATAGTGCTCCTGAGGAAAAATAAAGTTGGCAGCTTGATCAGAATACAGACTTGCCGTCCGTTTCTCATGTCTCTTGCCCCTTTCATTTCTCTCCTTCAGGGTTCATGCTCCCAATTCATTTCCCACTGGTCAGGATGGCAAGAGGCCAAGGTTTGTTGCTCACTTCCTTTGCTTCTGAATATTACAAGGGCCAAGATGTCCTGTTTCCCTAATTAAAATGTAGAGTTTAAAATTATCTCTTAGGAACATTGCTGAGGCAGGAAGATGTGTTAGATAAAGTTTAAGGCAACAGAAAGTTACCTGTTGAGCCTGCCTTCCTAAATGCAGATATTCAATCCTGTGAATGAGAAAATGCCAATGGGATCAAAGAAAAATACCGCAGCTACTGTTTGGCAGGAACTCGGAAGATCTGATTTTCTCTAAATCTCATTATTTTACCCTTTTGTGGGATTATACTTGGCAGTAGAAGACGCTCTCTTCAGGATCAGCTGAGATCTACTCTTTAATGTGGGGTCCAAACACCATTTTTTAAAAAATAAGCATAAATGGTTGCCAGTAGTTGGGTTGATTTTGGATGACAAGGGTCTGGATAGTTGAAGGGGGTGTGTCCCACAGCTCCTGTGCAGCTAGGGTTTCTCTGTGCACCCCTGGCTGTCCTGAAACTCTGTAGACCAGTCTGGCCTCAAATTCAGAGATCCTTCTGCCTCTGCCTCTCGAGTGCTGGAATTAAAGACCTGTGCCACTACCGCCTTGCTTTGCTCTTTTTTTCCACCTCTTCAATTACTGGAATTTATTTTTTTCTTTTGATTCTATCATAAAATCAAAACTCAAAATGAATACCAAGGTGATCTTTCCATCAACTACATTTTAAGTCCTTTGTAAAACAGCTTAGCTGGGGCCTAGATCTTCTGAACTAGACAAATCGGCGTGTATGTTCATATTTCCTCTGGGGAATTATCTGGCTAATCATCACCCGTGTGCCTGCCGAGGCTGCAGGCCAGTATATGTTCCCTTAACAAGAGAACATTTTGTCCATCATTTGGTTGGTGCATGGCAGCTACCTTTCTTTTCCTTGACACGTGACGAGCTCTCTTTAGAAACTTCACAGACATCTCCCTTTCATGAAGTAAACTCACCGCTACCCTGTGGGTTTAAAGTTTAGTTTATTTTGACCTGGAAGGAGTCAATACAAAGAGATATGGCATCTCATAATGTGTGCTTCTGATAACCCAAATGGTGGCTTTCTGGGTCAGGTTTTTCTGGGTCAGGAAAGAGTGTGAGCGTGACATAGTGATGTGGGAGTGTCATATATCAATCTGTTGATTTCATTGGTTAAGCAATAAAGAAACTGCTTGGTCCTCATAGGTTAAAACATAGGTGGGAGGAGTGTTGTTCTTTTGCAGAACTACAGCTCCCAGCATTCTCCTGGACTCCCAGAAGCCTTTGTATTCCTCGTTAAAAAGCGAGGGTCCTACGACCCCTCTCTCTCTCTCTCCTCCTCCCTCTTCTCTCTCCCCGCTTTTCCCATCGTGTCCGCACACCTTTTACCTGCCCGTTACCCCTCCCCCATTAAAGTGCAACTAACAATTTCTTCCCGTCACAGGAGGCACAGGCTGTCCGAATCAACTCCGGAATCCTCTGGGTCACTTCCCCACCCCACCCCGCCGCCTCAGTCTTCCAAAACCCCCTCAGGCCCTAACCCTACCCGCCGCCTTGCACCTAACTTCACCCCTCCCCTCATGCGCTCACGCGCCGCTGCTGCAACAGAATCTGGCCCTGATCAACTCAAACCAGCTACCGTCCTGCCCTTGTGGGAGGTAGCGGGTGCAGAGGGTCTGATGAGGGTCCACGTCCCCTTCGCCTTCCCAGGTGGACCCTCTTGTGTGGGACATCCAAAACCCAGCTGTTGCTAAACACCACCACCCCCATTGTTATTCAGTTAAAAAACCCTACTGGGTATATCACCCAAAGCCCAGTACCCCCTTCCTTCCCAAAGCCTTAAAGGACTAAAACCTATAATCTCTGATCTCTTGAGGAAGGGGCTGCTTCGCCCCACCTCATCCCCCTTTAACACTCCTATACTGGCTGTCAAAAACTCTAACGGAACTTATTGTTTGGTTCAGAACCTCCGGCTCATCAATTCTGCTGTCATTCCTTTACATCCAGTGGTACCTAATCCCCTCACACTTCTGTCTAACATTCCTTCAGGGACCCCCCACTTCTCAGTCTTAGACCTAAAGGATGCATTTTTCTCTATTCCTCTCAGCCCTCAGTCTCAAAACATCTTTGCCTAAACTTGGACAGATCCTGATACTAATTTCTCCACACAACTAACCTGGACCGTTCTCCCTCAGAGGGATTCTGGGACAGCCCACACCTCTTTGGCCAGGCTCTGGCCTCTGATCTGCTCTCACTGTCCCTCCTTAAATCAAAACTGGTATGCTATGTCGATGACATCCTGCTATGTAGCCCATCTTTGGAGACTAGCAGGACTGACACCGCCACCTTATTAAATTTTTTATCCAAAAAGGGCTACAGAGTCTCGCCTTCTAAGGCTCAATTGTCCACCACTCAGGTAACGTATTTGGGGTTAACCATAACCCCAACACAAAAAGCTATCACCCTGGACAGAAAAAGACTAATTCAATCTCTTGCAGTTCCTTCCACCAAAGAAGAGGTTCTGTCATTCCTGGGAGTGGCCGGTTTCCTGCGATCCTGGATTCCCTCATTCTCTCTCCTCACCCGCCCCCTATATGAAGCAGCTCTCGGCTCTCTGCATGAGCCCCTCCTTCACCCCATCACCAAACCTTTCCGGAGACTCCAACAGGCCCTTACCCAAGCCCCAGCTCTCCATCTTCCGGATTTAACCCGCCCAACCTCTAACAAGAGAGCCCAGACAGTCTCTGATATTCTTCTCCGAGAGATTATTCCTCGGTTTGGACTCCCAACTTCTCTTCAGTCAGATAACGGTCCAGAGTTTACTTCTCAGATTTCTCAAAATCTGTCTAAAGTGCTCGAATCCCCTGGAATTTTCACATACCGTACCATCCTAAGTCATCAGGTAAGGTAGAACGAACTAACAGCTCTTTAAAGGAAGCCCTCGTTAAGATGTCACAGGAACTTCACCTTGACTGGGTAAGACTCCTGCCCCTAGCTCTTCTCAGGCTCTGAGCTCTTCCAAGGGGCCCCCTTCTCATTTCACCCTTTGATCTCATGTATGGGCGGCCGGTCGTAACCCCCCCCCCCCCCGGCTTCTCATCGGGGACCTCTCCCCTTCCTGACCACCTGCTCACTCCCCTCCTTTTCCACTTATGTTCACTACTGTGGGACTTCACAGATCACTCACTACCTCAACCATGTGCTAATACATGTCCACCGCCGGTTAAAATAGGAGATAAGGTATTATTCTCACCTCCAGGCCAGCGCCCTTCACCTCTTTCCCCTAAATGGCAGGGTCCTTTCAGAGTAATTCTTTTAACTCCCACAGCTGCCAAGCTTGAAGGAATTCCTCATTGGATTCACTTGTCACATCTTAAACCGTTTATCTCCACAGCTCAAGATAATCCTTCATACACGGTAACTCAGACGGGACCTTGTTCTCTTAAGTTCCAAAGGACGCCAGATTCAGTCCCCTCTACTACAGTCTAAGGAAAACAGTGGTCCCCATCCGTCGCTGTGTTAACACACCCTCCCTTCTTTAAATTCATAAATAATCAACCAGCTGTCGTTACAGGTACGATCATCAAATACGGAGTCAAGGACTCAGGTGGTAAGCAGATTCTCAACAAAGGTTCTTTGACATAGCAGGTCAGCCACTGACTGCAGCAGTGGCCCCTGAAATGTTAAGGAATATACGACTGAAATCTATTTCTTTTAAGACACTTTCTTTAAGTTCCAGGATGCCAGCCCAACCCACCTAAACAAATCAAACAGAAGTGGATCATTAACGGAATAAGTATCATTTAATTTTTTTTATCACTCTTAACCCCAGACATCCTAAGACTCCTTCACCCCAGATCTCCTATCCCCCCCTCACCCCAGATCTCCTCCCCCCCTTTTTAATTTTTTTTTCCTTTTACTAATGCAACTTTTGCCTTCCAGCATCTTAATGATGACCCAGCTACTCAGGAAAAGCCAGACAGATTTCTTCAATCGACCACCTCAGACACCAGCGATCCCAAACTCCAGCGGGATGATAAACCACTCCAGACACCAGCGATCCCAAACTCCATTGGGACGATCAACCACTCCAGACACCAGCGATCTCAAACGCCACTGAGACATCGCCAGAATAATCGGACACTCCCTGGACCCCTCAACGCCCAGAGCCAGCAGGAAGCAGCCATGAGAGACCGGACTATGCCCCCATTCCCTACCCTTTAAGGTCCCCCAATTTTTTTTTAATCAAACCAAAAGGGTGGAATGTTGTTCCTTTGCGGAACTACAGCTCCCAGCATTCTCCTGGACTCCCAGAAGCCTTTGTATTCCTTGTTAAAAAAGCGAGGGTCCTACGACCCCTCTCTCTCTCTCTCCTCCTCCCTCTTCTCTCTCCCCGCTTTTCCCATCATGTCTGCACACCTTTTACCTGCCCGTTACCCCTCCCCCATTAAAGTGCACCCACGTGGGACCGCTGCATGTCTGTGTCTTCTTCCTCGCGTAACGTCTTTACCCTCTAACCCGCAGACAAGAAAGCCAGCCAGAAATTAAGAACAACAAGGAGTAAACAGAACAGAAGTCTGGGAGAGAGAAGCTAAGTCAGTGAGTCGCCATGATTCTCCCACTCCAGGCAGACGCAGGTTAAGATCATTCCTGGTAAGCCAGCTCGTGAGCTACACGGATATTAGAAATGGGCTAGCCCAGGTGTGAGAGTTAGCCTAGAAAAGGCTAGATGTAATGGGCCAAGCAGTGTTTAAAAGAATACAGTTTCCATGTAATTATTTCAGGTAAAGCTAGCTGTGCAGGCGGCCGGGTGCCAGGACACAGCCCCACCGCTCCTATTTCAACAACATAGCCTGCCAATATCATCTTACTTGATGTGTTGTGGACCCTCAACATCAAGTGCAGCATCATAACTAGTAGCAGCAATAGCCTTACTACCTAAGGCCCAAACAGTAATACAATTCCAGGTGCGCCTCATATTTTCTAGGGAATGCGGTTAGGAGTTACACATGGAGTACGGTATTTCCAATGACATTCCTTCTTGAAGTTCATCCACGAAGAACACAATCCTGACATTACATTAAAAGTCGGAAAACGTCTAAGTGGCTGAGTGCTTATTGTTACCTTATAGGACCCAGGGTGGGCCCCCAGCACCCACATGAAGTCTCACAAGTCACAAGCATCCAAACACCAGTCCCAGGGGGTCCAATGCCCTCTTCTGCATCTGTGCGCACATGGGATTCACATAAACTCGTGCTGGCAAACAGAAAATAAATAAATCAGTAAGATAGGATATCAGGAACTACAGAGAGCCACCTCAGCACTCTCTCAGGGTTCAGAACAGGACTTCTACAGCAAGCGAAAACTGGCTTGCCAACGGGATCTGAGGACTCGCTGACTAACTTAGGCACATTATTCCCGTATGTTTTTGTATTCCTTCGGGGAAGTTGAGCTTAAGGGCATAAGGCATAAGGGTAAGGGGTAAACATAAGACTAAGGGTAAAAAAAAAAGAGTTGATCTCCACAAAGCTTTCAGTTTATATAGGCATACAGACAAGATAACAACCCCAGAGGCCGTAACAATAATATGTATCAAGCACACATTTTCACAGAGTCACAGAAACAGGTTGCTCTGGCAAGGAGGCAACTTTTGTCTCAGAGGCAGCCTGGCTGTGAAGTTCCCTGAGGCTGGGAACACAGCCTTGGTAGCTACCTGCCATGCAGGTGTGATGGTTTGATTTGCATGAGCTTCTAGCCGGTTGGGTTAAAAGGAATCTCTTCTGGGGACCTGCCTTTGACTCCAGCAGGGAGCCCAGGTGAGAATTGTTCTCTCTGAAGTTAGTTTTAGTGATTCTGCCCTTTTCCCTGTATAAACAATCTCTTGAGCTGTGATCTTGTGTTAGTTAAAACCAAGGTGAAGGGTGTACAAAATATTAGTAATTTGTTAGGGAAGAGCAAAGGGCTAGTAGATTTCACTTTCCTGAATCTGTTGTTAGGGCAGACATATTACCTCCTGTGTGAGGCTCCTTTCCTATCAGTCAGTACTGTCCATAAGGAAAGTTTGTGGGGGACTATTTTATGTAGAGTTTGGCTATAAGAACAAAGGCTTGATTGAATCCTTTTCACACCATGGCTTCATGGTGTGGAGGAAGACATCCAGTTGCCCTACAGGAAGTCAGGTTTATACTCTGCTGGGATACTATAGAAGCGAGAAATGCAGGATTTCACTAGATTTCTGTGGAATGGAAAGGGACTGATCCAAAGGACAGCTGGGCCTGTAGCTCTGCAAAGTGGCTTCTGCAGGTGGAGTGTACGGATACACTTCCCGTGGATGGTCCAATAAATCTGCCAGTTGTACATTTACCGGATAACACTTGTAGGTTCACCTCACTAGGACTCCGTTCTTCCCTAATACCAAAGATTGTTATGATCGCCTGGTGGAGGGAATGTTAAGCTCCATTTTAGAGAATGCTTCACTCTGTCCTGTACACAATTCTCTGTTCCCTCCTCCCTGGTGACAAATTTCCAATACTAGCTGTGTGTGCTTGCTATCTTCCAAATAGTCGCACAATTCCAAGACAGATGTATTGTCACCTTAGGTTGGACTAGCTACACGGTTACAGTTCACCTAGCTATCCTACTGACAGGATTATTTAAACTTCTATAGACACCAGCAATGACTCCTTGCTTTGCAGGCTTCCAACTGCAAACCCTTCACTTCTTGTGTGAAGTTCATCACCAGGTCTCTGCATTCCATAGACTTAGCTCCCTAGGTGCACAGGGAACCTTGCTAGGTCAGGAACTTGGCTCTGAGTTCCCTTTTTGAAACTGTTAACCCATAGTTCCTCATGGTGATGGATAGAAAATAGGCCTTTATCCTAACCTTTACTGTTCTATTACTAGGATATATTTTTAAAAAATCATGTATGAGTTGGGAACTTGGGGGAACTCTTAAATGAAGCATCCATATTTGATTTCTGTGCTTTGTAGATGGTAGACAAGACCCAAAACAAAGAGCCATATAACCAGCCCTGGGATTGGCAAAAGCCCAGATGGCCAGCGTTTCCTCATTTCTCTTTCAGCACAGTGGGCATTACCATGCAATGGTCTGATAATTCTAGACTCCGAGCTTTTGGAAGTACTGGCCTCTCTGAAGCATTTTCCTTAAGGGAAAAGGCAACTGGGAAAGTCCTTTTGTAGCTCATTGGGAACCATGGGGAAACTGATACAGATGAAGCATTCGGAAGTGACAGGCATAGGGAAGGACTGGCTATGGACTGTCCCCATAAACACTTTCTGTAGAAGCATTGCTTTACCAAAAGATTCTGCATGCCAAACAATCTTACCATTATTTATGGAAGCCACTCTTCTATACTGACTCCTTAGCTCATCTGAGGACTTGTGTATTTTTTCTTTCACCCTAGAAATCTTGCAGATTGGCTGAAACCATTAATTCAACCAACACTGTCTACCACAGGAAACTTATCCCAACTTCCAATCAAAGCAAAAGGCCCCCTATCCCGTACTGCTGCCCCACACAGCTTTCCCATGAGTTAAAATACATTTACTGCTTTTATGATTTACCTTGCCTATTGATTTTTCCTTTTACATTTTGTTGGTTTGTTTATTTTGAAAAAGGATCTCATTTAGCCCAAGATGGCTTTGAATTCTGTGTGTGAGAAAGGCTGGTCTTGAATCCCTGGTCCTTCTGCCTCTATCCTTGAGATGTTGGGGTTCTGTGTATGTTCAACTGTGTTATCTTACATGCCTTGAAAAGGCCCTTTGATGCAAGCTCGTTTTATGGTGCTATTGATTGATGAAGGAACCTCTGGGGTCTGTGGAAGGAAGATAGATCACCAGAGATCAGGCCTTTGAAGGGTGTATTGAGACCCTGGTTTCTTACTTTTGTCTTTCTTGTGCCCTGAAGGTCTTGGTTTTGTTTTATCATGTGTTCCCAAAGTAGTATTGTATTCTTATGACAGAAATATAAAGTGACACACTTAGGATCTCAAAGCCAACCAGTATTTAGGATGAAACCTATATATCAATCACCAGATCTTAGTTTTGAAATTCTGTAGCACGTTAAGGTCTAAAGATAATCTTTTTGATTCTATCTCAAGATTTACATACACATATATAGACATACAGGTGCTTAGGATATAGGTCTACAGACATACACACTTTCTCATTCTAAATCCATGTGTGTTCACTATGGAAAGGTCAACAAGAGGAAAAAGAAAACACATGCCACCACATAGGGACAGGTAATTGTACTTGTAAACCTTTGCCGTGAGCCAGATTCTACTTGATGCCACAAGGACATGCTATATCAGAGGACCATCACTAAAGTTCATGATTGCCTCGCCTTGCTGGCATCTACCTGTCTGCACTCATTTGAAATGGTGTGTTGTGTTTTATTTCTTCAGAAATGAAGTCTTCACACATTTAAAGAGGTTGCTAAGTCCTTGCCAGTGGGACCATTGCTGGGCTTCCCCATCCTTTGTTACATACTTGGTTTCTGCTTACAAATTTGTCTCTCCTATGATTTCTGATCACTGAAATTCCTTCACTTCCCACTTCCCCAAGTTGCTTTCTTTCTAGCATATTCTAAGTAAAGAAGAAACAACAATGAGTTTAGTTGAGAAACTAAATGTCTTCTCTTTTGTAATTGTGTGGCCCCAAGTAGGTAATGCCATCCTTCTGGGCACCAACTCTGTCATTTTATTTATTTATTTATTAAAGATTTCTGTCTCTTCCCCGCCACCGCCTCCCATTTCTCTCCCCCTCCCCAAATCAAGTCCCCCTCCCTCGTCAGCCCAAAGAGCAATCAGGGTTCCCTGCCCTGTGGGAAGTCCAAGGACCACCCACCTCCATCCAGGTCTAGTAAGGCGAGCATCCAAACTGCCTAGGCTCCCACAAAGCCAGTACGTGCAGTAGGATCAAAAACCCATTGCCATTGCGCCGGTCAGAAATCTCAAGGTCCAAATCAGGAGCAGAAGGAGAGAGAGCATGAGCAAGGAACTCAGGACCGTGAAGGGGTGCACCCACACACTGAGACAATGGGGATGTTCTATCAGGAACTCACCAAGGCCAGCTGGCCTGGGTCTGAAAAAGCCTGGGATAAAACCGACTCAGTCATTTTTAAAAGAGAAGTTTGACTCAGAACTTATGGGTTTTCTCATTTTAGTTTTAGTTTTGTTTTAAACAAGGTCTCACTCTGTAGCCTAGGCTGGTTGGAATTCACTGAGTAGCTCATTAGGCCTTGGACTTCCAGGATCTCCTATATGCTGGGATTGCAGGTGTGTGCTATTACATCTGGATCAGGTGGCAATTAGTTTGTATTTATTTACTTATTTACTTTGTGTTTTTTGATACAGGCTGGCCTGGAACTTATTATGTAATGCCATCTTCCCTTGAACTTCCATGATCCTCCGGTGTTAGCCAGCCACATGAATGCTGGGATTAGAAGTACGGTGTCCCCATCTCAATTCCTCTTGACTCATCAAGGATCCCATTATGAAATTACCTCATGTCAGAGTATGAATGCCAGTAACCCCGTCTTTCAGAAGAAAATCGTATTACGAAGACTTATTAGCAAATTTCCTGTTTCTGTGATGAAATACCATGACCCGAAGCCAGTTATGGAAAAAATAGTTCATTGTGGATTGTGGTTCCAAAAGGGATGTGCGGAGGAATTGGGAAGGTGCTACAGCAGGCAAGTGAAGCAGGAAGCTGGCTGCTCACGCACTGAGCCACATGGCAGCAGAGAACGTGAACTGTTTAGAGAAGCCTAAAACCCTTCAGAGTCCACTTCCTGCAGTAAGGCTGTACCTCCTAGAGGCCGTGACTACCCCCAAATTGTGCCACCAAAACAGAGAGCAAGTGTTCAGCTTGCTCGGTGTGAACGCATGGGGGGCATTCATCATCCAAACCATCACAAAAGGTGATCCCATCTCAGTTCATTATATATATATATTCATTCCAGAGATGTTTGCTAAGACTGGCAAATGGTAGCCGGCAGCCTCAGCTTCCTGTGTAATGAGAATACATTAATAAATAATGACAAGGTGACAATGGACACGTGCAATAGTAACATTTTGAAAGTACAGGACTCAGGAAGTAAAAGTCATTCTGAGGGATCTTGAGTTACAGCTACAAATGACACAAGATTTATTCACTTTACAATAATTTTTATTTACTGGGTTTCATTGTTACACCCCCAATCAACAATATAATTTATAATATTTCTTAGATCATTTTAAAATATTATTAAATAATTTGCTTTTGCTATTCTTCTCCAGGGAGATGTAGAGATGATTTTGAAATCCCTACAGTGCCTTCCTGGTAAATCATTCTGTACTCATCCTCTCTGGAGCTGATCTAATGAGCTACGGCAGGGCATATGCAGATCCCTATGCACTGATCAAATGCAACCTTGCTACACTGAAGGGCTGTTCAGAAGGACTTCCTTGGTTGCGTCCTTCACACTCTTCAGAAAACTCATGAGGTCAGTACCCCCAGTCCCTCTGTTTTCTGAGGGTTCCTTTGACTGGGAGTCGCCTCCATGTTGCCTCTTCGAAGGATCAATAATGTATGTTTTTACTATACCGAGGTGGAATCTTCTCAGAGAGAGCAGGCCGTTCACACATTCATTATATGCTTTCTGCACGTCTTCATTGCCTCTTGACTTGACAAAGTCACGGACTGAGGTACCTGACTCTAAGGAGCGAAGGAAGTTGTGGTGGGCTGGAGGCATGTACTCTCTCATCTCCTGGAGGAATTCTGCGGGAGTTCCTATGGTAAAATGAAGACAGGTGAGGTTGTTGGGGAGAAAGGAGACAGCGGAGTGCAAGGCCAGGCAGGCTGTGTGAGCATTATCTAAAGCCACTGTAGAGGAATTGAAGGACGCCCACCGCAAATGACTTGCTACTTGCTGCTAACATGGGCTATTATGCAAGACTCCTATTAGTCCTGAAGACAGAATAAGCAAAACGCTCCTAACAGGATCTTCTGCCTGTGGTTGCTCTGCCTTCCTTCCCTTTTGGCTCCCCTTCTCTCCTCTCCCTCTCCATGACTCCCTCTCTCCTTGCTTTATTTGGTTCCTACTGGACAGGATCTCACTCTGTAGCTCAGAATGGCTTTGAATTTGCAACACTTGTGCTTCAGCATCCTGAGTGCTGGGATTCTAGAGGGGCAGCGTCACACCTGGCTCTTGCCTTCTTGCTTTTCCGTCATACTGGATCCCTGCAAGAGGCTGATGCACAGAAAGGGAATGTACGGTCTGCTCTTAGTGGATCATAACGCCTAACCGAAGGGTTCAAGCAATCTTTTTGAACATGTGTCTTAAGTTTTCACCTAGCACGGTGCTCTCCTCCTCCATGTCTCCTAAGCTTATGAAAACACGACAGTGGGAGGATTTTTCTCTCTCCCTTGAGGACCCTAGAAAGCATTTAGTAAACGCAGTCAGAGGGTGCAAGCCTCTCACTCTGGGCTGCCAGGCTGCGGGATGTTGCACACCAGGGCAGTATCAGCCCTTTCCTGTCACTGAGGTCCCTGCCTCCCAGCTTCTGCTCACAGATGTGTCTCATTTTCTAGCGTTCGACCCTGGCGATGGCTGTGTGTCAACACTCAGAGAATGATGAACCTGAATTTGAGCTTTGGCTCATCTGGGAAAGGGAATGAGAGTCCTGAAGGTACCAGATACATTCCAGAGAGAAGCTGCTGGGGAAGATCGTTAACCTGCATCAAGTCCCGTTAGTAGAAAAGAAAATACATACTATCGTTTCCACCTACCTTCTTCATGCTTTATTCCCAGAAGGATGTCGAGGCACTGAAAGATGCTGCTCTGGCCTGCGCTGCCCCCTGAATACATTTTTGGGGTGTCCCAGACCCCCTCATACAGCAGACCCTCTGGCAGCTTGGGGTTGTTTTTCCAGCTAGACCAAAAAGAAAGGAAAAGTCCTTTGAATTAATTGCCAGATGGAAGATCTTACTCTAGCGGTGATTCTCCCATATACCCTTGGTCACCCATTTTTGTTCATGAAAATAATAGAGATAATAGTTCGGAGGAAGTTTGAAACACTTTCTGAGTGGAACGTTATTTCACCCTAGCTCAGATCATTCTCTCTTTTTGCTCTGAATCATTTTCCCACCCCTGTTCCAGGGACTCCCTGGCCAAGAGTCACCAAAAAACACAGCCTGTGCTTCCTAGACAACGTGGAGGTGGGTGTGAGCATACGGATCATTATTTCAATCCAAAGAATAGTAGAGGACAGCAACTGGGATCTGGTCTGGTCTGTACATGAGTGGAAAAAATAAACTCAAACCACAGACTACGTACCCAGACAAATATATGCGCAGAACATTGAAAAACTGGTTTGGATCCACAAAATCTGTGAAAAGATGCAAGTATTTAACCAAGCAGCATGAGCGGTATGCAACCAACTCAACAAACCATAAATAACCATCAGCTTACAGTAGAGGCATCAGGCAGACCCAGGGCCTCCCGGGGAAGCATTCCTCTCCTCTGTCCTCTCCTGGAGAAACCTACTCATCACTCGCCTGTACCCTGCTAAGGGACCAACGAGCCTCACCTCCAAGACAACGCCATCCAGATTAAACGGTCAGCATTGCCCGGCACCACTCTGTGTGCTTCCCGACCCAGCAGGTGCAATGCTTGCAAAAACAAACCAGGACTGGGCATGCAACTCAGTGGGAGTGTGCTTTCATAGCATCTGTGAGCTCTGGGTACCATAACCAGCAGCATATACACATACTCACAGGCACATACCCCCGCACCGCGCGCAGTAGCCCCACTGGTCTTCCTAAAACTTACTAACATTTGATTAGAAGGGCTTTCTCCCTCAACAGACAATCAGCAGCAGCTTCAAACTCACAAACAAAATCCCACTTGTTAAACCAGGCCAGGAAGGCAGATTTCCTGCCGCAAGTACTCCTTTGTACTTGAGGGTTTTATAGGGTTTCTACTTTTTCTACTTTAATTTTGAAGCAGTTCTTTTCTCTGTTACCCCAGAGTGACTCTGTGAAGAAGCAGAGTGAATTCAGACTGGAGTCTGGGTTTTTCCAACACTTAAATCGCCTTTGCGTTCAACAGGTGTCTTCGTGGAAGATCCTCTGTGTTAAAAAAGACCCTGCTTTGGAATTCTGGGTTCCTTGTTTACTACCAGTGGCTCAACCTTATCTCTCTGACTTTACATTTCCTTTCCTGAAAAAGGACACAGCGAGATCTTCTCCACAGAAGTGTCCTGAGGCAGGGAGACGGATAGGCACTCCGTAATGGGTACCTTGCATTTCCTTTTCAAAACTCTTTGCTCCAAACACCAGACACATAGGGCTGTGAGCTCAGAATATGCACCGCCGGCGGTACTTACCGCGCATCCTCTGGAAATATGTCTTGGCGTCATCCAGACTCTTAGCTATATCTCTAAATGCCTTTTCCAGTGCTTTCTGGTCTTGATGCTGTACTGCACTGCATACAGTGGGGACTGCCTAAAAAAAAAAAAAGTTTAACAATTAAAGGTCTGTAAGCTCTAGCGGCAAACATAGGCACAGGACAAATGGTGTCTAACTCAGTAAATTAAGTTTCCGTTTCCGTTCCGCCTTCTTGTGTGTACATGGATGCATATGAATTTGTAGACTTCTGAGGGTGCATGTGCGTGTGCTGGCGTGAATGTGGAGGCCCGAGGTTAACGTCCAAGGATTCCCTAGCAGCTGTTCCACTGCTTAAGAGACAGGACTGCTCCTTGTCTCAGAGTTCACTAATTAGGCTGACTGGCTGGTCAGAGAGCTCCAGTGGTCTTCCTATCACCACCTCTGAGCCTCACAAGTACATCCCAACATGCCCAGCTTTTACCTGTGGATCCAGGAGACCAGATTCAGGTGACATGCTTTCACAGCAAGCATGTCAATCCACTGAACCATCTCTCCAGGACTCTGGGTTTCTTTTTCCAGTCAGAACAATTGCATTCACATCACTGTATACTAACGACAAATTCTTTTGGAGATTTTTATTTCTTGATGAAATTTCAAATTTGATTCTAAATGCATGGCCCCTAGATTTTATATTTCAGGGAGATGTACAAAATAAAAATATTTCTTCTTTAGCAAAGGATGTATTTTCCTTCAATTTTATGACCAGCGTAAAGTCAGCCATGCTACTGGGATTTAGTTGCTATGTGGTTGCTCTGCTTGCGTGAAAGGGAAGGAAACGGCTAAGGAAGAGCAGACATACTTGGATGGCAGAAGAAGCCGCGATTTCCACCAATAGAGAGACGAGGAAAAAGCCCTTGCCACAGTCTCCACCAGGAAAGGAGAACAGAATGTCCATGTTCCTGAGAAAACGAGTCACGGTTGGCAAAGCATTCAGGGAAATGAACGGCAAATTTGTAGAGCAACATATTTTCCCAACATCTTTATTTCTAAGTTTTTTTTTATTTCAAAAATAATTGTGCCAGAGTGTTGTATGCTATGTCCTGCTCTCTCTACTCCACCTTAAAAATCCTAAAGTCAGGTACATTGGGTGCACTACCTAAAGATCATGTGGAATTAAGGCCATGCTCACACTTGGAATTTAACTCCAGAACATGGATCTAGAAACCCCATAGTAGGTCTGTTTCCATAGATTGTACAGGCATGCATATTGTAATAAGTATATGCCCAAAGCCCTGAGTTCAAGTTCTAGTAAGCCCTGCCCACTTACCACCCCACCCCCACTGCTCCAACCCCATCACACACAGAGAAGACTGGCTGGATTCTATTTTTCTTTTCTACTGAAGTTTTGGTATTATCGCAACTCTGGCTTCGGAATCTGTGTATCTAGGAGTTTTGAAGTGTTTAGATTTCTGGATCCTAGAGCTTGGCCACACCACTGCTTGTCTGCTGTGAGATCCTGCTTTAAAAAGATCTTAACTTAAAGATACTGTTTAAACTCTTGGCCATCACCAATAAAGGCCTATGGGACCATTCATTTTCCCCCCTTCCCCCCAGCTATTATTTATGGTGGTGCAAGCTAGAGGCCTCCTGTTCCAATAATGCATCAAAATGTTTGTGACTCCAAAGACCTTGACCATCGTCACTATGTCTTAGGCTATAAACACTAGCCCCATCTTCCGGATTCCCCCTTCTGTCTTCTGTTGAGCAGTGCTTATAGCATTTTATTTTTTTAATAAATGTATTTCTAACTTCATCTAGGTGAGATTACACTTGTGTCATATGGCTTAGTTTCCCAACTTTTACAAGTTTAGTACATAGATCAAAAGCGTAGAGATAGGTTATTAGGTGATATTATTAACTACTTCTAGTCGCAAAGGTCATGGGGGTGACAGGCACATAGATGCATCTACTTTTTGTATCTGCTCATATTAATTTCATGCATGTAGATTTAAAAATAGCAGCTTTTCAAGGCTCTGTAGCTACAATATCAAATAGATAGAGTCATATTAATAGATACAATTAAGGGCTGCATTATTTGCCTTTTAAATAATCATTCTAATTACTTTCTTCTTAAATCCAATCATGTGAAATATCCCCCATAAACCTACACTCACTTGAGATGGCAAGTAATTCTTGAAATAGAATAAGAACCAAATACTTACTCATAGGTCATGGGCCTTAGAAGAGCAGCCACAAAACAATGCGCCAATTGGAAGAGGGAAAGAAAACAGCAAAACCAGGTGAATTTGAATATTGGTTCATCCACTATGATCCAGTAGTGTTGAGACACAGGTTTAATGAAGGAAAAACATATTTTCTATGTTTCTCAAGATCACTTACCAGTGGTTCTCAACTATCCTAATGCTGAGACCCTTTAACACAGTTCCTTATGCTGTGGTGAACCCCAACTATGACATGGGAGTACATGTGTCATGGTGCAAATGTAATGGTCACAGGACATTTTTGTGGGAGTCAATTCTTTGCTTCCTTTACTTGGGTCCCAGAGATTAAACTTGGACAATCAAGGCTGTGCAAGTACCTGTGCCTGCTGGGTCACCTTGCTAGACCCCAAATCAATAAGCACTATTTAGAGTGTATTCTCTTGGTACCGAGGAAGGAACCGAATGAAGAGAAGCTGCCTTTGGGTGGTGCCTGTTTGAGGCGTGGCCACAATAGTCACACTGAACATGAAGGCTCTCTGGATTTTCCTGACTGTATCCAGATACCTCTCATGATCATATAACACATTCATAGTTACAGACACCACAGTCTAAGACGCCATAACCAACAACAGAAGCTGTGCCACCCCAAATTAAGGAATAAATATCCTGAATTAATGGCATGCATTCCAAGCCCTGTTCTGTTCCTAGTTACATACCCATTGGGGTCCTTCTTCTTCCAATTTGCCAGGACGCAGTCTGCATAGGACAGAATCGGAGGCAGCCCCAGCTTGTCTGAGAGTTGGCAGTAGGGAACAGCGATATTCCTGGGCAGCACCTGATTGAAACACACTGCTCATCTTTAGCAGCTGAAACACCTTACCTTCTCTTCTCTTTGCACCGTTCAAACTTGTCCCGGAGCGCAGACAGCACTTGGAAGAATTTTCTCTCCCACATTTCATAAGGTAACCCTGGCAATGGTTCGGTGTTCGTGTTTGGGATGCAGGTTGTTGCGGACGTAATTTGGGCACAGGAAGGAAGAAAAGATAAGGAGCCCGAAGGTTTGATTTTCTAATGACCCTGGGTTATTTTCACTCTGTCCTTCACCCATCCGTCCCGTGAGACACCATGTAGGCTAGTGGCAGCAAAAGAAGGAAAATGTAGCTGCCCCTGGATTTCTTGGCTTTGTTAAGGACAAGGGATGTGGTTCATGCGAGAAGCATAAGCAAAGGGCTGTGGACAGACCTCTCTCTCTCTGTCTCTCTGTCTCTGTCTCTGTCTCTCTGTCTCTCTCTCTCTCTCTCTCTCTGTGTGTGTGTGTGTGTGTGTGTGTGTATTATATGTTTATTCTGTTTTCAATAAACTTCTTTATACTTGGCACTGGTGCCAGGCATACAGATGCAGACATGCTATCCCACAACTTGGAAGGATGATGCAGAATTGAGAGTTTGAGGCCGGCCCAGGATACAGAATGAGTTCCATATATGCCTGTGCTTACACGGTCAGACTGTGCCCCATGCACAAAACAACGCAACAACCCGCAAGCTGTGTGGTTAGCATTCCTTTTAACTGGCTAGTTGTGACTGTTAATCTCGATTTTTAACTTGATGCTGATGAGAGCTGAATAGGTTCGTACAGCATGGTAGTCTGGACATCTCTCAGAGGGTGTTTCCGAAGATTAGCTAAGCCAGGAAGATGTGCCCTAACTGTGGGTAGAAAGGTCTTCTAGGCAGCAGTCCCTGGTGGACTATCAGGGGAACATTAGGAAGTCTACGGCACAGAAGTCTCTGCCTCCAGTCTCTGGTCACCATGAGATGGTGCTCCCACCACACGAGGCCAAGTGACTCCGGACTGAAGCCTCTGAAGCTATGAGCTGAAATAGATACTTCTTTCTCTCCTGGAAGGTGCTTTATGAAG